>NW_027203259.1:1200000-1800000 GCF_024711535.1 Dipodomys merriami
CTCACCCTAACTCTCATCCTAAACCTAAACCTAACACTAATCCTAACCCTCACCCTAACCCTAACCCTCACCTTAAACATCACCCTAAACCTCACCCTAACCGTAACCCTCACCTTCATCCTAACACTCACCCTAACCCTTACCCTCACCCTAACCTTAACACTAAACCTAACTATCATATTAACCCTAATCCTCACCCTGACCCTAACCCAACCATTCACCCTAACCCTCACCCTAAACTTAACACTAATACTCACCCTAAACCCTAATCCTAACCATTATCCTCACCCTCACCCTAACCCTCACCCTAACCCTACTGCTCAGCCTAAGCATAACCCTAACCCTATTCCTCACCCTCAAACTCACGCTAAACCTTACCCTAAACCTTAAAAAAACCTCAACCTAACCTTCAACCTAAAACTTATCCTCAATCTAACCCTAACCCTCACAATAACCCTAATCCTAACCCTCTCCCTAACTTTCACCCTCACCCTTACCCTCAGTCTAACCCTCACCCTAACCCTAACCCTAACACTAACACTCCCCCTAACCCTCACCCTCACCCTCACCCTAACCCTAACCCTAATCATCACTCTACCCCTCACCCTAATCTTAACCCTAATCCTAACCCTATTCCTCAACCTCACCCTTACCCTAAATGAAACCCCAAACCTAACCCTAACCCTCACCCTCAACCTAACCCTAACTCTAAATCTCACTCTAACCCTAAAACTCACACTAAACCTCACCCTAACCCTCAAACTAACCCTAACCCTAAACCTAACCCTCAACCTCATCCTAAACCTAACCCTAACCCTAACCCTGACCCTAACCCTCACCATAACGCTAACCCTAACCCTAACCCTCACCTTCTCAATAACCCTCATCCTCACCCTAAACATCACCCTAACTCTAACCCTCTCCCTAATCCTAAAGCTAAACCTCACCCTAAAGCAAACCCTCACTCTAAAGATCACCCTCACCCGAATCCTCACCCTAACCCTCAAAATAACCCTTACCCTAACCCTAACTCTCATCCTCACCCTCACCCTCAGCCTAACCCTCATCCTAACCCTAAGCTGAACCCTAACTCTAACCCTCACCCTAGACTTCACTCTAATCTTAAACCTAATCCTAACCCTTACCCTCAACCTAACCCTCAGCCTAACAATTACCCCCACCCTCACCCTAACCCTAACCCTCACACTTACCCTAACCCTCACCCTAACCATAACCCTCATAATAACCCTAACACTACCCCTCTCCCTAACCCTAACCATAACCCTAAGTCTAACACTCACAATAATCCTCACCCTCACACTAACCCTCACGGTCACCCTAACCCTCACCCTCACCCTAACCCTCACCCACACCCTAACCCTCACTTTGATCCGAACTCTAACCCTCACCCTAACCCTCACCCTCAACCTAAATATCACCCTAACCCTAACTCTTAGCCTAACACTACCTCTAACACTCACCCCAACACAAAACCTCACCGTAACCCTCATCCTAACCCTCACCCTAAACCTTACCCTCACCCTAACCCTCACACTAACCCTATACGTCGCCCTCCACTTCAACCTCAAACTAAACCTAACCCTAACCCTCACCCTAACACTAACCCTCACCCTAACCCTAACACTCACCCTAACTCTAACCCTAACCCTAAACCTCATCCTCACCCTAACCTTCACCCTAACCCTTACCCTCACCCTAACCTTCACCCTAACCATAACCCTCACCCTAAACCTCACCCTAAACCTACCCCTCACCATAACCCTAACACTAACCCTAACCCTTACCTAACCGAAACCCTACCCTCACCCTCACCCTCACCCTAACCCTAACCCTAACCCTTATCCTAATCCTAACCCTCACCCTAACCCTCACTGTCACACAAATCTTCACCCTAAACCTAACCCTAACATTTACCTAACCCAAACCTTCACCCTAACACTCACCCTAAAGCCCACCCTCACGCTAAACATAACCCTACAAACACACTTCATCCTAACATTCACACTAACACGAACCCTAAACCACACCCTCCCCCAAACCCTGACCGTCACCCTAACCCTAAGACTCACCCACAACCTAAACCTCACCCAAATCCTCACCCTCACTGTAGTCCTAGCCCTCAGGCTAATTCTAACCCTAACCTTAATCCTAACCCTAAACCAAACCCTAACCCTCACCTTCACCCTCACCTTAACACTAATCCTAAACCTCACCATAACCCTAACAATCACCCTAACCCTCACCGTGACGCTAACCCGCACCTTAACCCTAGCCCTCACCCACACCCACACCCTAAACCAAAACCTCACCCTAACCCTCACCCTAAGGCTAACACTAACCCTAACCCTCACCCTCACCCTAAACCTCACCCTAACACTCTCCCTCATCCTAACCCTCACCCTAAACCTTACCCTCACCCTAAACCTAACCCTAACCCTAACCCTAAGCCTAACCCTCACACTACCCCTCATCCTGACCCTAATACTCACCCTAACTCTAACCCTAACCCTCACCCTCACCCTAACCCTCACGGTTACCCTAACCCTCACCCTAACCCTAACGCTCTCCAACAACCTAACCCTCAACCTCACCCTCATCCTCACCCTAAACCTCACCCTCAAACTAGCACTCACCAAAACTGTAACACTAACCCTAACCCACACCTATCCGAAACCCTCACCCTCAACCTCATCGTCACACTAACCATAACCCTCACCCTCACCCTAACACTTACCCTCAACCTAACCCTCACGCTAACCCTAACCCTCACCCTCACCCTCACTGTCACGGTCACCCTCACCCTAACCCTGACCCTCACCCTCACCCTAGCCCTTACCTTCACCGTAACCCGAACCCTCACCCTCACAATCACACTAAACATAACCCTAACCCTTACCTTCACCCTCACCCGAACCGTATCCCTCACCCTCACCCTCAAGCTAACCTAAACCTAACCCTCACCCTCACCCTAAACCTAACCCTCTCCCACACCCTAACCGTTAACCTCACCCGAACACTCACCCTCAAACTAACCCACACCCTCACCTGAAACATAACCCTAACTCTAACCCTCACCCTCACACTAAAACTTACCCTAAGCCTAAACCTAAACCTACTACTAACCCTGAACCTAAATCTGACCCTCACCATCACCTGAAGGTTAACCCTAATCATTACCCTAACCATCACCCTCATCCTCACCCTAACCCTAAGCCTAACCCTCAGCCTATCCATCACCCTCACCCTAACCCTATTCCTCACCCTCACCCACACCCTAACCGTAACCCTAACCCTAAACCTAAAACTAACCCTCGACCTATGCCTAATCCTAACCCTAAACCTAACCCTTACCCTCACCCTAATCCTAAACCTAATCATCTCCCTAAAACTCACACTCCGCCTAACACTTAACCTAACACTAAACCTCACCTGCACCCTCACCATCACCCTAACCCTAAACCTCACCCTAAACTTCACCCTCATCTTCACCTTCACCCTAACCCTAATCCTAAAACTCACACCATCGCTAACCCTAATCCTTATCTTCAGCCTTACCCTAACGCTAACCCTAACCCTAAACCTCACACTAACCCTAACCCTCAACCTAACCCAAACCTTCACCCTCACCCTCACCCTCATCCTAACCCTTACCCACACCCTAACCATAACTCTAAACCTAACGCTAACCCACACACTAAACCTAACCATCATCCTAACCCTAACCCTAAGCCTGACCTTAACCCTCACCCGCAACCTAAACCTCACCCTAAACATAACCCCAACTCTAATCCTCAAATAACTCTAAAGCTAACAATAACCCTAACCCTAAAACTAATGCTAAACTTCACCCTAACCCTAACCCTAACCCTCACCCTAAACTTAACCCTAATCCTAAACCTCTCCCTAATCCTAACCCTAATCCTCACCCTCACCCTAACCCTAACTCTAACCCTAAAACTCACACTAAACCTATCCCTCACCCTCACCCTAATCCTCACCCAAAATCTTACCCTCACCCTCACCCTTACCCTCACACTAACTCTAAACCTCAACCTAACCCTAAACCTAACCCTCACCATCAACCTCACCCTAGGCCTAACCCTAAACCTCACTCTAATCCTAACCCTAACCCTCACCCTCACCCTCACCCTAACGCTCAACCTCACCCTCACCCTCAACATAACACTAACCCTAAACCTAACCCTCACCCTATCCCTAACGCTCACCCTAAAAACCCTAACCCTCACCTTCACCCTCACCCTAAACCTAACCCCAACCCAAACCCTCACCCTCACCGTCACCCTAACCCTCACTCTAACCCTAACCCTCACGCACACCCTAAACCTCACCCTCACCAGAATCCTTACCATCACCCTATTCATAAACATCACACTAACCTGAACATTCACCCTAACTCGATCCCCAACCCTCACCCTAAACATAACCCTCACCCTCAACCTCCCATTCCACTAAGCCTAACCCTCACCCTAACGCTAACCATAACCCCAACCCTCACCCTAACTTTAACCCTAACACTCATCCTATCTCTAACCCTCACCCTATTCCTAACCTTAAACCTAAACCTCACCATAACCCTCAACTTAACCCTAACCCTCACCCCCACCCTAACCGTCACACTCAAGCAAACACTCACTCTCACACTAACCCACACCCTCAAACTAAACATCACTCTAACCTTAACCCTCACCATAACCCTAACCCTAAACCTCACCCTAACGCTAACCCTATCCCTCACACTAACCCTCAACCTAAACCTAACCGTAACCCTAACCCTCACCCTGAGCCTAACCCTATCCCTCACCCTAACCCTCACCCTAAACCTAACACTAACTTTCACCTTTATCCTCACCCTTAACCTAACCCTAACCCTCACCTAAACCGTCAACCTCACGCTAACCCACACCCTCACCCAACACATCACGCTAACCATAACTCTCACCCTAACCCTAACCCTAACTCTCACCCTAATCCTAAATCTCAAACTCAACCTAATCCTCATCCTAAACATAACACTAACCCTTACCTAACCCAAACCCTCACCCTCAACCTAACCCTCACAGTCAACATAGCCCTCAGACTAAGCCTAACCCTAACACTAAACCTAACCCTCAACCTCACCCTCACCCTCACTTTCACTTTAACCCTCACCCTAACCCTTACCCTCACCCTAACCCTAACCCTAACACTAACACTAAGCCTAAACCTCACACTAACCCTAAACCTCACCCTAACCCTAACCCTAACCCTCACACTACCCATCATCCTGACCTTAATCCTCACCCTAACCCTAACCCTAACCCTAACCCTCACCCTCACACTAACCCTCACGGTTACCCTAACCCTCACCCTAACCCTAACGCTCACCCACACCCTAACCCTAAACCTCACCCTCATCCTCACCCTAAACCTCTCCCTTAACCTAGCCCTCAACATAACCGTAACACTAACCCTAACACTTACCTAACCGAAACCCTCACCCTCACCCTATCCCTAACCCTCACCCTCACCCTAACTCTTAATCTCACCCTAAACCTCATGCTAACCCTAATCCTCACCCTCACCCTCCCTATAACCCTGAATCTCACCCTAATCCTCATTCTAACCATAACCCTAACCCTTACCTAAGCGAAACCCTCACCCTCACCCTAACCCTAAACCTCATCCTAACCCTAACTTTAATCCTAACATTCACCCTAACCCTAACACTAAATCTCACCGACACTCAAACCCTAAACCTTACCCTAAAACTTATCCTCACCCTACCCTAAGCCTAACCCTAAACCTATCCCTAACACTCACCAAAACCTTAAGCCATACGCTAACCCTAACACTTACTCTAACCCTCACCCAAACCCTAAGACTAACTCTAAACTTAACCCTCACCCTAACCCTAACCCTAACCCTAACCTTCACCCTACCCCTCACCATAAGCCTAACCCTAAACCTAACCCTCACCCTAACCCTAACCCTATCAATTACCCTAACCCTAATACTCACCCACACCCTAAACCTAACCCTCACCCTCATCTTCACCCTCACCCTAATCCTAAAACTACCACTCACCCTAACACTCATCCTAACCCTAACCCTATGTCTAACACTAACCATAACACTAATCCTAACACTTACCCTCACCCTCACCCTCACCTCTAAGCCTAACCCTAACCCTCACCCTAACCCTTACCCTCACACTACCCTAACCCTAAACCTAACCCTCAACCTAACCCTAACACTCACCCTAACCCTAACCCTTACACTAATCCTAAACCTAACCTTAGCCCTCACCCTAAACCTACCCCTCAACCTACCCTCACCCTAACCTTAACCATAACTCTAAACCTCACCCTCACCTATCACTCACCCTAAACCTTAGCCTAACCCTAACACTCAACCTCACCCTAACCCAAACACTAACCCTCACCCTAAACCTCACACTCACCCTAACCCTCACCCTCACCGTAACCCTAACCTTAACCCTAAACGTAACACTCACAATAACCTTAACCCTCACCCTAACCCTCAACATAAACCTAATCCTAACCCTAACCATCACCATAACCCTAAACCTAACCCTCAATCTCACCCTCATCCTCACCCTAACCCTAAACCTTCCCATCACCCTAACCTTCATCCTAAACCTAAGCCTCACCCTAATCCTAACCCTAACCCTACCACTAATCCTTACCCTAACCCTCACCCTCAAACTGGTTCTAACCCTAACCCTAACACTAATCCTAACCCTAACCCTCAACCTAATCCTATCCCTAAAACTAAACTTTACCTCACCCTCACCATCACCCTAATTCTAACACTAACCCTAAAGCCTAAACCTCACCCTAACCCTAACACTCACCCTAAATTTCACCCTAACCCTCATTCTCACCCTAACCCTAACCCTAAACCTCAACATCATCCTAACCCTCACCGTAACCCTAATCCTAACCCTCACGATAACCCTCAACCTAAACCTAACCCTAACCCGAACCCTCACCATAATCCTAACCCTAACCCTCAATCTCACCCTCATCCTCACCCTAACCCTAACGGTACCTCTCACCCTAACCCTCATCCTAACACTAACCCTAACCCTAACACTAACCCTAACCCTAAACCTCACCCTCAACCTCACCCTCAACCAAACCCTAACCCTAACACTAATCCTACCGCTAAAACTCAAGCTCACCCTAATTCAAACCCTAACCCCAAAACATAAACCAAACCCTAACCCTAACTCACCCTAAACTTCACCCTCAGCCTTATTCTCACCCTAACCCTACCACTAACACTTACCCTAACCCTCACCCTCACCCTCATTCTAACCCTAACCCTAACCCTAACCCTAATCTTAACCCTAACCCTCACCCTCACCTTCACCCTAACTCTAACTCTAACCAACGCTAACCCTAACCCTAATCCTATCCCTAACCCTAAACTTTACCTAACCCTCATTCTCACCCTAACCATAACCCTAAGCCTCAGCCATATTCTAAACCTTACCCTAAACCTGACCCTCACCATACCCCTAAACTTAACCCTAACCCTAACCCTCACACTAACCCTTACCTTCACCCTCACCCTAACCCTCACCCTCACCATAACCCTAACCTTGACCCTAACCCTAACCCTCACCCTAATCCTAACACTAATCCTCACCCAAACCCTGAACCTTAACCTAAACCTATCCCTAACCCTCACCCTAACCCTAAACCTCACCCTCAATCTCACCCTCAGCCTAACCCTAACCATACCTGCAATCCCAACCCTAAACGTCACCCTCACCCTAATTCTAACCCTAACACTAAAACCTAAACCTCACCCTAACCCTGACACTCGCCCTAAACTTCACCCTCACCCTAATCCTCACCCTAACCCTACCACTAATCCTTACCCTAACCCTCACCCTCACCCTCATTCTAACCTTAACCCTAACCCTAAACCTAACCCTAAACCTCACCCTCACCTTCACCCTAACTGTAACCCTACCCAACCCTAACTCTTGCCCTGAATCTATCCCTAACCCTAAACTTTAACCTAACCCTCATTCTCACCCTAACTCTAATCCTAAACCTCAGCCTCATCCTAACCCTCACCTTAACCCTTACCTTAAACTTCACCCTAACCCTAACACTCACACTAATCCTAACCCTCACCCTAACCCTAACCCTAACCCTCACCCTTACCCTCAACCTAAACCTACCCCTCACCCTACCCTCACCAGAACCCTAACCATAACTCTAAACCTCACCCTCACCTAACACTCACCCTAACCTTTAGCCTAAACCTAACCCTCAACCTCACCCTAACCCAAACACTAACCCTCACCCTAAACCTCACCCTAAACCTCACACTCACCCTACCCCTCACCCTCACCCTAACCCTCATCCAAACCCTAACCTTAACCCTAACACTCACGCTAACACTAACCCTATCCCTAAACCTCACCCTCAACCTCACCATCAGCCTAACCCTAAACCTAACCATAATCCTAACCCTAAACCTCACCCTCACCCTAATTCTAACCCTAACCCTAAAACCTAAACCTCAGCCTAACCCTAACACACACCCTAAATATCACCCTCAACGTAATCCTCACCCTAACCCTACCACTAATCCATACCCTAACCTTCACCCTCAACCTCATTCTAACCCTAACCCTATCCCTAATCCTAACTCTAACCCTCACCCTCACCTTCACCCTAACTCTAACACTAACCCAACCATAAACCTCACCCTAATCCTATCTCTAACCCTAAACTTTACACTAATCTTCATTCTCACCTTAACCCTAACCCTAAACCTCACCCTCATTCTAACCCTCACCCTAAACTGTACCCTCACCATAATCCTAAACTTAACCCTGACCCTAACCCTCACCCTAACCCTTACACTAACCCTCACCCAAAACCTCAACCTGAACCTAACCCTAAAACTAACCCTCACCCTAAACCTAACCCTAACCCTCAAACTCACCCTCATCCTCACCCTAACCCTAACTCTACCCCTCACCCTAACCCTAAACCTAACCCTAACATTCACCCTAACTCTAACCCTAACCCTTAACCTCACCCTCAGCCGAACCCTAACCCTAACCCTAACCCTAACCCTAAAACTAACCCTAATGCTCACCCTCACCCTAATTCTAACCCTAACCCTAAAAACTAAATTTCACCCTAACCCTAACACTCACGCTAAACTTCACCCTCACCCTAATCCTCACCCTAACCCTCCCACTAACCCTTACCCTAACCCTCACCCTCACCTTCATTCTAACCATAACCCTAACCCTAATCCTAACCCTAACCCTGACCCTCACCTTCACCATAACTCTAACTCTATCCAACCCTAACCCTCACCCTATTCCTATCCCTAACCCTGAACTTTACCCTAACCCTCATTCTCACCCTTACCCTAACACTAAACCTCACCCTCATCCTAACCCTCACCCCAACCCTTACCCTCACTGTAACCCTAACCTTAACCCTAACCCGAACCCTCACCTTCACCATAACTCTAACTCTACCCAACCTTAACCCTCACCCTATTCTTATCCCTAACCCTAAACTTTACCCTAACCCTCATTCTCACCCTAACCATAACACTAAACCTCACCCTCATCCTAACCCTCACCCCAACCCTTACCCTCACTGTAACCCTAACCTTAACCCTAACCCGAACCCTCACACTAATCCTAACACTCAGCCTAACCCTAACCCTAACCCTCACCCTAACACTCAACCTAAACCTAACACAAATCCTTACCCTCACCATAACCCTAATACTAACTGTCAATCTCAGCCTCATCCTCACCCTAACCCTAATCCTACCCCTCACCAGAACCCTCATCCGAATCCTAACCCTAACCCTAACACTAACCCTAACCCTAAACCTCACCCTCAAACTCACCCTCAGCCTAACCCTAACCCTAACCCTAATCCTAACTCTAAACCTCACCATTACCCTAATTCTAACCCTAACCCTAAACCTAAAGCTCACCCTAACGCTAACACTCCCCCTAAACTTCACCCTCACCCTAATTCTGACCCTAACCCTAACCCTAATCTTAACCCTAACCCTCACCCTCACCTTCACCCCAACTCTAACCCTAACCCAACGCTAACCCTCACCCTAATCCTATCCCTAACCGTAAACTTTACATTAAATCTCATTCTCACCCGAATCCTAACCCTAATCCTAACCCTCACACGAACACTAACGCTAACCCTAAACCTCACCCTCACCCTAAACCTCCCCCGAACCCTGACCCTAACCCTAACCCTAACCTACACACTAATACTAACCCTAATCCTAAACCTAACCCTAAATTTCACCCTAACCCTAAACCTAACCCAAACCCTCATGCTAACTCTAAAGCTAACCCTAATCCTCATGCTCACACTATACCTCACCGTCACCCTAACCCTCACCTAAACCTAACCCTCAACCACAACCTGAAACTCACTCTCACCCTCACCCTCACCCTCACCCGAAACATGACCCTAAACCGAACCCTCTCCCTAACCCTAACCCTAACCCTCACCGTAAATCTAACCCTCACCTCATCCTCACCCTCACCCTAATGCTAACTCTAACCCTAACCTTCAGCCTAACCCTCACCCTAAACCTAACCCTCACCTTCAACCTGACCCTAATACTTAACATATCGATGATCCTAAAACTGACCATCACCCTAACCATCACCCTAACCCTTACCTTTACCCTCACCCAAAAACTAACCCTAACACTAACCTTCATACTAACCATAACGCTCACCATAAGCCTAACCCTAATTCTAAACCTAAACCTCACAGTACTCTCACCCTAACCATAACCCTAATCCTACCGCTAATCCTAACCCTCACCCTACAACTCAGCCTAACCCTAAACCTAAACCTAACCCCCGCCATCACCCTAAACCTTACCCTAAAGCTTATCCTCAACCTACCCTAAGCCTATTCCTAAACCTAACCCTAACACTCATCCAAACATTAAGCCTAATGCTAACCCTAACCCATACCCTAACCTTCACCCAAACCCCATGCCTATCACTAACCGTAACCCTCACCCTAACCCTCACCCTAACCCTAAACCTAAACCTAAACCTCGCCCTAACCCTCACCCTAACCCTAACACTAAACCTAACCCTCACCCTCACCCTAACACTCATCCTAACCCTTAACCTCACGCTAACACTCACCCTCACTCTAACCCCAACCCTAACCCTCACCCTAACCCTCACCATAACCTTAACCCGAACCATAACCCTCACCCTCACACTAACCCTCACCCTAACCCTAACCCTAACCCTCACGCTCACCCTAACCCTAACTCTCACCCTCACCTTCACCCTCACCTTAATCCTAACTATACCACTCACCCTAACCCTCATCCTAACCCTAACATAAGACTAACACTAACCGGAACACTAACCATAACATTTACCCTCACACTCACCTTCACCGCTCATCCTAACCCAAAATCTCACCGGAACCCTTACTCTCACCCTAACCTAACCCTAACCCTAACCCTCACACTAACCCTAACCCTCACCCTAACCCGAACCATTGCACTAACCCTAAACCTAACCTTAACCCTCACCCTAACCCTAACCCTAACCCTACACCTCACCCTACCCTCACCCGATCCCTAACCATAACTCTAAACATCACCCTCACCATAACACTCACCCTAACACTTAGCTTAACCCTAACCCTCAAACTCACCCTAACCCGACCCCTAACCCTCACCCTAAACCTCACACTCACCCTAACCATCAGCCTCACCATAACCCTTACCCTCAACGTAACCCTAACCTTAACCCTAACCCGAACCCTCACACTAATCCTAACCGTCACCCTAACAATAACACTCACACTAACACTAACTCTAACCCTAATCCTAACCCTAAACCTCAACCTCACTCTAATTCTAACCCTAAAACTAAAACCTAAACCACATCCTAACCCTAACACTCACCCTAAACTTCACCCTCACCCTAATCCTCATCCTAACCATACCACTAACCCTTACCCTAACCCTCACCCTCACCCTCATTCTAACCCTAACCCTAACCCTAATACTAACACTAAACCTCACCCTCACCTTCACCCTAACTCTAACCCTAACCCAACCCTAACCCTCACCCTAATCCTATCCCTAACTCTAAACTTTACCCTAAACCTCATTCTTACCCGAAACCTAACCCTAACACTAACCTTCACCCTAACCCTCACCCGAACACTAACGCTAACCCTAAACCTCACCCTCACCCTAAACCACACCCTAACCCTTATCCTCACACTAACCCTAACTCTAACCTTCACACTAATCCTAACCCTAACCCTAAACCTAAACCTAAATTTCACCCTAACCCTCACCCTAACCCCAAACCTAACCTAAACCCTCACACTAACTCTAACCTTAACCCTAACACTCATGCTCACACTAACACTCACCGTCACACTAACCCTCACCCTAACCCTAACCCTCAACCACCTGAAACTCACCCTCAGGTGAACCCGAACCCGAATCTGAAACATCACCCTAAACCGAACCCTCTCCCTAACCCTTACCCTAACCCTCACCATAAATCTAACCCTCACCTCACCCTTACCTTCACCCTAACCCTAACACTCACCATAAACCTAACCCTAACCCTAAACCTAACCTTAATCCTAAACCTAACCCTCACCCTAAGCCTAACCCTAAGTCTAACCCTAAACCTCACCCTCACCCTAAGCCTAACCCTAACCCTCACCCTCATCCTCACCCTCACCCTAACCCTAATTCTAACCCTACCCCTCAGCCAAACCCTCATTCTAACCCTCACCTTCAACCTGACCCTAATCCTTACCCTAACCCTGATCCTAACCCTCACCATCACTGTAACCCTTACCCTCACCCTAACCCAAAACCTAACCCTAACCCTAACCCTCACCCTACCACTCACCCTAACCCTAACACTGAACCTAACACTAACTGTAACACTAACTCTAAACCTTAACCTCACCCTCACCCTCACCCTTCAGCCTACACCTAACTCTCACCCTAACCCTTAACCTCTCACTATGCTAAACCTAAACCTAACCTTCACACTAACCCTAACACTCAACTTAACCCTAACCCATACATTAACCCTAACCCTAACTTTAACCCTCACCCTAATCCTAACCCTAACCCTAAACCTACACCTCACCCTACCCTCACCCTAACCCTTTCCATAACTCTAAACTTCACCCTCACCTTAACACTCACCCTAACCCTTAGCCTAATCCTAAACCTCAACCTCACCCTAACCCTAACACTAACCCTCACCATAAACCTCACCCTAAAACTCACACTCACCCTGAACTTCACCCTCACCTTAACCCTAACCTTAACCCTAACCCTAACCTTCACACTAACCCTAACCCTCACCCTAATCCTAACCCTAACCCTCACCCTAACCCTCAACCTAAATCTAATCCTAACACTAAACTTCACCATAACACTAACCCTAACCCTAAACCTCACCCTCAACCTCAACCTCAGCCAAACCCAAACCCTAAACCTACCGCTCACCCTAAACCTAATCCTAACCCTAACCCTAACCCTAACACTCACCCTAACACTAACCCTAACCCTAAAACTCACACTCAACCTCAACCTCAACCTCAGCTGAACCCTAACCCTAACCATAATCCTATCCCTAAACCTCACCCTCACCCTAATTCTAACCCTAACCCTAAAACCTAAACCTCATCCTAAACCTAAAACTCACCCTAAACTTCACCCTCACCCTAATCCTCACCCTAACCCTACCATTAACCCTTACCCTAACCCTCACCTTCACCCTCATTCTAAACCTAATCATAACCATAACCCTTACCCTCACCTTCACCCTAACAGTAGCCCTACCCAACCCTAACCCTCACCCTAATCCTATCCCTAACGCTAAATTTACCCTAACCCTCATTCTCACCCTAAAACTATCCCTAAACATCACCCTCATCATAACCCTCACCCTAACCTTACCCTCACCGTAACCCTAACCTTAAACCTAACCTTAACCCTCCCAGTAATCCTAACCCTCACCCTAACCCTAATCCTAAACCTCACCCTAACACTCAACCTAAACCTAATCTAAACCCTAACCTTCACCGTAACCCTACCACTAAATGTCAATCTCACCCTCATCCTAACCCTAAACCTAAGCTTACCCCTCACCCTAACACTCATCCTAACCCTAACCCTAACCCTAACACTCACCCTAACACTAACCCTAACCCTAAAACTCACCCTCAACCTCACCCTCAGCCTAACCCTCAGCCTAA
The DNA here is from genome assembly GCF_024711535.1 of Dipodomys merriami. NCBI lineage: Eukaryota > Metazoa > Chordata > Mammalia > Rodentia > Heteromyidae > Dipodomys > Dipodomys merriami. Next base: position 1,214,352 of record NW_027203259.1, read on the forward strand.
CCCTAAAACTAACACTAACCCTCACCCTCACCCTAATTCTAACCCTAACCCTAAACCTAAACCTCAACCTAACCCTAACACTCACCCTAAACTTCAGCATCACCCTAACTCTCACTCTAACCCTAACACTAACAGTTACCCTAACCCTCACCCTCACACTCATTCTAACCCTAACCATAAACCTAACCCTAATCCTAAACCTAACAATCACCCTAACCTTCACCGTAACTCTAACCCTAACCCAACCCTAACCCTCACCCTAATCATATCCCTAACCCTAAACTTTACCTAAACCTCATTCTCACTGGAAACCCAACCCTAACTCTAACCCTCACCCTAAACCTCACCCGAACACTAACGCTCACCATAACCCACACCCTCACCCTAAACCTCACCCTAATCCTGACCCTAACCCTAACACTAATCTTCACACTAATCCTAACCCTAACCCTAAGCCTAACCCGAAATTTCACCCTAACCCTCACCCTAACCCTAACCCTAACCCAAACCCTCACCCTCACTCTAACACTAACCCTAACCCACACACTCACAATCGTCACCCTAAACCTCACCCTAACCCTAACCCTCAACCACACCCTAAAACTCACCCTCTCCCGAATCCTCACCCTCACCCGAAACATCACCCTAAACCGAACCCTCTCCCTAACCCTAACACTAACCCTCACCGTAAATCTAACCCTCACCTCACACACACCCTCACCCTAAGCCTAACAGTCACATTAGACCTAACCCTAAACCTAACCCTCACCCTAACCCTAACTGTAACCCTAACACTCAACCTCAACCTAATCCTCAGCCTAACCCTAACCCTCACTCTCACCCTCACCCTAAACCTAACCTTAAACTTAACAGTAACCCTAAACCTAACTCTCAACCTTAACCTCACCCTAACGCTAACCTTAACCCTAACCCTCATTCTCACGATTACCATAAACCTAATCCTAACACTAATTCTCACCCTAACCCTCACCCTTACCCTAAACCTATCCCTCACCCTCACCCTCACCCTAACCCTAACCGTTACCATAACGCTAACCCTCACCCTCACCCTAAGCCTCACCCTAACACTCTCTTTAACCCTCACACTCAGCCTAACACTAAACCTAAACCTAACCCTCACCCTCACCCTCACACTCACCATAACCCTAATGCTCACCCTAAACTTAACCCTGACCCTCAACTTCACCGTAACACTCACCATCACCCTAACCCTCACCCTAAACCTATCCCTCACCCTCACCCGAACACTGACCCTTACACTAACCAACACCCTCACCCTAAACACCACCCTAACTCTAACCCTCACCCTCACACTAACCCTAACCCTCACCCTAACCTTAATCCTCTCTCACCGTCACCTTCTCTCTAAGCCTAACCCTAAACCTATCACTAACCCTAAACCTAACTCTCACCCTCAAGCTGAACCTAACGTTAACCCTAACCCTAACCCTCACCCTCACTCTCACCCTAAACCTAACCATAACCCTAAACCTAAACCTAAACCTCACCCTAAGCTTAACCCTAACCCTAAACCTAACACTCTCCCTAACCCTAACCCTCACCCTATCCCTTACCCTCACACTGACCCTAACCCAAACCCTAACCCAAACCTAAACCAAACCCTCAACCTAAACCTCACCCTAACAGTAAGCCTAACCCTAACCCTGACCCTACACCTCACCCTTACCCTAACCCTAACCCTAACCCTTAACTTCACCCTATCTCTCACCTAAACCTTATCCTCACTTAAGCCTGACCCTAACTCTAACCCTAACCCTCACAATAATCCTAAACCCTAACCCTAAATTACAACCTAAACCTCACCCTCACCCTAACCCAAACCCTAACCCTAACCCTAACCCCAACCCTTACCCTCACCCTTAACCTAACCCTCAGTGTCACCCTAAACCTCACCCTAACCCTTATCCTCAACCACAACCTAAACCTCACCCTCACACCAACCCCCACCCTCACCCTAACCCTAAACATCAACCTAAACCTAACCGTCACCCTACCCCTATCCCTAACACTCACCCTAAGCCTCACACTCACTGTAAACCTATCCCTCAACCTCACCCTCACCCTAACCCTAACCCTAATTCTAATATTAACCCTCACCCTAAACCTCACTCTAACCCTTACCCTAACCCTCACCCTCACACTAACCCTCACGCTAACCCTAACTCTAACTTTCACCTTAATCCTCACCCTTACCCTAACCCTATCCCTCACCCTCACCCTAACAATAACCCTAAGACTAACACTAACCCTAACCATCAACCTAAGCTTAACACTAAACCTAATCCTAATTTTCACCCTCACCATATTCCAAACCCTCACCCTCACCCTCAGCCTAACACTAACTGTAACTCTAATCCTCACCCTGAACCTCGCCCTCACCCTCACCCTAACCCTAATCCTAACCCAAACCGTCACCCTAACTCTAACCGTAACCCAAACCTAACCCTCCACTAAGCCTAACCCTAACCCTAAAACTTACCCTAACCCTCACCCTCACCAGAAAACAAACCCTAACCCTAACCCTGACCCTCACCCTCACCCTAAACCTCACCCTAACCCTAACACTAACCCTAACCCTCATGCTCACCCTAAACCTCACCCTAACCCTTATACTCACTCTAATCCTGACCCTAACCCTTACCTTAACCCTCAAACTAATCCTAAACCTAACCATAACACTAACCCTAAATTTCACCCTCACACTCACCCTAACCCTAACGCTAACCCAAACCCTCACCCTAACCTTAACCCTAATGCTAACCCTAAATCTAACCCTAACTCTCACCATCACCCTATCCCTAACACTCAACCACACCCTAAACCTCACCCTCACTCGAACCCTCACCCGAACCCTAAACATCACCCTAAAGAGAACGCTCAACCTAACATTAACACTAACACTCACGCTAAATCTAACCCTCACCCTCACTGTCATCCTAAGCCTAACCCTCACCCTAACCCTAACCGTAACCCTCACCCTCACCCTAACCCTAACCCTCACGCTCACACTCACACTCACCCTAACCCTAACCCTCACCCTCACACTCACACTCACCCTAAGCCTAACCCTAAACCTAATACTAACCCTAAGCTAAATCTCACACTCACCCTCACCGTTATACTAACCCTAACCCTAACCCTAACCCTCACCCTCACAATCACCCTAAACCTAACCCTAACCCTAACCCTCACCATAACCTACAACCTCACCCTAACCCTATCCCTCACCCTCACCCTCACCCTAATCTAATCCTAACCCTCACCCTCACCCTAACACTAAACCTCACCCACACCCTCACACTTAACCTAAACATAAACATACTAACCCTAAAGTTAACTCTCACCCTCACCCTCACCCAAAGGTTAACCCTAATCCTAAACCTAACCCTCACCCTCTTCATCACCCTAACCCTAACTCTAACCCTCAGCCTATCCATCACCCTCACCCTAACCCTAACCCTAAACTTAAACCTAACCCTCAAACTATGACTAACCCTAACCCTAAACCTAACCCTCACCCTCACCCTAATCCTAATCCTAACCCTCTCTCTCACCCTCACGCTCAGCCTAACACTTACCCTAACACTAAACCTCACCTGCAACCTCACCCTCATCCTAACACTAAACCTCACCCTAACCCTCACCCTATCCCTAAACCTAACCCTAAAACTCACCCTAACACCAATCCATACACGAATCCTCACTCTAACTCTAACCCTAATCCTCACCCTAAACTTAACCCTAACACTAAACCTAACCCTAACCCTCACCCTAACACTCATCCTAATCCTAAACCTAACCCTAACCATCACCCTCACACTAACTCTATCCCTAACACAAACCTTCACCGGCACCCTCACCCTCACCCTCAATCTAACCCTAAACATAACCCTAATCCTAAACCTAGCCCTCACCCTCACCCTCACCTTAACTATAACCCTAACCAAACCATAACACTCACCCAAACTCTAACCCTAACCGAATCCTAACACTCACCCTAAAACTCACCCTAACCCTAACTCTAACCCTAAGCCTCACGCTAACCCTAACTTTCACCCTAACCCTAACCCTCACTATCACCCTAACCCTAAAACTAACCCTAACCCTCAGTATAACCCTAATACTAACCCTAACCCTCACCCTCAATCTAAAACTCACCCTAATCTTTTCCTTCACCCTAACACTAACCCTAACCCTCACACTAATCCTAACCATAAAGCTAAGCCTAACACTAAAGCTCAACCTAACCCTCACCCTAACCATAACCCTCACCCACACCCTAACCCTCACCCTCACCTGAACACTCATCCTCACCTTAAAGTTCACCCTCACCTTAAACATCACCCCAATCCTAACCCTCACCCTAACCCTAACCCTAAATCTGACACTAACCCTCACCCTCACCCTCACCCTAACCCTAAGCTTAACCCTAAACCTAACACTAATCCCAAACCTAAATCTCAACCTCACGCTCTCCCTAACGCTAACCCTAACCCTAACACTAACCCTGACACTCAGCCTAGCCTTCACACTAAACCTGACTCAAACCCTAAACCTAAACCTAATCCTTATCCTCACCCTAACCCTAACCCTCACCCTAACCCTAACACTCAACCTACCCCTTACCATAAACCTTACCCTAACCCTAAATCTGACAATAACCCTCACACTCACCCTCACCCTCACCCTAAGGCTAAGCCTAACCATAAACCAAACACTAATCCGAAACCTAAATCTGACCCTCACACTCTCCCTAACGCTATCCCTATCCATAAAACTAACCCTGGTCCTCACCCAAGCCCTCACACTAACCCTAACCCTAACCCTAAACCTCAACCTAACCCTTATCCTCACCCTAACCCTACCCCTCACCCTAACCCTAACCCTAACCCTCACCCTCACACTAACCATAAGCCTCATCCTAACTCTTCCCCTAAAACTCATCCTAAACCTAATCCTAACCCCACCCTATCGCTAATCCTCAAACTAACCCTAAACCTCACCCTAACCCTAACCCTAACCCTAACCCTCACCCTCACCCTCACCCTCACTCTCAACCTAACCCTAACCCTAATCCTAATCCTAACCATAACCCCCACACTCACCCTCACCGTAAACCTAACCCTTACCCTAAAACTCACCCTCACCCTCACTGACAGCCTCACCCCCAGCCTAAACCTAACCCTAACAATAACCCCAACCCTGACCCTAACCCTAACTCTCACCCTAACCTAACCATAAACCTCACCCTCACCCTAACCCTAACATAACCCTAACCTTACCCTAAACCTAACCCTAACACTAACCCTCACCATAACCCTCACCCAAAATGTAATGCTAGCCCTAACCGTCATTCTCACTCTAACCCTAACCTTAAAAATAACCCTAACCCTTACACTAACCCTACTCCTCAGCCTAACACTCACCCTAACCCTATCCCTAAACCTAAGTCTCACCCTAACCATAAACCTAACCCTAAACTTTACCCTAAACATAACCCTTATTATAACCCTAACCCTCACCCTAATCCTCACACTAACCCTAAACCTCTCCCTAACCCTAACCCTAACCCTAACCCTCACCCTCACCCTTAGCCTAACCCTAACCCTAATCCTAAACCTAACCCTAACTCCCACACTCACCCTCACACTAAACCTAAGCCGAACCCTAAAACTCTCCCTCACCCTCACTGTCAGCCTCACCCTCAGCCTAACCCGAACCCTAACAATAACCCTAAGCCTGACCCTAAACCTAACCCTAACTCTCATCTTAACCCTAACCCTAACCATCACCCTCACCCTACCCCTAACATAAAAATAACCTTAAACCTAAACCTAACCCTCACCCTAACTCTCAGGCTAACCCTAACACTCACTCTCACCCTAACCCTAACCCTCATAGTAACTCACACCCAAAAGGTAATGCTAATCTTAACCCTTACTGTCACCGTAAACCTAACATTAACAATAAACCTAACCCTCACTCTAACCCTAACCCTAACCCTAAGTCTCACCCTATCCCTAACCCTAACCCTCACTCTCAACCTAGCCCTCACCATAAATCTAATCCTAAACCTAAACCTCACCCGAACACTCACCCGAACCCTAACCATCACCCTCACCCTCACATCACCCTAACCATAACCCTCACACTAACCCTAAACCTAACACTTTCCCTAACCCTAACCCTCACACTAACTCTAACCCTAAACCTATCCCGAACCCGAACCAGAACCCTAATCTTAAACCTCACACTAACCCTAAACCTCACCCTCACCTTAACCCTAACCCTAACCCTAAACCTAACCCTCCCCTCACTCTCACCGTCACCCTAACCCTAACAATAATACTAACCCTAACCCTATCCCTAACCCTAACCCTATCCCTAAACCACCCTCTCCCCCTCAGTCTAACCCTAACCCTAATCCTAATCCTAACACTAATTCTCACTTTCACTCTCACCCTAAACCTACCCCTAACCCTTAACCTCACCCTCACCCTCACCTTCAGCCTATCCCTAACAATAACCCTTAACCTAACACTAAACCTTACCCTAACCCTCACCCAAACACTAACTCTAACCCTAACCTGAACCCTAAACCTAAACCTAACCCTTACCCTAACCCTAACCTGAACCCTAACATTAACTCTCAGACTGACCCTGAGACTCACCCTGACCCTAACCCTAAACCTAACACTCACCCTCACTCTAACCCTCACCCCTACCCTTACATTCACCCTAACCCTCACCCAAACCTTAACCCTAAACCTAACCCTCAACCTTACCCTAAAACTCACCCTCACAATAACCCTAACCCTAACCCGCACCCTCACATTAACCTCAACCTAAACCTTACCCTCACCCTAACCCTAACCCAAAACCTAACCCTAACCCTCACACTAACACTAAACCTCACCCTAACTGTAACCCTACCCCTCAACCTAACACTCATTCTAAACCTAACCCTAACTCTAAGCCTCACCCTAACCCTAACCTTCACCCTAATCCAAAACCTCACCCTCACCCTCACCATCACCCCCCGTATAACCCTAAATCTAACCCTAATCATAACCCTAACACTAACACTAATCCTCACCCTAAACATCACCCTCACCCTCACCCTAACTCTAAACCTTACCCAACTCTAACCCTCACCCTAACTCTAAACCTCACCGACCCCTAACCCTCACACTCACAATCACACAAACCTTAACCTAACCCTCACCCTCACCATCACCCTAACCCTAAACCTAACCTTAACCCTCACCCTCACCCTCACCCTAACCCTAAGGCTAACTCTAACTCTCACCCTCACCCTAAACCTCTCACTAACCCTTACACTTACTCTAACCCTAACCCTAACCCTAACCCTCACACTAATCGTAACCCTAATCCTAACCCTAAATTTCAACTTATCACTCACCCTAACCATAACCCTAACCGTAAGGCTCCCCCTCACCCTCCCCTCACCGTCATCCTAACCCTCACCCTAACACTAACCCTCACCCACACCCTAATCCTCACCCTCACGCAAACACTCACCCTAACCCTAAATCTCACCCTAGCTTAAACATCACACTAACTCTAACCCCCAACCTAACCCTAATCCTAACTGTAACCCTAACCCTCTCCCTCAACCTCACTCTCACACTCACCCTAAGCCTAACCTTAAACTTAACACTAGTCCTAAAACTTAATCTAACCCTCACGCTCACCCTAATGTTAACCCTAACGCTAACCCTAACCTTAACCCTCACCCTCACCCTAGCCCTCACCCTAAACCGAACCCTAACCCTCACCCTAACCCTCAAGATACCCCTTACCCTCCCCTTAACCCTAACCCTCACCCTAACCCTAACACTTACCCTAACCTTTACAGTCACCCTAAACCTAACACCAAACCTAACCCTAACCCTCACACTAACCATAACAGTAACCTTAACCCTAACCCTACCCCACACCCTAACCCTAAACCTAACCCTAACACTAATCCTCACACTAACCCTAAACCACACCCTAATCCTAACCCTAACCCCAACCCTAGCCTAACCCTTACCTCACGCTAACACTAAAGTTAATCCTAACCCTAACACTCAGACTAAACCTACACCTCACCATAACAATAAACCTACACCTCATCCAAACCCTCATGCTAACCCTCACCCTAACACTCAGGCTAACCCTAACCCTCACTCTGATCCTAACCCTCACTCTAATATTTACCCTCACCCTAACCCTACTCCTAACCCTCACCCTCACCCTTACCCTGACCCTAACCCTAACCATAACTTTAATCCTAACCATAACACTCACCCTCAGCCTCACCCAATCCCAAACCCTAACCCTAACCCTCACAATCACCATAATTCTAACCTTAAGCATAACCCGCACCTGAACCTTCACCCTCATCCTAACCCTAACACTAAACCTCATTCTGACCCTAAACCTCACCCTAACCTTAACCCTAAACCTAACACTCACCCTCAACCTAACCCTCACCCTCACCCTAATCCTAATCCTAACCCTAACCCTCAACATAACCCTCACACTAACGCTTACCCTCAACCTCACACTAAACCTAAACCTAACCATAACCCTCACACTAAATCTAAACCTCACCCTTACCGTAACACTACCCCTCACCCTAACACTCATCCTAACCCTAACACTAAACCTAACCCTCACCCTCACGCTCACACTAAACATAACCCTAACCCTCACCCTAAAACAACCCCTCACCCTCACCCTCACCCTCAGTCTAAGCCTAACCCTAATCGTAATCGTAACCCTAACCCTAACCCTAATCCTATACCTAACCCTCACCCTCACCTTCACCTTAACTCTAACCCTTACCAAAACTTAACCCTAAACCTCACCCTAACTCTAATCCTCATCGAACCCCAACCCTCACCCTAAAACTCACATTAACCCTAAACCTAACTCTAACCCTCACCCTCATCCTAAACCTAAAATTAACCCTAACCCTCAACCCAAACCTCACCCTAACCCTAAGGCTAACTCTAACCCTCACCCTCACCCTAAACCTCTCCATAACGCTCAAACTCACCTTCACCCTAACCCTAACCCTCACCCTCACCCTCACCCTCACCCTAACCCTAACATTAACCCTAAACTCACCTTAACACTCACATAACCCTAACTCTAAACCTCAACCTAATCCTAAGTCTAAACCTAACCCTAACCCTAACCCTCACACTAACCCTGAACCTCAACCTAACCCTAAATCTCAACCTAACCCTAACCGTCACCCTCACACTCACACTCACCCTCAGCCTAAACCTAACCCTAACAGTAACACTAACCCTAATCCTAACCCTCACCCTCACCCTAATCTTAACCCTAAACCTAAACCTAAGCCTAACCCTCAACTTCACCCTTACTCTAACCCCACCCTAACCCAAAAACTAATCCTAACCCTCACCGTAACACTCACGTTAATCCTTAACCTCATTCTCACCCTAACCCTCAACCTAGCCCTTACCCTAAGCCTAACCCTAACCATTACGTGACTCTAATCCTCACTCTAAACCTAACCCTCATTCAAACCCTCACCTTAACCCTAACCCTCACCCTAACATTAACCCTAACTTCACCATAAACCTAACCCTAACCCTAACCCTCATCCTAACCCTCACCCTAACCCTAAACCTAACCCTCACCCTGAAACTAAACCTAACCCTCACCCTCACCCTCACCCTAAGCCTAACCCTACCCCAACACTAAACCTAAAACTAACACTCAGCCTAACCCTAACCCTACCCCTAATCCTAAACATAAACCACACCCTCACCCTATCCCTCATCCTCACCCTCACCCTCACCCTAAACCTAACCCTAATGATTAGCCTCAACCTTACCCTAACCCTCACCCTAACCTTAATTATAATCTTCACCCCCACCCTCACCCTCACTCAAACCCAAACCCTAACCCTAACCCCCACCCTAACCCTCATCCTAACCCTAATTCTAACCCTCACCCTCACCATAACCCTACCCCTAACCCTAACCCTAACCCTCACCCTAACCCTTAACCTCACCCTCACCAGAACACACACCCTCACCATCACCCTAAACATCACCCTAACCCTAACCATAAAACTAACCCTAACCCTCACACTCAACAATACCCTAATCCTAACACTGACCCTAACCTTCACCCTAATCCAAAACCTCACCTTCACCCTAACTCTCACACTCACCATAATCCTAACACTAACCCTAAACCTAAAACCCATCCTCACCCTAACACTCACCCTAACCCTTACCCTCACATTAAGTCTAAACCTAACACCAACCCTAACCCTCAAACTAACCCTAAACCTCACCCTAAACCTAAACCCAAACCTAACCCTAACCCTCAACCACACCCTCACAGTCACCCTTAGCCTAACCCTAATTCTAACCATAACCCTAACCCTAACTGTACCCTAACCTAATCCTAACCCTAAACCTAACTCTCGCCCTAACCTTAACCCTCATCTTCACCCTAACCCTAACCCTAACCCTAACCCAAACCCAAACCCTATCCCTCACCATAACTCGCACCTTAACACTCACGCAATTCCTAAAAGTCACTCTCACCCCAACACTCAACCTCACACTTACCCTCACCCTACCCCTAACCCTAACTCTCACCCAAACCCTAACCCTAACTTTCACCCTCACCGTAATCCTCACACTAACAATCATGCTAACCCTAACCCTCACTCTCACCCTAACCCTCACGGTAGCCCTTACTCTCACCCTAAACCTAACCCACAACCTACCTCTATCCCTAACCCTAACCCTCACAATAACACTAACACTCACCCTAACACTAACACTAATCCTAACCCTATCACTCACCCTCATGCTCACCCTAATCCTAACACTAATCCTAACCCTAACCCACACCCTCACCCTCACCCTAAGGCTAACCCTAATCCTAACACTAATTCTAAACCTAACCCTCACCCTCACCTTAACCCTAACCCTAACCCAAAACCCCTCTCTCACCCTAACCCTATTCCCTACCCTTAACCTCACCCTAACCCTAACCCTCAACCTAACCTAACCCTCACCTTCACATTCACCCTAAACCTAACCCTAAGCTTAAGCCTTACCCTAACCCTAACCCTCACCCAAACCTCATCCTAACCCTAATGCTAACCCTCACCCTCATCATAAACATAACCCTCACCTTAACCGTTGCCCTCACCCTAATATTAACCCTATACCTAACCCTAAACCTCACACTAAACCGATCCCTCACCCAAAACCTAAACCTACACTTCAGCTTAACCCTCAACCTCACCCTAACCCTAACCCTAATCCTCAGCCTATACTAATCCTAACCCTCACCCTCACCCTCACCCTAGCCCTTATCCTAACCCTAAACCTAACACTAACTTAAATCCTAAACCTACTCCTAACCCTAACCCTCACCCTAAACCTAACCCTCACACTAACCCTAACCTTCACTATCACCCTCACCATAATTTCTCACCCTAACCCTAACCCTAACCCTCACCCTCACCTAACTCTCACCCTAACCCTTACCCTCATCCTAAGTCTAAACCTAACCCTAACCCTCACAATAACCCTAAACCTCACCATAACCCTCACCCTAACCCTGAACCTAACCTCACCCTCATCCTAATTCTCGCCCTAACCCTAACACTAACCCTAACATTCACACTCACCCTTACCCTAATCCTAAACCTAACCCTAAAACTCACCCTAATCCTAAACCTCATCCTAACCCTCACCCTAACCCTCACCATCACCATAATCCTAACAATATCCCTAACCCTCATCCTCACCCTAAAGCTTATCCTAATCCATAACCTCACCCTCAGTCAAAACCTAACCCTAACCCTAACCCTCACATTAACCCTAAAACTCACCCTGACCCTCAGCCTAAACTTAACCCTAAGCCTCCCCCTCACACTAAACCACAGCCTAACCCTAACCCTAACAATAACCCTAACACTCACCCTCAGCCTAAAACGTGCCCTAACAATAACACTAACCCTAATCCTACCCCTCACCCTCAACCTAACCATAACCCTAACACTAACCCTCACCTAACCCTAACACTAACCATCACAATCCTCACCATAACCCTAACACTAACACTAACTGTCACCCTCACTCTAAACTTAACCGTAACCATCACCCTGACCCTCATCCTAACCCTAAACCTAACCCTCACCCTAACCCTAACCCTAATCCTCACCCTCACCCTAACCCTAACACGAACCCTAACCCTCATTCTCACTCTAACCCTTACCCTCACCCTAGGTCTAACCCTAACCCTAAGCCTAATCCTCACACTAACCCTAAACCTCACCTTAACCCTAAACCTAACCATAATCCTAACCCTCACCCTCATCCTCACACTCACCCTCAGCCTAACCCTAAACCTAACAATAACCTTAACCCTAATCCTAACCCTCACCCTCACCCTCATCCTAACTCTAACCCTAACGCTAAACCTAACCCTCACCCTAACCCTAACCCTCACCCTCAGCCTAAACCTAATCCTAACCAAACCCAAACCTTAACCCTCTCCCTAACCGAAAACTCACCCTAACCCTCACCCTAAGCCTCAACCTAACCCTCACACTAACCTTAACCCTCACCCTAGCCTTCACCCTTATCCTAATCCTCACCCTAAACCTACTCCTAACCCTTACCTAACCCTAAGCTCAACCTCAAACTCACCTTCACCCTCACACTAACTCTCACCCTCACCCTAGCCCTCACACTAAACCTAACCCTAACAATAACCCTAACCCTTACCCTCAACCACACCCTCAGCCTACAATAATCCTAACCCTAAAACTAAACCTAACCCTCACCCTCACCCTCATCCTAAGTCTAACCCTAACCCTAACTCTCACCCTAACCCTAACCCTAATACTATCCCTCACACTTATCCTAACCCTCACACTAACCCTAACCCTCACCCTCCAGCTCACCCTCACCCTAAGCCTAACCCTAACCCTAACAATAATTCTAAACCTAACCCTCAGCCTAACCCTAACCCTAACCCTAATCCTATCCTGAACCCTCAACCTCATGCTAACCCTAAACATAACCCTAACCCTAAACCTAACCAAAGCCTAACCCTTACAATCACTCTAAACGAAAACTCACCCTAACTCTCAACCTAACCCTCAACCTAACCCTCACCCTAACCCTAACCCTCACCCTAACCTTCACCCTCATCCTAATCCTCGCCCTAAACCTAACCCTAACCATTACCTTAACCCTAAGCTCAAACTCAACATCACCTTCACCCTCACACTTACTCTCACCCTCACCCTAACCCTCACCCTAAACATAACACTAACCCTAACCCTAACCCTCACCCTCAGCCTACAATAACCCTAACCCTAATCCTAACTCTAACCCTTAACCTCAACTTAACCCTACCCCTAACCCTAGCACTTACCCTTACCCTCAAATTAACCCTAACCCTAAACCTAACTGTAACCCTACCCTCAAACTAACCCTCACCCCAACAGTTACCCTCAACCTAACTCTACTCTTAAACCTTAATCTAACCCTCACAATAACACGAACACTCTCCTAATCTTAACCCTACCCCTCATTCTAAACCTCCCGCTATCACTAACCCTAACCCTATCCCTCACCCTAACCCTAATCCTAACCCTCAGCATCACCATAACCCTCACCGTCACCCTAACCCTCACACTAACCCTAACCCTCACCCACAGCCTAACCCTCACCTTCACCCTCACCCTAACATTAATCCTAATCTTAACCAAACCCTAACCCTCAGCCTCACCCGAACCCTCACCTAACCCTATCCCTCACCCTCACCCTAAACATCACCCTAACCCTAACCCTCACCCTAACCCTCACGCTAACCCAAACCCTCAACCTAATCCTCACCCTCATGCAAATTTTCACCTTAACCCTAACCCATACCTAACCCCAACCCTCACCCTTAACCTAAATCTCACCCTAACATTCATCCTCACCCTAGGCCTCACCCCAACCCTAACCATAACTCTAACCCTGACCCTTACCTACAACCTAACCTAACCTTAACCCTCATCGAAAGCCTAACCCACACCCTAACCCTAAACCTAATATTAACCCTAACCCTCACACTCACCCTCACCCTAACTCTAACCTTCACCCTTATCCTCATCATAACCTTAACCCTAACCCTAACCCTAATGCTCACCCTAACACTCACCCTAATCCTTACGCTCTCCCTAAGTCAAACCCTAACCCTAACCCTAACCCTCGCACTAACTCTAAACCTCACACTAACCCTAAACCTAAACCTAAACCTAGCCCTCACCCTCACCCTCACCCTCAGTCTAATCCTAACCCTAACAATAACCCAAACCCTTACAGTAACCCTAACCTTAACCCTCACCCTAACCCTAACCCTCATTATAACAAAAACCCTCACCCTAAATCTGAACTTCATCCTAACTCTCAACCTAACCCAAACCCTCACCCTCAACCTAAACCTTACCCTAGAACTCACCCTCACCTTAGCCCTCACCCTAATCCTAACCCTAAAACTTACCCTCACCCTTACCTTCACCCTCTCCATAATCCTCATCCTAACCCTAACACTCAACCTCACCCTCACCATAATCCTCACCCTAACCCTAACAGTCATTCTCACCATAACTCTCACCCTATGTCTGAACCTATCCCTAACCCTCACACTAACAATAAACTTAAACCGTACCCTAATCCTCACCCTCAAACTCACCCTCAGCCTAACCCTAACACTAACAATAAGCCTAACCCTAATCCTAACCCTCACCCTAAACCTAACAATAAGGCTCACCCTAACCCTAACCTTCACATTGTACCTAACCCTAACCCTAATCCTGTCACCGAATCCTAACCCTAACCATCAAAACCCTAACCCTAACCCTAAAACTAACACTAACACTTACCCTAATACTAACCCTAACCCTCACCCTAACCCTCATCCTAACCCTAACCCTAACCCTCACCCTAAACGTAACCCTGACCCTCACCCTAACCCTCACACTAAACTAACCATAACCTAACATTCACACTCACCCTAACCCTAACCTTAACCCTAACCCCTCTCCTAAACCTAACCCTCACCTAACCCTAACCCTAACCATCCAACACTAGTCCGAAACCTAACACTAACCCTCACCCTAACCCTAACCCTCACTGTGACCCTAACCCTCACTGTCACTCTAACCCTCACCCACACCCTAATCCTCACCGTCAACCAAACCCTCATCCTCAAACTAACCCTCACCCTCACCCTAAATATCACCCTAACAGTAACCCTCACCGTAACCTTAACCCTAAACTTCACCCTAAACCAAGAGCACACCGTCACTCTCACCCTAAGCCTAACCGTAACACTAACACTAATCCTAAACCTAACTCTCAACCTCACCCTAACTCTAACCCTAACCGTAACCCTAACCCTCACCCTAACCCTAACCCTAACCCTCACCCTCACCCTAACCCTAACACTCACACTAACCCTAACCCTCACACTAACCCTAACCCTCACTCTAAACCTCACCCTAACCGTAACCCTAACACTAACACTAATCCTAAAACTAACACTCAGCCTAACCCTCACCCTAAACCTAAGCCTCACCCTCACCCTAACCCTAACCCTAACCAAATCCTAACCCTAACCGAAAACTCACCCTAACCCTCACCCTAAGCCTCAACCTAACCCTCACCCTAACCTTAACCCTCACCATAGCCTTCACCCTCATCCTAATCCTCACGCTAAACCGAAACCTAACCCTTACCCTAACTCTAAGCTCAACCTCAACCTCACCTTCAACCTCATACTAACTCTCACCCTCACCCTAGGCCTCACCCTAAACCTAACCCTAACACTAACCGTAACCCTCACCCTCAACCTCACCCTCAGCCTACAATAACCCTAAACCTAATCCTAACCCTAACCCTCACCCTCATCCTGACCCTACCCCTAACCATAACCCTCAACCTAACGCTTACCCTAAGCCTAACCCTAACCCTAACCCTCACTATAAACCTCACCCTAAACCTAACCCTCACCCTCACCCTAACCCTAAACCTAACATTAACCCTAACCTCACCCTACAACTCACCATAACCCTAACCCTAACCCTAACCCTCATCCTAACCCCCACCCAACTAACCCTAAAAATAACCCTCACCCTAAATCTAACCCTAACCCTCACCCTCACCCTGACCCTAAGCCTAACCCTAACCCTAACTCTCACCCTAACCCTAACCCTAACACTATCCCTCACCTTTATCCTAACCCTCACACTAACCCTAACCCTCACCCTCAAGCTCACCCTCACCCTAAGCCTAACCCTAACCCTAACACTAATTCTAAACCAAACCTTCAGCCTAAACCTAACCCTAACCCTAATCATAACCTGAACCCTCACCCTCATGCTAACCCTAAACCTAACCCTAACCCTAACCCTCATCCTCAGCCTACAATAACCCTAACCCTAATCTTAAACCTAAACCTCAACCTCATCTTAACCCTACCCCTACCCCTAATCCTTACCCTAACCCTCAAACTAACCCTAACCCTAAACCTAACAGTAAACCTAACCCTCAAACTAACCCTTACCCCAACCCTTACCCTGAAACTAACCCTACTCCTAAACCTAAACCTAAACCTCACAATAACACTAACACTCACCTAATCTTAACCCTACCCCTCACCCTAAACCTCACCATACCCTAACCCTAACCCTCATCCTAACCCTCAGCCTCACCATAACTCTCACCCTCACCCTAAACCTCACACTAACCCTAACCCTCACCCACAGCCTAAACCTCACCGTCACCCTCACCCTAACACTAATCCTAATCCTAAACCTAACGCTAACCCTCAGCCTCACCGGAAACCTCACCCTCACCCTATCCCTCACCCTCACCCTAAACATCACCCTAACCCTAACCCTCACCCTAACCCTAACCCTAACCCTCACGCTAACCCAAACCCTCAACCTAATCCTCAACCTCATCCAAATTCTCACCCTACCCTAACCCTTACCTAACCCAAACCCTCACCCTCAACCTAAACCTCACCCTTACACTCATTCTCACCCTAGCCCTCACCCCAACCCTAACCATAACTCTAACCCTCACCCTTACCTACAACCTAACCCTAACCTTAACATTCATCGAAAGCCTAACCCTCACCCTCACCCTAAACCTAAAACTAACCCTAACCCTCACACTCACCCTCACCCTAACTCTAACCTTCACTCTCATCCTCACCATAATCCTAACCCTAACCCTAACCCTCATCCTCACCCTAACTCTCACCCTAATCCTTACACTCTCCCTAAGTCAAACCCTAAACCTAACCCTAAACCTCACACTAAACCTAAACCTCACACTAACCCTAAACCTAAACCTAAACCTAACACTCACTCTCACACTCAACCTCAGGCTAATCCTAACCCTAACAATAACTCAAACCATTACAATAACCCAAACCCTAACCCTCACCCTAACCCTAACCCTCATTATAACAAAAACACTCACCCTAATCCTCAACCTCATCCTAACTCTCAACATAACCCTAACCCTTACCTAACCCAAACCCTCACCCTCAACCTAAACCTCACCCTAAAACTCACCCTCACCCTAGCCCTCACCCTAATCCTAACCCTAAAACTATCCCTCACCCTTACCTTCACCCTCACCATAATCCTCATTCTAACCCTAACACTCTTCCTCACCCTCACCATAATACTCACCCTAACCCTAATACTCATCCTCACCCTAATCCTTAAACTCAACCTAAGTCTAACCCTAACCCTAACCCTCACACTAACCCTAAACTTAAACCATATCCTAATCCTCACCCTCACACTCACCCTCAGCCTAACCCTAACACTAACAATAACCCTAACCCTAATCCTAACCCTCAGCCTATACCTAACACTAAGTCTCACCATAATCCTAACCTTCACATTGTACCTAACCATAACCATAACCCCCACCTAATCCTAACCATAACCATCACAACCCTAACCCTAACACTAACAGTAACACTAACACTCACCCTAATACTAACCCTAAACCTCACCATAACCCTCATCCTAACCCTAACCCTAATCCTCACCCTAAACCTAATCCTGACCCTCACCCTCACCCTCACCCTAAACTAACCATAACTCTAACCCTCACTCTCACCCTAACCATAACCTTAACCCTAAACCTCTCCTAAACCTAACACTCACCTAAAGCTAACCCTAACAATCTCAACCCTAATCCTAACCCTAACACTAACCCTCACCTTAACCCTAACACTCACTGTCACCCTAACCCTCACGGTCACCCTTAACCCTCACCCACACCCTAGTCCTCACCCTCAACCAAAACCTCACCCTCAAACCTACCCTCACCCTCACCCTAAACTTCACCCTAACACTAACCATCACCGTAACCCTAACCCCAAACTTCACCCTAAACCTAAACCACACCCTCACTCTCACCCTAAGCCTAACCCTAAAACTAACACTAATCCTAAACCCAGCTTTCAACCTCACCCTAACTCTAACCCTAACCCTAACCCTGACGCTAACCCTAAAGCTCACCCTACCCCTAACCCTAACCCTATCCCTCACCCTAACCCTAAAGCTCACACTAACCCTAACCCTCACCCTAAACCTCACACTAAGCCTAACCCTAACCCTAACCCTAACTGTACCCTAACCCTCACCCTAAACCTAACCCTCACCTTCACCCTAACCCAAACCCTAACCCTAACCCAAACCCAAAACCTGACCCTATCCCTCACCCTAACCCGCACCCTAACACTCACGCTAATTCTAACAGTCACTCTCACCCTAACCCTCAACCTCACCCTTACCCTCACCCTACCCCTATCCCTAACCCTAACCCTAACCCTAACCCTAAACCTAACCCTAACCCTAACCGTAATCCTCACACTAACACTCATGCTAACCCTAACCCTCACTCTCACCCTAACCCTCACCCTAGCCCTTACTCTCACCCTAAACCTAACCCACAACCTACTTCTAAACCTAACCCTAACGCTCACAATAACACTAACACTCACTCTAACACTAACACTAATCCTAACCCTAACACTGACCCTCATGCTCACCCTAAACCTAACACTAATCCTAACCCTAACCCACACACTCAACCTCACCCTAAGCCTAACCCTAATCCTAACACTAATTCTAAACCTAACCCTCACCCTCACCCTAACCCTAACCCTAACCCTAACCCTCTCTCTCACACTAACCCTAATCCCTACCCTTAAACTCACCCTAACCTTAACACTCACCCTAAAGTAACCCTAACCCTCACACTCACCCTAAACCTAACCCTAAGCCTAACCCTAACCCTAACCATAACCCTCACCCTAAACCTCATCCTAACCCTAATGTTAACCCTCACCCTCATTATAAACCTAACCCTCGCCTTAACCCTTGCCCTCCCCCTAATATTAACCCTTAACCTAACCCTAAAACTCACACTAATCCGATACCTCACCATAACCCTAAACCTACCCTTCAGCTTAACCCTCTACCTCACCCTAACCCTAACCCTAATCCTCAGCCTATACTAATCCTAACCCTCACCCTCACCCTCACCCTAGCCCTTATCCTAACCCTAAACCTAACACTAACCGAAACCCTAAACCTACTCCTAACCCTAACCCTCATCCTAAACCTAACCCTCACACTAACCCTAAACTTCACCATCACCCTCACCATAATTTCTCACCCTAACCCTAACCCTAACCCTCACCCTCACCCTAACTCTCACCCTAACCCTTACCCTCATCCTAAGTCTAACCCTAACCCTAACCCTAACCCTCACAATAACCCTAAACCTCACCATAACCCTCACCCTCACCCTCAACCTAAACCTCACCCTCATCCTAATCCTCGCCCTACCCCTAACACTAACCCTAACCTTCACACTCACCATCACCCTAATCCTAAACCTAACACTAAACCTCATCCTAATCCTAAACCTCACCCTAACCCTAACCCTCACCCTCACCCTCACCATAATCCTAACCATATCCCTAACCCTCATGCTCAACCTAAATCTCACCCTAATCCTTAACCTCACCCTAAGTCAAAACCTAACCCTAACTCTAACCCTCACATTAACCCTAAACCTCACCCTAACCCTCAGCCTAAACCTAACCCTAACCCTCCTTCTCACACTAACCCTACCCCTAACAATAACCCTAACCCTCAACCTCACCCTCACACTCACCCTTAGCCTAAACCTAACCCTAACAATAACACTAACCTTAATCCTAACCCTCACCCTCAACCTAACCCTAACCCTAACACTAACCCTCACCTAACTCTAACCCTAACCATCACAACCCTCACCCTAACCCTAACACTAACACTAACCCTCACCCTCACTCTAACCCTAACCCTAAGCATCACCCTAACCCTCATCCTAACCCTAAACCTAACCCTCTCCATAACCCTAACCCTAATCCTCACCCTCACCCTAACCCTAACACGAACCCTAACCCTCCCTCTCATCCTAAACGTTACCCTCACCCTAGGTCTAACCCTAACCCTAAGCCTAACCATCACACTAACCCTATACCTCACCTTAACACTAAACCTAAACATAACCCTAACCCTCACCTTCATCCTCACACTCACCCTCAGCCTAACCCTAAACCTAACAATAACCTTAACCCTAATCCTAAACCTCACCCTCACCCTAACCCTAACCCTAACCTTCAACCTAACCTTCACCCTAACCCTAACCCTAACACTATCCCTCACACTTATGATAACCCTCACACTAACCCTAAACCTGACCCTCAAGCTCACCCTCACCCTAAGCCTAACCCTAATCCTAACCCTAAACCTCAACCTATCCCTCAACCTAACCCTCACCGTAACCCTAAGACTCACCCGAACCTTCACCCTCATCCTAATCCTCGCACTAACCCTAACCCTAACCCTCACCCTAACCCAAACTCCCACCCTAATCCTCAACCTCATCTTAATTCTCACCCAAACCCTAAACATTACCTAACACAAACCCTCACCCTCAACCTAAACCTCACCCTCAACCTCACCCTAAACCTAACGCTAACCCTAACCCTCACACTCACTCTAACCCTTACCCTCACTCTAAGTCTAACCCTAACCCTAATCCTAACACTTACACTAACCCTAAACCTCACCTTGACCCTAAACCTAACCATAACCCTAACCCTCACCCTCATCCTCACACTCGCCCTCAGCTTAAAGCTAACCTAACAATATCCTTAATCCTAATCCTTACCTCACCCTCACCCTAACCCTAACCATACCGCTAAACCTAACCCTCACCCTAACCCTAATATTAACCCTCACCGTAATCCTAACCGTAACCAAACCCTAACCCTAACCCTCACCCTAAACGAAAACTCACCCTAAACCTAACCCTAACGCTCACCCTAACCCTCACCATAACCCTAACCCTCACGCTAACCTTCACCCTTCTTCTAATCCTCGACTTAACCTAACCCTAACCCTTACCCTAACCCTAAGCTCAACCTCAACCTCACCTTCAACCTTACACTAACTCTAACCCTCAACCTAGCCCTCACCCTAAACCTAACCCTAGCCCTAACCTTAATCCTCACCCTCAACCTCAACCTCAGCCTACAATAACCCTAACCCTAATCCTACCTGTAATCCTCAACCTCATCCTAAACCTATCCCTAACCCTAACCCTCAACCTAACCCTAACCCTAAGCTTAACACTAAACGTAACCCTCTCCTAACCCTCACCCCAACACTTACCCTCAAACTAACCCTACCCCTAACCCTAAACCTAACCCTCACAATAACCCTAACACTAACCCTAATCTTAACCCTACCCCTCACCCTAAACCTCACCATAAACCTAACCCTAAACCTAACACTAATCCTAACCATAACCCTAACCCTCAGCCTCACCCGAACTCTCACCCTCACCCTAACCCTCACCCTCACCCTAAATATCATTCTAAACCTGACCCTCACCATAACCCTAACCCTAACCCTCACCCTAACCCAAACTCTCACCCTAATCCTCACCCTCATCCTAATTCTCAACCTAACCCTAAACCTTAACTAACCCAAACATTCACCCTCAACCTAAACCTAACCCTCAATCTAACCCTAACCTTACCCCTCATCGAATGCCTAACCCTCACTCTCACCCTAAACCTAACACAAACCCTAACCCTCACACGCACCCTCACCCTAACTCTAAACCTCACCCTCACCCTCACCATGATACTAACCCTAACCCTAACCCTCATCCTCACCCTAATTCTCACCCTAATCCTTACCCTCACCCTAAGTTAAACCCTAACCGTATCTCTAACCCTCACACTAACCCTAAAACTCACTTTTACCCTAAACCTAAACCTAACCCTAAACCTCAACCTCACACTCACCCTCTGCCTAATCCTAAACCTAACAATAACCCTAACACTTACACTAACCCTAACCCTAATCTCAACCCTCACCCTCACCCTAACCCTAACACTAACACTATGCCTCACCTAACCTTAACCCTAACCATCACAAACCTAACCTTATCCCAAACACTAACACTAACCCTCACCATAACCCTAACCCTAAACTTCACCTTAACCCTCATCCTAACCCTAACCCGAAACCTCAGCATAACCCTATCCCTAACACTCACCCTGACCCTCACCCTAACCATAACCCTAAACCTACCACTCTCTCTCACCCTAACCCTAACCTTAACCCTAACCCTCAACCTAACCCAAACCCTCACCTAACCCTAACCCTAACCATCACAACCCTAACACTAACCCTAACCCTAACACTTACCCTCACCATAACCCTAAACTTCACCCTCACCCTAACACTCACAGTCACCCTAAACTACACTCTAACCATAACCCTCACTCACACACTAAACCTCACCATCACCCGAACACTCACACTCACCCTAACCCTCACCCTCACCCTAAACTTCAAATTAAAACTAACCCTCACCCTCACCTTAACCACGAACTTATTCCTAAACCTAACTCACAAGCTCATCCTCACCCTAAGCCTAACCCTAACCCTAACACTAATCCTAAACCTAACTTTCAACCTCACCCTAACTCTAACACTAACCCTAAAAATAAACATAACCATCACCCTAACCCTAACCCTAAACCTAACCCTATCCCACACCCTAACCCTAACCCTCATACTAACCCTAACCCTCACCCTAAACCTCACCCTAAGCCTAGCCTAACCCTAACACTAATCGTAAACCTCACACTCAGCCTAACCCAACCCTAACCCTAATCCTAAAACTAACCCTCACCCTCACACTCACCCTAAAACTCACCCTATACTTCATCCTAAACCTTACACTAAACCTCACCCTAACCTTCATCCTAATCTTAATGCTAACCCTCACCTTCACCATAACCCTAACCCTAACCCTCACCCTAAACCTAATCCTAACCTTCAACCTAACACTTACCCGCACCCTAACCAGAACCCAAACCCTCACCCTAACATTCACCCTCACCCTTAACATCACCCTAACCCTAACCCTCACCCTAACCTTAACCCTAACCCTCACCCTAACCCTAACCCTCAAACTAATCCTCACCATCATCTTAATTCTCCCGCTAACCCCAATGCTTACCTAACTCAAAATATCACCCTCAACCTAACACTCACCCTCACCCTAGCCCTCACCCTAACCCTAAACCTAAACCTAACACTCACCCTTAACTTCACCCTCATCCTCAGCCTAACCCTAACCCAAACCCTAACCCTAACCCTAACCCTAAACCTCACCCTCATCTTCACGCTCACCCTCACCCTAACCCTAAGCCCAACCCTAAACCTAACACTAATCCTAAACCGAAATCTCACCCTCACCCTCTCCCTTATGCTAACCCTAATCCGAACAATAACCCTGACCCTCACCCTAGCCCTCACACTAACTCTAACTCTAAACCTAACCCTCAACCTAACCCTTACCCTCACCCTAACCCTAACCCTCACCCTAACCCTAACACTCACCCTAACCCTTACCCTCACCCTAACGCTAAACCTAACCCTCACCCTCACACTAACCCTAACCCTCACCCTAACCCTAACCCTAAAATTCACCCTAACCCTAACCCTTACCCTATCTTAACCCTAATATTCACATTAACCCTAAACGTCACCCTAACCCTAAACTTAACCCTACACTCACCCTCACCCTAACTCTCAACCTAACCCTAACCCTAATCCCAATCCTAACCCTAACCCCCACACTCACCCTCACCATAAACCTAACCAAACCTAAAACTGACCCTCAACCTCACTGACAGCCTCACCCTCAGCCTAAACCTAACCCTAAAAATAACCCTAACCCTAACCCTAACCTTAACCCTAAACCTAACCCTAACACTAACCTTCACCCTAAAACTCAGGCTAACTCTAAACCTCACTCTCACCCTAACCCTAACCCTAACCCTAACCCTAACCCTAACCCTAACCCTCACCCTAAACCTAACCCTAAACCTAACCCTATCCCTAAACCAACCCCTTTCCCTCCCCGTCCCCCTCAGGCTAACCCTAACCCTAATACTAATCCTAAGTCTAATTCTCACTCTCGCCCTCACCCTAAACCTAACCATAACCCTAAACCTCACCCTCACACAAACCCTTACAATAACCATTAACCTAACCCTAAATCTTACCCTAACCCTCACCCTAATACTAACTCTAACCCTAACCTCAACCCTAAACCTAATCCTAACACTCACCCTAAACCTAACCCTCACCCTAACCCTAAACCTCACCCTGACCTGACCCTTACCCTAACAGTAACACTAAACCTAACACTCACCGTCACTCTAAACCTCACCCTTACCCGTAACTTCACACTAACCCTCACACTAACCCTTACCCTCACCCTAACCCTAACCCAAAACCTAACCCTAACCCTCACACTAAACCTAACCAAAATCCTAACGCTAACCCTACCCCTCACCCTAACCTCACCCTCAACCTCACCCTCACACTCACCCTAAGCCTAGTCCTCAGCCTAAAAATCACCCTAAACCTAAACCTAACCCTAATTCTCACCCTATCGCTAACCCTAACCCTAACCCTCACCCGAACCCTAGCCCTCACCCTAACTCTAACATTAACCAAAACCCTCAACCTCACCCTCACCCTCACCCTAACCCTCACTCTCACCCTAAACATCACCCTCACCCTAACTCTAACCCTAACACTAACCCTAAGCCTCACCCTCACCCTAAACCTAAGGCTAAACATAACCTTCATACTCACCCTAAACCTCACCCTAACCCTAACCCTCACCCTAAACCTAAGGCTAAACCTAACGTTCATACTCACCCTAAACCTCATCCTAACCCTCACACTAACCCTAACCCTAACTCTAACCCTAACCCTAACACTCACACTAATCCTAACTATAACCCTAACCCTTACCCTTAACTTCACCCAAACCCTCACCCTAACCCTAATCCTAACCCTGACTTTAACCCTAACCCTAACCCTAACTCAAATCTTAACCCTCACCCTCACCCTAGCCCTCACACTAATCCTAAATATAACCCTCACCCTAATCCTCGACCTAACACTTATCCTCACCCTAAACCTAACACTCACCCTATCCCTCACCCTAACCTTTACCCTCACCATAACCCTAACCCCAACCCTAACCCTTACACTCACACTAACCCTAATCCTCACCCTAACCATACCCCTCTCCCTAACACTAAACCTAAACCTAGCCCTAACCCTAATCCTCACAATAACCCTAAAACTCACCCTAACCATAACCCTAAACCTAACCTTCACCCTAACTTTTAAACTCACGCTAACCCTAACCTTACCGTAACCCTATCCCTCAGACTAAACCTAACCCTCACACTAACCCTAACCCTAACCCTCAGCCTAACCCTCACCATAACACACAGGCTACCACAAAACCTCACTCTCACCCTAACCCTCAACCTAACACTTACTCTCAGCCTAACCCAAACCTTAACCCTCACCCTCAACCTAAGCCTCACCCTAACCCTAACCCTAATCCAAACCCTAACGGTCAGCTTCACCCTCACCTGAAACCTAATCCTGTCTCTATCCCTAACCCTCACCCTCAAACTCAATCTCACCCTAACCGTCATCCTCACCCTCACCCTCACCCTAAACCTTACCCTGACCCTAAACCTAACCCTAACAATAACCCTCACACTAACCCTAACCCTCAACCTAACCGTAACCCTCACCCTCACCCTAACACTCATCCTAACTCTAACCCTAACACTAACCCTCACGCCAACATTAAGCCTAGCCCTAAGCCTCACCCTCACACAAACCTTCACACTCACCGTCACTCTAACCCTAAACCTAACCATAATCCTAACCCTAACCCTAACCATAATTCTAAACCTGACCCTCAACCTCAGCCTCACCCTGACCCTAACTCTAACTCTTACACAACCATAACCCTAACTGAACCCTAACCCTCAACCTCACACTCACCCTAACCCTAAACCTAACACTAACTCTCACCCTCAACCTAACCTTAAACCTAACCCTAAACCTCACCCTAACATTAATCTAACCCTAAGTCTAAACCTAAACATCACCCTCACCTTAAACCTCACCCTAAACCTTACACTCACACTAACCCTAACCCTAGCACTCACACTAATCCGAAGCCTAAACCTAACCCTAAACATCACTCTAACCCTCACCCTAAATCTCACACTAACCCCTCATCCTAACACTCATCCTAACCCTAACCCTAACACCCACGCTAACCCTAAACTTAACCCTAACCCTAACCCTCACACTAACCCAATCACTCATCCACACCCTCACCCTAACCCTCAAGTTTAAGCCTAACCCTAACACTAATCCTGACCCTAACCCTAACCATAATCCTAAACCTAACCCTCAACCTCACCCTCACCCTAACTCTAACCCTTAACCAACCGTAACCCTCACACTAACTCTCACCCTCACTGAACCCTAAACCTCACCCTCACACTTACCCTAACCCTAACCCTAAACCTCACCCTCACCCCAACCTTAAACCTAACCATAACCATCACCCTAACCCTCACCATAACCCTAAGGCTTACACTAAACCTCATCTTCACCCTAAACACCACCCTAACCCTTATGATCACCCTAATCCTAACCCTAACACTAACCCTAACCCTAACACTCACACTAATCTTAAACCTAACCCTAACCCTAAACCTAAACTTCACCCTAACCCTAACCCTACCTCTCACCCTACACCAAAACCTAATCCTAACCCTCATCCTAACCCTTACCCTCACCCTAACCCTAACTTTAACACTAACCCTAACACCCAAGCTAATCCTAACACTTACTCTAACCCTAAACTTCTGCCTAACACTTACTCTCACCCTAACCCTAAGGCTAACCCTCACCCTCACCCTCAGCCTAACCCTAATCCTAACCCTAATGCTCACATTCACCCTTGTACTAACACTAAACCTAACCCTAACGCTGAACCTCACCCTCATCCTCATTCTCACACTAACCCATAGCCTCACCCTCACCCGCACCCTAAACCTAACCCTAACCCTCATCCTCACTCTCACCCTAACCCATAGCCTCACTCTCACCCACACCCTAACCCTAACCCTAACCCTAACCCTCAACCTAACCCTAAGCCTCACACTAACCCTAAACCTAACCCTTACCGTCACACTTACCCTAACCCTAACCTTAACCCCAACCCTCACCCTAACCGTCACCCTAACCGAAATTCTAACCCTAACCCTCACCCTCATCCCAACCCTCACCCTAACACTTACCCTCACCTTAACCATAACCTTAACGCTAATCCTAACACTCAGAGTAAACCTAACCCTCACTCTAAGCCTAAACCTACCCCTCAGCCTAACAATCACCCTAACCCTAAACCTAACCCTAATTCACACCCTATCGCTAAACCTAACCCTAACCCTAACCCGGACTCTAGCACTCCCCCTAACTCTAACACTAACCATAACCCTCACCTGAACACCCACCCTCACCCTAACCCTCACCCTCACCCTAAACATCATCCTAAACCTAACCCTCACCCGAACCCTAACACTAACCCTCACAATAACCCTAACCCTCACCGTAAACATAACGCTACCCCTCACCATAACATTCATCTTAGCCGTAACCCTAACCCTAAACTTTACCCTCACCCTAAACTTAACCCTAACTCTAGCCTCACCCTAACCCACACTCTCACCCTCACCCTCACCCTCACCCTCACCCTCAGTCTAACCCTAACCCTAACCCAAATCCTAACCCTAACCCTAACCCTACTCCTAAACCTAACCTACACCATAACCCTCACCCTAACTCTAACCCTTACCCAAACCTAAACTTAATTCTAACCCTCACCGAACCCTAACCCTCAACCTCACACTCACCCTAAACCTAACACTAACCCTCACTCTCACCCTTACACTAAAACTTACCCTAACACTCACCCTAACCCTAAGGCTAACCCTAACCCTCACTCTCACCCTAAACCTCACCCTAACCCTTAGACTCACCCTAACCCTAACCCTAACCCTTATCTTCACCCAAACCCTAACCCCAACCCTAACCCTAAACCTCACACTCACCCTAACCCTAACCCTAACACAAAACTTAACCCTAACCCTCAATCCAGCCCTCACCCTAACCCTAACTCTAACCCTCACCCTACCCCTCAACCTAACCCTTATCCTCACGCTAACCCTTACCCTCACCCTAACACTAACCCCAACTAAAACCCTAAACCTCACACTAACCCTAACCCTAATCCTAACCCTAATCCTGACCCTCACCCTAACCCTAACCCTCACCTTCACCCTAAACCTCTTCCTAACCCTAACTGTCACCCACACCCTAACCCTTGCCCTCACCTGAACACTCACCCTAACCCTAAACCTCACCCTCACCCTAAACATCACCCTAAACCTAACCCTCACCCTAACCCTTACCCGAACCCTTACCCTAAACCTCACCCTCACCCTCACCCTCACCAAAAGCCTAACCTTAAAGCTAACACTAATCCTAAACCTAAATCTCACCCTCACCCTAACTCTAACCCTAATCCAAACCTTACCCTCACCTGCACCCTAGACCTCACCCTAACCCTAACCCTAATTCTCACCCTAACCCTCAACCTAACCCTTATCCTCACCCTAAACCTAACCCTCAATCTAACCCTAACCCTCACCCTAACCCTTACCCTCACACTAACCCTATCCCCAACCAAACCCTAAACCTCACACTAACCCTAACCCTCATCCTAACCCTAAACCAAAACCTGACCCTTACCCTAATCCTCACACTAACTCCAAACCTCACCCTAATCCTAACCCTAAGCCTAACCATCACCCTAACCCTAACCCTCATCCTAACCCTAACCTTAACCTTAACCTAAACCTCAGACTAAACCTAACGCTCACACTGACCCTAACCCTATCCCTCAGCCTAACCCTCACCCTAACACTCAAGCTAACCCTAACCCTCACCCTCACCCTAACCCTCACTCTAACACTTACTCTCACCCTAACCCTAACCCTAACCCTTACCCTATCCCTAACCCTCTCCCAACCATAACCCTAACCCTCACCCTCACCCTCACCCTCACACTCACCCTCACCCTCACCCTCACCCTAACCCTCACACTAACCCTCACACTAACCCTCACCCTAATGCTCACCCTCACCCTCAACCTAACCCTAACCCTATCCTAAACCTAACCCTAACCCTCACCCTCAACCTCACCCTAAACTTCAACAGAATCTTACTGCTGGCAGGCCTCCGGGTGTTCAGGGTGAACATTCTCCTTGTAAATCCTTCGTGGTTTCTTCTAAACCCGTGAAGTTTGGCAAGGGTACGCAGTTTGCATTGCTGCACAACTGTGCCTGCAGTGGTCTAACGCTCTTGCAAAAATTCAGACGTGGCAGTCAGATATGCTTGTCCCCATTGGACCCTGCCAGCTGACTGGGAATATCTGCTTCCCGTTCTTCTCACCTGAGTGCTACTGATTACAGCTTTGACAGCTACACTCTACTGAACCTGAGGAGTAAGTTTTACCTCTACTTATGGCACTCTGTAAAAATTTGGAGAACTAGACCTCAGTTGTTTGTGACATGACCACTGTCCATCCAGGTCTATGGACAGCCCTGGGTATATCAGGCTCTAGTTAGTCCACCGTTGTGTTCAGCTGAATGACTTCTGCCGGAAACACTCAGAATGAGGTTCTGAGTTATTGCAAGATAGGTGCGTTTCACTACTTTTCAAGGCTTCTTAGGAAGAATTTCAGAATCTGGCTCCCCGCAGGCCTCCGGTTGTTACGGGTGGACATCTCCTTGTAAATCCTAACCCTAACCCTAACTCTAATCCTAACTCTAAACCTCACCCTCACCCTCACCCTCATCCTCAACCTCACTCTCACCCTAACACTCATCATCACCCTCACCCTCTCCGTCACTGTAACCCAAAACTAACCCTAACCCTAATGCTAACCCTAAGCCCTAACCGTAACCCTAACCCTAATCATAAACATAACCCGAATCTTGCTGCCGTCAGGCCTCCGGGTGTTCCGGGTTAACATCTCCTTGTAAATCCTACGTGGTTTATTTTTCACCCATGATGTTTGGCAAGGGCAAACAGTTTGCATTGCTGCACAATTGCGCCTGCAGATCTCTGCCGAAATTGCAAACATGCAGACGTGGCAGCCTGATTTGCTTGGCCCAGTAGAACACTGCCAGCTGACTGAGAATATCGGCCTCCCATTCTTATCACCTGAGTGCTACTTATTACAGATTTGACTGCTACACTTTACTCAACCTGAGGAGCAAGTTTTACCTCTACTTATGGCACTCTATAAAAGTTTGGAGAACTAGACCTCAGTTTTTGGGACTCGACCACAGTCCATCGAGGACTATGGACCGCACTGGCTATATCAGGCTCTAATTAGTCCACCGTTGTGGTCAGCTGAATGACTTCTGCCAGAAACACTCAGAATGAGGTTCTGAGTTATTGCAAGATAGGTGCGTTTCACTCCTTTTCAAGGCTTTCTAGAAAGAATTTTAGAATCTGGCTGCCGGCAGGCCTCCGGGTGTTCCTGGTGAACATCTCCTTGAAAATCCTAACCCTAACCCTCACCCTGACCCTCGTCCTAACCCTAACTCTAACCCTAAACCCTAACCATGACCCTAATGCTAACCCTAAACCCTAACCCTGAACCTAAACCTCACCGTATCACTATCCCTAACCCTAACCCTTTACGGATTACAGCTTTGATAGCTACACTCTACTCAACCTGAGGAGTAATTTGCACCTGTACTTATGGCACTCTGTGAAAGTTTGGAGAACTAGACCTCAGTTGTTTGGGACATGACTACTGTCCTTCCAGGACTATGGTTGGCACTAGCTATGTCAGGCTCTAATTAGTCCACGTTTGTGTGCATCAGAATGACCTGTGCCAGTAACACTCAGAATGAAGTTCTGAGCTATTGCAACATGGGAAAGTTTTAATACTTTCAAGGCTTCTTAGGAAGAATTCCAGAATCTTGCTGCCAGCGGGTCTCCGGGTGTTCTGGTTGGACATCTCCTTGTAAATCCTAACCCTAAGCCTAACTCTAACCCTCAACCTCAACCTCACTCTCACACTCACCGTCATCGTCACCCTCACCCTCACCCTAACACTCACCATCACCCTCACCCTCATCTTCACTGTAACCCTTACCCTAACCCTAAACCTAATGCTAACCCTAAGTCCTAACACTAACCCTAACCCTAAACCTAACCCGAATCTTGCTGCCGGCAGGCCTCCGTGTGTTCCGGGTGAACATTTCCTTGTAAATCCTCCGTGGTTTCTTCTACACCCGTGAAGTTTGGCAAGGGTATGCAGATTGAATTGCTGCACAATTGCGCCTGCAGAGCTATGCCGCCCTTGCAAACATTCAGACGTGGCAGCCAGATATGCTTGCCTCCGTAGAACACTGTCAGCTGACTGGGAATATCTGCTTCCCTTTCTTCTCACCTGAGTGCCACTGATTACAGCTTTGACGGCTACACTCTACTCAACCTGAGGAGTAAGTTGAACCTGTACTCATGGCACTCTCTGAACGTTGGGAGAACTGGACCTCAGATGTTTGGGACGCGACCACTCCCCATCCAGGAGTATGGACGGCACTGTTTATATCAGGATCAAATAGGCCACGGTTGTGTTCATCAGAATGACCTCGGCCGCAAACATTCAGAATGAGGTTCTGAATTATTGCTACATAGCAGTGTTTCACTCCATTTAACGCTTCTTAGGATGAATTCCAGAATGTTGCTGCCAGCAGGCCTCCGGATGTTCCAGGTGAACATCTCCTTGTTAATCCTCCGTGGTTTACACTCGTGAAGTTTGGCAAGGGTACGCAGTTTGCATTGCTGCACAATTGCGCCTGCAGAGCTTTGCCGCACTTGCAAACATTCAGAAGTGGCAGCCAGATATGCTGGTCACCGTAGGACACTGTTAGCTGACTGGGAATATCTGCTTCCCTTTCTTCTCACCTGAGTGCTACTGATTACAGCTTTGACGGCTACACGCTACACAACCTGAGGTGTAAGTTGAACCTCTACTTATGGCATTCTGTGAAAGTTTGGAGAACTAGACCTCAGTTGTTTGGGACGCGACCACTGTCCATCCAGGACTATGGACGGCACTGGCTATATCGCGCTCTAATTAGTCCACGGTTGTGTTCATCAGAATGATCTCAGCTGCAAACACTCAGAATGAGGTTCTGAAATATTGCAACATAGGAACATTTCAATCCATTCAAGGCTTCTTAGGATGAATTCCAGAATCTTGCTGCCGGCATGCCTCTGGGTGTTCCCCGTGAACATTTCCTTTTAAATCCTAAACTTAACCCTAACCCTATCGCTAACCCTAACCCTAACCTCACCCTCACCCTCACCCTCAAACTCACCCTAACCCTCACACTCACCCTAACCCTAACCGTAACTCTAACCCTCACCCTAACCCTAACCCTAACCATAAACCTCAACCTAACCCTCACCCTAAAGCTTACCCTCACCCAAACCATAACCCTAACCCTAACCCTCACACTAAACTTAAACCTCATCGTAACCCTAACTCTACCCCTCACTCTAAACATCACCCTAACCTAATCCTATACCTAACACTCACACTCAGCCTAACCCTCACCATCACCCTAATGCTCATCCTAAACCTAACCCTCTCCCACACACTAACCTTCACCCTCACCCAAACCATCACCCTCACCCTAACCCTCACCCTAAACATCACCCTAACCTTAATGCTCACCCTAACCCTAACCCTAACCCTCATCCTAACCCTCACCCTCAACCTAACCCTCACCCTCATCCTAATCCTCTCCCTAACACTAATCCTTACCCTAACCACAACCTCACCTTCACAATCACACTAACCCTCACGCTCACACCAGCCCTCACCCTAAACCTAACCCTAACCCTAACCCAAACCCTCACCTTCAACCTCACCCTCAGCTTAACCCTAACCCTAACCCTAACCCTAAACCGAAAACTAACCTTAACACTCACCCTAACCCTCACCCCAACCCTTAAGCTCAACCTAACTGGAACCCTAAACCTAACCCTCACAATAACCCTGACACTCACCCTAAACCTAACTCTACCCCTCACCCTAACCCTCACCGTTACCTTAACCCTAACCCGAACCCTCACACTAAACCTACCCCTCACCCACAACCTAACCGTCACTGGCACCCTCACCCTAACCCTAAGCCTAACCCTAACCTTCACCCTAAACTTAACCCTCACCCTAACACTAACCCTTACTCGCACCTGAACCTTCACACTCACCCTAACCCTCAGCCTCAACCTAAACATCACCCTAACCATAAAACTCACATTACCCCTAACCCTCACCCTAACCCTAACCCTAACCCTAAACCTTACCCTCATTTTCATTCTGGCACTAACCCTAAACCTTACCTAACCCAAAGCCTCACCCTCAACCTAAACCTCACACTAACACTAATCCTCACCCTAGACCTCACCCTAACCCTAATCCTAACCCTAACCTTCACCCTCAAATGCAGCTAAACCCTAACCCTAACCCTCATCCTAAGCCTAAACCTCACCCTCACCCTAACGCTAACACTAATCTTAACCATCACACTCACCCTCATCCTAATCCTAACCCTAACCCTAACCCTCACCCTCAACCTAAACCTTAAGCACACCCTAACCCTCACCCTTACCCTCACTATAATCCTAATCCTAACCCTAACCCTCACCCTCACCTTATTGTTAACCCTCACCCACACCCTAACCCTCACCCTCACCCTCACCATAATCCAAACCCTAAACCTAAACCTAACCCTCACCCTCACCGTAAATCTCACCCTAACCCTTACCCTCACCCTAACCCTAAAACTAACCCTCACCCTCAACATAACCTTTACCCTAACCCTAAACCTAAACCTCACCCTCACCCTAACCCTCACTGTCAACCAAACTCTCAGCCTAACCCTAAACCTCACCCACACCCTAACCCTCACCCTCACCCTCAAACTAAACCTCAACCTGTCCCTCACCCTCACCCTCACCCAAACTGTAACCCTATTGCTCATCCTAAGCCTAACCCTCATGCTCACACTAACCCTCACTGTAACCCTAACCCTCACCCACACACTAACCCTCACCCTCACCCAAAACCTCACACTCACCTTAACCCTCACCCTCAGCATAAACATCTCCCTAACTCTAACTCTCAACCTAACCCTAACCCTAACCCTCACACTAACAATAAAACTCTCCCTATCCCTAACCATACCCCTTATCCTTACCCTCACCCTAACCCTCACTGTCACCCTAACCCTCAACCTAACCCTAACACTCACCCATACCCTAACACGAATCCTCACCCGAACCCTCACTCTCACCCTAAACCTCTCCCTCATTTTAAACATCACCGTAACCCTAACCGAACCATAACCCTCACCCTAACCCTAACTCTCACCCTAACCCTCACCCTCAGCATAATTCTCACCCTAACTCTAACCCTAAACCTTCCCCTAAACCTAACCCTCACCCTCACCCTCACCCTCACCTTAGCCCTCACCCTCACCCTCACCGAAGCCCTCACCCTAACCCTAAACCTAACCCTAACCCTAATCCTAACCCTCACCCTCACCCTCACCCTCACACTAACACGAATCTTGCTGCCGGCAGGCCTCTGGGTTTTCCGTGTGAACATCTCCTTGTAAATCCTCGGTGGTTTATTTTACACCCGTGAAGGTTGGCAAGGGTATGCAGTTTGCATTCCTGCACAATTTCGCTTGCAATCCTCTGCCGTGCTTGCAAACATTCAGACTTGGTAGTCACATTTGCTCGTCCCCGTTGGACACTGCCAGCTGACTGGGAATATCTGCTTCCCGTTCTTCTCACCTGAGTGCTAATGATTACAGCTTTGACAGCTACACTCTACTCAACCTGAGGAGTAAGTTGAACCTCTACTTATGGCTCTCTGTGAAAGTTTGGAGAACTAGACCTCAGTTGATTGGGAAGCGACCACTGTCCATCCAGGACTATGGACAGCACTGGCTATATCAGGATCTGAATTGTCCACGGTTGTATTCGGCCAAATGACCTCTGCTGGGAACACTCAGAATGAGGTTCTGAGTTTTTGCAACATAGGAGCGTTTCATTCCTTTTCAAGGCTTCTTAGGAAGAATTCCAGAATTTTTGTGTCTGCGGCCCTACAGGTGTTCCAGGTGAATATCTCCATGTAAATCCTAACCCTCACACAACCCTAACCCTAACCCTAAACCTACCCTCACCCTCACCCTCACCCACACCCTGACGCTAACCCTAACCCAATCCCGAAACCTAAACCTAACCCTAACCCTCACCCTTACCCTCACCCTAAACTTAACCCAAATCTTACTGCTGGCAGGCCTCCGGGTGTTCAGGGTGAACATTCTCCTTGTAAATATTCCATGGTTTCTTCTACATCCGTGAAGTTTGGAAAGGCTATGCAGTTTGCATTGCTGCACAATTGCTCCTGCAGAGCTCTGCCAAGCTTGCAAACATTCAGACGTTGCAGCCATATATGCTTGTCCTCATAGGACCCTGCTACCTGACTGGCAATATCTGCTTCCTGTTCTTCTCACCTGAGTGCTACTGATTACAGCTTTGACAGCTACACTCTACTCAACCTGTGGAGTAAGTTTTACCTCTACTTATGGCACTCTGTAAAAGTTTGGAGAACTAGACCTCAGTTGTTTGTGATGCGACCACTGTCCATGCAGGACTATGGACAGCACTGGCTATATCAGGCTCTAGTTAGTCCACCATTGTGTTCAGCCGAATGACTTCTGCCGGAAACACTCAGAATGAGGTTCTGAGTTATTGCAAGATAGGTGGGTTTCACTCCGTTTCAAGGCTTCGTAGGAAGAATTTCAGAATCTGGCTGCCGGCAGGCCTCCGGGGGTTCCTGGTGAACATCTCCTTGTAAATCCTAACCCTAACCCTAACCCTAGCCCTAACCTTGACCCTAACCCTAAAGCCTAACCCTAACTCTAAACCCTAACCCTGACCCTAACCCTAACCCAAAACCCTAACCCTGAACCTAAACCTCACCCTATCCCTAACCTAACTCTAACCCTCTACTGATTACACCTTTGACGGCTACACTCTACTCAACCTGAGGAGCAAATTGAACCTGTACTTATGGCACTCTGTGAAAATTTGGAGAACTAGACAGACGTCAGTTGTTTGGGACGCGACCACTGTCCATCCAGGACTATGGACGGCACTACTTATGTCAGGCTCTAATTATTCCACGGTTGTGTTAATCAGAATGACCTCTGCCGAGAACACTCAGAAAGAATTTCTGATTTATTGCAACGAAGGAGCGTTTCAATACTTTCAAGGCTTCTTAGGAAGAATTCCAGCATCTTGCTGCGGGCAGGCCTCCGGGTGTTCCCGGTGGACATCTCCTTGTAAAACCTAACGCTAACCCTAACTCTAAACCTCACCCTCACCCTCACCCTCATCCTCATCCTCACTCTCACCCTAACACTAACCATCACCCTCACCCTCACCGTCACTCTAACCCTATACTAACCCTAACCCTCACACTAACCCTCACCCTAATACTCATGCTAACACTAACTCTCACTCTCACACTAAACCTCACCCTAACGTTTAACCTCACCCTAACCCTAACCATAACCCTCACACTAAACCTAACCCTCACCCTAACCCTAAACCTACAACTCACCTAAACCTAACCCTAACCCTAGTTCTCACCCTAACTCTAATCCTAAACCTAACCCTCACACTAAACCTTACCCTAACGCTAACCCTAACATTAACCCTAACCCTCAGCCAAACCCTTATCCTAACCTTAACCCTAAACCTCAACCTAACCCTCACCCTAACACAAACCCTAACCCTAATCCTACCTCTCCCCCAAAGCATCAACCTATCCTTTACCCTCACATTCTCTCTAACCCTCACACTAACCCTAACCCTCACCATAACCCTCACCATAACCATTACCCTAACCCTAACCCTAACATTAACCCTAACCCTAATACTAACCTTAACCCTAATCCTCAACCTAACCCTCCCACTAACCCTAAACCTAACCCTAACCCTCACCCTCACCCTAACCCTCAAATTAACCCTTACTCTCACCTCAATGTAGCCCTCACACTAACTCTAAACCTCATCCTAACCCTCACCCTAACCCTCACCCTCTCACTCACGCTCACCCTCAGCATAACCCTAACTCTAACCCTAATGCTCACCCTCACCCTCAAACTCAACCTAAACCTAACCCTAACCCCAAACCTCACCGTCACACTCAACCTAAACTTCAGCCTCACCCTCACCCTCACACTAACCCTAAACCTAACCGTATCACTCACCCTAAACCTAACCCTCAAGCTAACCCTAACCCTAACCATCACCCAAATACTCACCCTAACCCTAACGCTAACCCTAACCCTCACCCTCACCCTAACCCTCACCCTAACCCTTATCCTCAACCTAAACCTAACCCTCAGATTAAACCTAACCCTCACCCTAATCCTAACCCTACCCCTCAGCCTAACCCTCACTCTAACCCTAATGCTCACATTTAACCTAACCCTAATTCTCACCATATCCCTAAACCTACCCCTAACCCTCACCCTCACCCTAGCCCTCACTTATCTCTAACCCTAACCCTATCCCTCACCCTTACCCTCACCCTCTCCCTAAGCCTGCGACTCATCCTACATATCACCGAAACACAACCCTCAACCTAGCTTAACGCTAAACCTCAACCTAACCCTATCCCTCACCCTCACCCGAATCCTCACACTAACCCTAACCCTAACACTTATGTAAGCAAAAACCTCACCCACACCCTGACCCTCTCCCTAAACCCCAACCGCACCCTAGCCCTCAACCTAACCTTCACCCTAAACAAAATGCTAACCCTAACCCTAACAGTAATCCTAACCCTACCCCTCACCCTCACTCTCACCCTAACCCTAAAGCTAACCCTAACCCTCACCCTCACCCACACCCTCACACTAACTCTAACCCAAACCCTCACCCTAACCCTACACCTCACCTTAACACTAACCCTAACACTCACCCTCAGCCTAACCCTAAACCTAATCCTAATCCTAACCCTAAACTTTGCCCTCACCCTAACCCTAAACATAACCCTAACCCTAAACCTCACCCTCACTGTCACCCTCGCCCTCAGCCTAACCCTAACCCTAACAGTCACCGTCACCACAACCCTAACACTAAACCAAACCCTCCCCCTAATCCTCACCCTAACACTCACCCTAACACTCACTCTGAATTTAACTCTAATTCTCACACTAACCCTCACCCTAACCCTTACCCTCACCCTAAACCTAAACCTAACCATAACGCTAACCCTCACACTAAAACTAACCCACACCCTCACCCTAAATCTACCCCTCACCCTAACCCTAATATTAACCCTAACCCTCACCCTAACCCTAACCCTCACCCACACACTAGCCCTCACACTAAACATAATCCTAAACCTAACCCTCACCTTTACTCTAAAATTTACCCTATCCCTAACCTTTACCTTTACCCTAACCCTTACCCTAACCCTAACTCTAAAGTTAACCATAAGCCTCACCCTAACAATAACCCTAACCTTAGCCCTAACCCTCAACCTAACCATCACCCTAACCCAAACACTAACCCTAAACCTCCCCCTCACCCTAAACCTCAACCTAACCCTTACCCTCACACTCACTCTAACCTTCACACTAACACTAACCCTCACGCTAATTCTCACCCTAACATTAAACCTAACCCTCACCCTTACCGTAACCCTATACTTAACCCTCCCCCTCCCCCTAACCCTCCCCCTCACCCTAACACTCCCCCTAACCCTCAACCTAACACTTACTCTCACCCACACCCTAACCCTCACACTAACTCTAACCCTCAACCTAACCCTAACCCTCACCCTCATCCTCATGCTCAACCTCAGCCTAACCAAAACCATAACACTAATCCTAATCCTAAACCTCACCCTCACCCTCACCCTAACCCTAACCCTAACCCTAACACACACCATCACCCTCACCTTCACACTAACCCTAAACTTAAGCCTCACCCTCACGCTAACCCTAACCCTAACCGTTTCCCTCACTCTAAACCTAACCCTCACCCTCAAACTAAACCTAACCCTCACCCTCACCCTTAACCTAAACCTAACCCTAATTCTAACCCTCACCCGCACCCTCACCGTAACACTAATGCTAACCCGAAACCTCACCCTAACCATTAACCGCACCCTAAACCTAACCCTATACTTAACACTAACCCTCAGACTCAACCTAACCCTCACCCTAACCCTAACCCTCACCCTAACCCTAAACCTAACCCAAATTCTCACCCTATCCCTAACCCTACCCCTAGTTCTCACCCTCACCCTAGCCCTCAACTAACTCTAACCCTAACCCTAACCCTCACCCTTACCCTCATTCTCATCCTAACCCTCAACTTCACCATAAACATCACCCTAACCCAACCCTCACCCTATCCTAACCCTAAGACTTAACATAACCGTAACCCTCACACTAAACCTCACCCTCACCCTAATCCTCACTCTAAACCTAACCATAAACTTTACCTAACCTAAAAACTCAACCTCACCCTCAAGCTCACACTAACCCTTGCTCTTACTCTAGACCTCACCCTAACCTTCACACTAACTCTAAACCTCAACCTCACCCTCACCTTCAGCCTAACCCTAACCCTAACCCTAACCCTAATCCTAAACCTACCTGTCACACTCACCTTCAGCCTCACTCTCATGCTCACCCTAACCCTAAACTTAACCCTAACCATCAACCTCACCCAGACCCTCCCACTAACTCTAACCCTAAGCCCAACCCTCACCCTAAACCTAAACCTCACCATAACCCTATCCCCCGCCCTCACCCACACACTAATCCTAACATTAACCCTAAGCCTAACCTTCACCCTCACCCTAAACTTCACCCAAAGCTTTTCCCTCACCCTAATCCTAACCTTAACCCTCACACAAACCCTACCGCTCACCCTCACCCAAACACTAAACCTAACCCTAACCCGCCCCCTCCCCATCACCCTCAGCCTAACCTTAACCCCAATCCTAATCCTAACCCTAACCCTCACACTAAGCATTACCCTAAAACTAACCCTAAAGATAAAACTCCCCTTTCCCTCCCCTTCCACCTCACCCTAACCCTAACAATAAACCTAACACTAACACTAACCCTCACTGTCAGTTTCAACCTCACCATAAACCTAATCCTAACCTCACCCTCACCCTCACCCTCAACTTAAACCTCACCCTAACCCTAACCCTCACACTAAAGCTATCCTTCACCCTAACCCTAACCCTACCCCTCAGCCTACCCCTCACCCTAAACCTAATCCTCACACTATCCTTAACCCTATCCCTAACCCACACCATCACCCTAGCCCTCAACGTAACCCTAACCCTAAACCTAACCCTCCCCCTTACCCTAACCCTCCCCCTCACTCTAACCTTCACCCTGACCCTTAACTTCACCGTAACCCTAACCCTAGCCCTAAACCTCACCTTAACGCTCACTCTCACCCTAACCTTAAGACTCACCCTAATCCTCTCCCTAACCCTAAACCTAACCCTAACTCTCACACTCACCCTAACACTCCTGCTAACCCTTACCCTCACCGTATCCCTCACACTAACCCTAAAACTAAACCTCACCCTAACCCTCACAATAACCCTAAACCTAACCCTAACCCTCACCATAACCCTGAACCTAACCCTAAACCTAAACCTCACACTAAACGTAACCCTCACCCTAACCATAACCCTACCCCACAACCTAACCTTCATCCTAACGCTAACCCTAACACTAAACCTCACCATCACCCTAAACCTAACCCTAACCCTAACCCTCACAATAACGCAAACCCTCACCCTCACCCTCATGCTCAGTCTAACCCTAAACCTAACCCTAATCCTAACGCTCAACCTCACCGTAACTCTAAACCTAACCCAAACCTAACCCTCACCCTAAACCTCAAACTCACCCTAAACCTCACCCTAAACCTTACTCTCACACTAACCGTAACCCTAACCCTAACCCTCACACAAATCCTAACGCTAACCCTAACCCTAACCCTTTCCCTCACACTAAACCTCATCGTAACTATAACTAGTAACCTAACGTTAAGCCTGACCCTAACCTTCACCCTCACCCTAACCCTCACAGTCACCCTAAATCTCCCCCTCACCTTCAACCTCACACTTAGCCTAAATCTAACCCTAATCCTAATCCTAACCCTAACCCTCACACTCATCGTCAACCTAAACCAAACTCTAAACCTCCCCCTTACCCTCACCATCACTGTAATCCTAAACCTAACACTAACCCTCACCCTTACCCTCATCATAATCCTCACCCTAAACCTAACCCTAACCCTCAATCTCACCCTATCCCTAACCCTCACACACACCATAACCATCACCCTCACCCTCACCATAATCCTAACCCTAACCTAACCCTAAACCTCACCCTAACCCTAACCCTAAAACTAACCCTCACACTCACCATAACCCTTACCCTAACCCTAAACCTAAACCTCACCCTCACCCTAACCCTAACCCTCACCCTCACCCTAAACCTCACTGTCAACCTAACACGCACCCTAACCCTAACCCTAACCCTAACCCTAAACCTCAACCTCACCCTCACCCTCAGCCTAAACCTAACCCTAATCCTAATCCTAAACCTCACCCTCACCCTAATCCTCACACTAATCCTAACCCTAACACTTACCTTACCGAAAAACTCACCCTCACCCTCACGGTCACCCTAAACCTCACTCTTACTCTAGCCCTCACCCTAGCCTTAATCCTAAACCTAACCATCAACCTCACCCTCACCTTCAGCCTAACCCTAACCCAAACCCTAACCCTAACCCTTACCCTAATCATCACCCTCACCCTCACCCTCACTCTGACCCTAACTCTAAACCTAACCCTAACCCTCACTCTCACCCACACATTCACACTAACTCTAACCCTAACCCTAACCCTCACCCTAACCCTAAACCTCACAAGATTCCTAAACCTCACCCTCACCCACACACTAATCCTAACGCCAACCCTAAGCTTAACCTTGACCCTGACCCTAACACTCACCCAAATATTTTCCCTCACCCTAATCCTAACCCTAATGCTGAAACAAACCCTAACCCTCACACTCACCCTAACCCTAACCTTAAAGCTAACCCTCCCCGCCCCCCTCTCCTTCAGTTTAACCCTAACCCTAATCCTAATCCTAACCCTACACCTCACCCTAAACCTAACCCTAACCCTAAACCTCAACCTCACCCTCACCTTTATCCTCACCCTAACCCTAACAATAACCCTAACCCTAATTGTAACTCTAACCCTAAACCTCACACTAAACCTAACCCTCAACTAACCCTACACCACAGCCTAACCCTCCCCCTAACCCTAACCCTAAACCTAACCCTCACCCTATCCCTAACTCTACCCATTAACGCTCATCCTCACCCTAGCCTTTACCCTAACCCTGACCTTAACCCTTACCCTCACCTTAACCCTAACCCTCTCCGTAACACTAACGCATCTCCTAACCCTTACCCTCATCCTAACCTAACCCCAACACTAAGCCTAACCCTCACACTAACCCTAACCCTCACCCTAACCCTAATCCTAACCCTAAGGCTAACCCTAACCCTCACTCTCACCCTAAATGTAGCCCTAACCCTTACACTAAACCTAGCCCTAACCTAACCTTGACCCTAAACCTCACATTAATCCTAACCCTAACCCTAACCCTCACCCTAACCCTAAACCTAACCCTAACCCTCACCCTCACAATAACCCTCACCATCAAACTAACCCTCAACCTAAACCTAACCCTCACCCACACCCTTACCCTCACCCTCACACAGACACTCATCCTAAACCTAAACCTCACCCTCACCCTAAACTTCCCACTAACCCTAACCCTCACCCTAACCCGCACCCTCAACCTCACTCTCAACCTCACCCTAAGCCTAACAATAAAGCTAACACTAATCCTAAACCTAAATCTCACCCTCACCCTCACCCTAACCCTCACCCTAACCCTAACCTTAAACCTCACCCTAACCATTACCGTCACCCTAGCCCTAACCAAAACCCTAACCCTAACCCTAATCCTCACACTAAACCTAAAGCTCACCCTAACCCACACCCTAACCCTAACACTCACCCTAATCCTCAACCTCACCCTCAGCCAAACCCTCACCCTCACCCTAATACTAACACTAACCCTCACCCTCACCCTCACCCTAACCGTAACCCTTATCCTAACCCTCACCCTCACCCTAACCCTAACCCTAAACATAACCCTCACCCTCACACTAACCCTCACCCTCAAACAAACCCTTACCCTAACACTACCCCTAACATTAACCATAACCCTCACCCTAACCCTAAACATAACCTTAACCCTAACCCTCAACCTAACCCTCACCCTAACCCAAACCCTGACGCTAATCCTCCCCCTCTCCCTAACCCTCAACCTAACCCTTACCCTCACCCTCACTCTAACTCTCACACTAACCCTAACCCTCACCCTAATCCTAAAGCAAACATTAACCCTAACCCTCACCTTTATCCTTAACCCTAACCTTAACCCTAACCCTCCCCCTAAACCTCCCCCTAACCCTAAACCTAAACCTAACCCTCACCCTCAACCTAACCCTTAATATCGCCCTCACCCTAACTCTCACATTAACTCTAACACTCACCCTAAACTTAAACCTCACCCTCACGCTCACCCTCATCCTAACCCAAACCCTAACCCTAATCCTAACCTTAACACTCACCCTCACCCTCACCCTAAACCAAATCCTAACCCTGACCCACACCCTCACCCTCATCCTAAATTTTAGCCTCACCCTCACTCTAAACCTAACCCTAACCATATCCCTCACCCTTTACCTAAATCTCACCCTAACCCTTAACATAACCCTTACCTTCACCCTCAACCTAAACCTAAACCTAACCCTCACCATACCCCTCACCCCAACCCTAATGCTAACCCTAACCCTC
Source organism: Dipodomys merriami (assembly GCF_024711535.1). Classification (NCBI taxonomy): domain Eukaryota; kingdom Metazoa; phylum Chordata; class Mammalia; order Rodentia; family Heteromyidae; genus Dipodomys; species Dipodomys merriami. The sequence continues at coordinate 1,259,150 of NW_027203259.1, forward strand.
ACACTCACACTCACCCTTACCCTAACCCTTAACCTCAACCTAAACCTAACCCTAAACTTAATACTAAACCTCAGACTAAACCTAACCCTAACCCTAACCGTATCACTCACCCTAAACCTAAACCTCATCCTAACCCTAAACCTAACCCTCACCTTCACCCTCAACCTAACCTAAACCTAACCCTCACCCTAACCCTCACTCTAACCCTAATGCTAACCCTAACCCTCACCCTCACTCTCACCCTTACCCTCACACTTAACCTCAACCTAAACTTAACCCTAAACTTAACACTAACCCTCCGACTAAACCTAACCCTCACACTAACCCTAACCCTACCCCTCAGCCAAACCTTCACCCTAACCCTAATCCTCACCCTAACACTAACCCTAACCATAATTCTCACCCTATCCCTAACCCTACCCCTAACCCTCATACTCACCCTAGCCCTCACCTAACTCTAACACTAAACCTAAACCTCACCCTTACCCTCACCCTCATCCTAAACTTCACCCTCAACCTAAACATCACCCTAAACAAACCCTCACCCTACCCTAACCCTAAACCTCACCTTAACCCTAACCCTCACCCTAATCCTCACCCTCACCCTAATCCTCACATTAATCCTAACACTAACCCTTACCTTACCTAAATACTCACACTCAACCTCATGCTCACCCTAACCCTCAGTCTTACACTAGACCTCACCCTACCCTTAACCCTAACCCTAAACCTCAACCTCACCCTCACCTTCAGCCTAACATTAACCCAAACCCTAACCCTAACCCTTACCCTACCCATCACCCTCACCCTCACCCTCACCCTCACCCTAACCCTAAATTTAACCCTAACCCTCACCCTCACCCAAACCCTCACACTAATTCTAAACCTAAACGTAACCCTCACCCTAAACCTAAACCTCACCATAACCCTAACTCTCATACTCAGTCATACACTAATCCTAACCATAACCCTAAACCTAACCTTCACCCTCACCCTAAACCTCACCCAAACATTTTCCCTCACCCTAATCCTAACCCTAATGCTCACACTAACCCTAACCCTCACACTCACCCTAACCCTAACCCTAACCCTCACCCTCACCCTCAGCCTAACCCTAACCCTAATCCTAATCCTAACCCTAACCCTCAGCCTACCCTCACCCTATACCTAACCCTCACTGTAAACCTCCCGCTCTCTTGTCCCTCCCCCTCACCCAAACCCTAACAATAATCCTAAGCCAAACCCTAACACTAACCCTCACCCTAACCCTAACCCCATCACTAAACCTAACACTCACCCTCACCCTCACTCTCTCCCTCAGTCTACCTTAAACCTAATCCTAATCCTAACCCTAACCCTCACTCTCACCCTCACCCTAAACCTAACCCTAACCCTCATCCTAACCCTAACCCTCACACTAAAACTAATCCTCACCCTAACATTAAACCTATCTTTCAGCGTAACCCTCACCCTAACACTAACCCTAACCCTTACTCTAACCCTAACCCTCACCCTCACGTTAGCCCTCACTTAACTCTAACTCTAACCCTAACCCTCATCCTTACCCTCATTTTCACCCTCACCGTTAAACACCACCCTAAAAAAACCCTCACCCTCCCCTTACCCTAACCCTCACCCTAACCCTAATTCTCACCCTAAACCTTACCCTCACCCTAATCCATACACTAATCCTAACCTTAACCCTTAAATTACCAAAAAACTCACCCTCACCCTCACGCTCACCCTAACCCTCACTCTTACTCTAGTCCTCACCTTAACCTTAACCCTAACCCTAACCCTCAACCTCACCCTCAAATTCAGCCTAACCCTAAACCAAAACCTAACCATTACCCTTACCCTACCCATCACCCTCACTCTCACCCTAACCTACACCTAACCTTAACCCTCACCCTCACCCACACCCTCACACTAAATCTAACCCTAACTCTAACCCTCACCCTAACCCTAAACCTCACCATATCGCTAAACCTCACCTCACCCACACACTAATAATAACCCTAACCCTAAACCTAACACTAACCTCACCATAAACCTAACCCCATCAAAAACCCTAACCTTCCCCCTCCCACTCACTCTCACCCTCACCCTAACCCTAACCCTAATCCTAAAACTAACCCTAACCCTCACTCTCATGCTCACCCTAAACCTAAACCTAACCCTAAACCTCACCCTCACCCTCACCCTCACCTTTAACCTCACCCTAACCCTAACCCTAACCCTCACCCTCACTTTAGCACTCACCCTAACCCTAACCCTAAACCTAACCCTTCCCCTAACCCTAACCCTCACCCTAACCCTAACACTCACGCTGACCCTTACCCTCACCCCAACCCTAACCCTAATCCTAACCCTCACCTTAATGCTCACTCTCACCCTAACCCTAACCTTTACCGTACTCCTCACCCTAACTCTAACGCTAACCCTAACCCTCACTCTCACCCTCACTCTAAAACTAACCCTAACCTACCCCTCAGCCTAACCATCACTCTATCCCTAATCATAACCCTCAGCTTCACCCAAGTTCTCACCCTAACACTCACCCAAACCCTAACCTTCAAACTAATCCTAACCCTAACCCTAACCTTCACTCTCACCTGCACCCTAAAACTAACCCTAACCCACAACCTCAACTTCACCCTAACCCTCACCCTCAACCTCAACCTCACCGTCACCCTAACCCTAACTATAACCTTACATTAACCCTAACCCTCATCCTAACCCTTACCCTAACCCTAACCATCACCCTAAACCTAATTCTATCCCTTACCCAAAACTTGAACTGTACCCTCACCATCACCCTCAGTCTAACCCTAAACCTAACCCTAATTCTAACCCTAAACCTCACCATCAACCTCATCTTAACTCTAACCCTTACACAACCCTAACCCTCACCCTATCTCTAAACCTCACCGTACCCTAACCCTCACCCTAAAAGTCACCCTAACCCTAACCCTAACCCTAAGCCTCACTCTAAACCGAACCTTCACCCTAAACATAAACCTCACCCTCACCCTCACCCCAAGCCAAACCTAACCCTAACCCTAACTCTAACCCTAAGCCTCACCCTCACTCTAAAACTCACCCTAACCCTTACCCTCACCCTAACACTAACCCTAAACCTCACACTAATCCTAACCATAAGCCTAAACGTCAACCTAACCCTAAGCCTAACCCTAAGCCTCACCCACACCTCAACCCTCACCCTCACCTGAACTCAACCTCACCCTAAAGCTCACCCTCAACCTAAACATCACCCTAAACCTAACCCTCACCCTGAACCTAACCGTAACCCTCAATCTAAACTTCACCCCACGCTCACCTTCACTGTAACCCTAAGCCTAACCCTAAACCTAACACTAATACTAAACCTAAATCTCAGCCTCACCTTCTCCCAAAGGCTAATACTAACCCTAACCCTAACCCTCACGCTCCTCCTCCCCATCACACTCAGCCTAACCCTAACTTTAATCCAAATACTAACCCTAACCCACACTCTCACCCTCACCTTAAACCTAACCCTAACCCTAACCCTCAACCTAAACCTAAACTTCACCCTAACCCTAAACCTAACCCTCACCCTCACCTTACCATAACCATAACCCTCACCCTCGATCTAACCCTCACCCTACCCGAAATGCTAACACTAAACCTCACCCTCACCCTAACCCTCACCGTAACCTTTCCACTAACCTTAACCGTAAACTTATCCCTAACCCTAACGCTCCGACTAAACCTAACCCTCACACTAAACCCAACACTACCCCTCAGCCTAAGCCTCGCCCTAACACTAAACCTAAAGCTAATTCTCACCCTATCCCTAAACCTAACCCTAACCCTCACCCTCATCCTAGCCCTCACCCTAACACTAACCCTAACTCTAACACTCAACCGAACCTTCACCCTCATCCTAACCCTAACACTAAACCTCACCCTGACCCGAACCTTCACCTAACCCTAACCCTAAACCTAATATTCACCCTCACACTAGCCCTCACCCTCACCCTAACCCTAATCCTAACCCTCATCCTAACCCACAAACTTACCCTAAACCTAACCCTAAACCTAACCCTCACCCTAACTATAAACCTAATCCTCAAACTCACCCTAACTCTCAAACTAACCCTTACCCTCACCCTAACCCTAAACCGAACCCTAACCCTAACCCTCACACTAAATCTAACCCTCACCCTTACAGTAACCCTACTCCTCACCTTAACACTCATCCTAACCCAAACCCTAAACCTAACCCTCACCCTAACAATCACCCTAAACCTAAACCTAACCCTCACCCTACAACAACGCCTCACCCTCACACTCAGCCTCAGTCTAAACCTAACCCTGATCTTAATCGTAACCCTAACCCTAACCCTAATCCTAACTCTAACCCTCACCCTCACCTTCACCCTAAATCTAACCCTTACCAAAACTTAACCCTTAACCTCACCCTAACTCTGACCCTCAACGAACCCCAACCCTCACCCTAAAACTCACATTAACCCTAATCGTAACACTAACCATCACCATCATCCTAACCCTAAACTTAACCCTAACCCTCAGTCCAAACCTCACCCTAACCCTAAGGCTAACTCTAACAATCACCCTCACCCTCACCCTAACCATTACCCTCACCCTCACCCTAACCCTAACCTTAACATTAACCCTAAACTTACCCTAAAACTCACCCTAACCCTAAACCTAACCTTAAGTCTAAAACTAACCCTAACCCTAACCCTCACACTAACCCTGAGCCTCACCCTAACCCTAAATCAAAACCTAACCTAACCCTCACCCTCACCCTCACACTCACCCTCAACCTAAACCTAACCCTAACAATAACACTAACCCTAATCCTAACCCTCACACTCACCCTAACCCTAAACCTAAACCTAACCCTAACCCTCACCCTAAACCTAACCCTCAACTTCACCCTAACTGTAACACTACCCTAACCCAAAAAGTAATCCTAACCCTCACCCTAACACTCACGCTAATCCTAAACCTCACTCTCACCCTAACCCTCAACCTAACCATTACCCTAAGCCTGACCCAAAGCCTAACCCTCACTCTAAACTTCACCCTCCCCCTAACCCTCACCCTAACCCTAACCCTAACAATAACCCTAACCTCAACCTAACACTAACCCTAACCCTAACCCTAACCCTAACCCTCATCCTAACACTCACCCTAACCCTAAACCTAACCCTCACCCTAAAACTAACCCTAACCCTCACCCTCACCCTACGTCTAACCCTAACACTTACCCTAACCCTAACCCTAACGCTAACACTATCCCTCACCCTTATCCTAACCCTCACACTAACCCTAAGCCTCACCCTCAACCTCACCCTCACCCTAAGCCTAACCGTAAGCCTAACACTAATTCTAAACCTAACCTTCAGCCTAACCCTAAGCCTAACCCAAATCTTAACCTCAACCCTCACCCTCAAGCTAACCCTACACCTAACCCTTTCACTATCCCTAACCAAACCCTAAACCTAAACCACACTCTAACCGAAAACTCACACTAATCCTTACCCTAACCCTCAACCGAAACCTAACCCTAACCCTAACCCTCACCCTAACATTCACCCTCATCCTAATCCTCACCCTAATCCTAACCCTAACGCTTACCCTAACCCTAAACTTAAACTCAACATCACCTTCACCCTCACACTAACTCTCACCCTTACCCTAGCCCCTACCACAAACCTAACACTAACCCTAACCCTCACCCTCAGCCTAAAATAACCGTAACCCTAATCCTAACCCTAACACTCCACCTCATCTTAACCCTACCCCTAACCCTAATCCTTACCCTAACCCTCAAACTAACCCTAACCCTAAACCAAACAGTAACCCTAACCCTCACGCTAACCCTCACACCAACCCTTACACTCAAGCTAACCCTACTCCTAACCCTAAACCTAACCCTCACAATAACACTAACACTTACCCTAATCTTAACCCTACCCCTCACCCTATACCTCACCATAACCCTGACCCTAAACCTAACCCTCACCCTAACCCTAACCCTAACCCTCAGACTCACCATAACCCTCACCGTCACCCTAACCCTCACACTAACCCTAACCCTCACCCAAAGCCTAACACTCACCGTCACACTCACTCTCACACTAATCCTAATCCTAAACCTAACCCTAATCCTCAGCCTCACCCGAACCCTCACCCTCACCCTATCCCTCACCCTCACCCTAAACATCACCCTAACCCTAACCGTCACCCGAACCCTAACCCTAACCTTCACCCTAACCCAAACCCTCAACCTAATCCTCACCCTCATCCAAATTGCCACCCTAACCCTAACCCTTACCTAACCCAAAACCTCACCCTAAACCAATCCTCACCCTAACACTCATCCTCACCCTAGCCCTCACTCTAACCCTAACCCTTACCTTCAAACTAACCCTAAACTTAACCCTCATCGAAAGCCTAACCCACACCCTCACCCTAAACCTAACACTAACCCTAACCCTCACCATCACCCTCAACCTAACTCTATCCCTCACCCTCATCATCACCATAATCCTAATCCTAACCCTAACCCTCATCTAACTCTCACCCTAATCCTTACACTCACCCTAACTCAAACCCTACCCCTAACCCTAACCCTAACACTAACCCTAAACCTCACCCTAACCCTCAACCAAAACCTAAACCTAACCCTAACAATCACCCTATCCTTCACCCTCATCCTAATCCTCGCCCTAAACCTAACCCTAACCCTTACCCTAACCCTAAACTCAACCTCAACCCCACCTTCACCCTCACACTAATTCTCACCCTCACCCTAGCCCTCAGCCTAAACCAAACCCAAACCCTAACCCTAACCCTCACCCTCAACCTCACCCTCAGCCTACAATAACCCTAACCCTAATCATAAACCTAACACTCAACCTCACCCTAACCCTACCCCTAATCCTAAACCTCACCCTAACACTAAACCTAACCCTAACACTAAACCTAACCGTAACCCTAACCCTATCCCTCACCCTCACTCTCAACCTAACCCTAACACTAATCCTAATCCTAACCCTAACCCCCACACTCACCCTCGCCCTAAAACTAACCCAAACACTAAAACTCACCGTCACCCTCACTGACAGCCTCACCCTCAGCCTAACCCTAACCCTAAAAATAACCCTAACCCTGACCCTAACCCTAACCCTAACTCTCATCCTAACCTAACCATAAACCTCACCCTCACCCTAATCCTAACAAAAACCTAACCTTAACCCTAAACCTAACCCTAACACTAACCTTCACCCTAACACTCAGGCTAACTCTAACCCTCACTCTCACCCTAAACCTAACCGTATCCCTAACCCTCACCTTAACCCTCACCCAAACCATAATGCTAACACTAACCCTTATTCTTACCCTAACACTAACCTGAACAGTAACCCTAACCCTCACACTAACCCTACCCCTCAGCCTAACCCTCACCCTAACCCTATCCCTAACCCTAAGTCTCACCCTATCCCTAACCCTAACCCTCTACCTCAACCTAGCCCTCACACTAAATCTAACCCTAACCCTAACCCTCACCCGAAAACTCAACAGAACCCTAAACTTCACCCTCACACTAAACATCACCCTAACCCTAACCCTCACACTAACCCTAACCCTAATCTTTACCCTAACCCTAACCTTAACAGTAACCCTAACCATAATCCAAATCAGACCCTAACCCACACTCTCACCCTCACCTTAAACCTAACCCTAACCCTAAACCTAGCCCTTCCCCTCCTCCTCCCCTCATTCTCACCCTCACCCTAACCCTAAAAATAACACTAACCCTAACCCTATCCCTAACCCTCACTCTAAACCTAACCCTAAAACTAACCCTATCCCTAAACCACCCCCTCCCCTTCCCCGTCCCCCTCCGGCTAACCCTAACCCTAATCCTAATCCTAACCCTAATTCTCACTCTCACCCTCACCCTAAACCTCAACCTAACCCTCAACCTCACCCTCACCCTCACCCTCACCCTAACCCTTAAAATAACCATTAACCTAACCCTAAACCTTACCCTAACCCTCACACTAACACTCACTTTAACCCTAACCTCAACCCTAAACCTAAACCTAACACTCACCCTAACCCTAACCCTCACCCTAACCCTAACCCTTACCCTGACCCTGACCCTTACCCTAACAGTAACACTAAACCTAACACACACCCTCACTCTAAACCTCACCCTTCCCCTTACCTTCAACCTACCCCTCACACTAACCCTTACCCTCACCCTAACCCTAACCCAAAACCTAACCCTAAACCTTACACTAACTCTAACCACCACCCTAACCCTAACCCTACCCCTCACCCTTACCTCACCCTCAACCTCACCCTCACACTGACCCTAAGCCGAACCCTAAAACTAACACTAATCCTAAACGTAAATCTCATCCTCACACTCTTCCTAACGCTAACCCTAACCCTGACCGTCACCCTCACCCTCAACCTAACACTTGCCCTCACCCTCACCCTAACCCTCATCATAACTCTAATCCTCACCCTAATTCTAATGCTCATTCTAATCCTCACACTAACCCTAAACCTCTCCCCAAGCCTAATCCTAACCCTCACCCTCACCCTCACCCTAACCCTAACCCTAATCCTAAACCTAACCCTAACCCCATATTCACCCTCACCCTAAACCTAAGCCGAACGCTAAAAATCTCCCTCATCTTCACTGTCAGCCTCAAACTCAGCCTAATCCTAACCCTAACAATAACCCTAAGCCTGACCCTAAACCTAACCCTAACTCTCAGCATAACCCTAACCCTAACCATCACCCTCACCCTACCCTTAACAAAACCCTAACCTTAACCCTAAACCTAACCCTCACCCTAACACTCAGGCTACCCCTAACACTCACTCTCACCCTAACCCTAACCCTCAACGTAACCCTCACCCAAAACCTAATGCTAACCCTAACCCTTACTATCACCATAAACATAACCTTAACAATAAATCTCAACCTCACACTAACCCTACCCCTCAACCTAACCCTCACCTTACCCTAACCCTAACCCTAAGTCTCACCCTATCCCTAACCCTAAACCTCACCCTAAACCTAGCCCTCACCCTAAATCTAACCCTAACCCGAACCCGAACCCCAACTCTCACCCGAACCCTAACCATCACCCTCACCCTAAACATCACCCTAACCATAACCCTCAACCTAACCCTAATCCTAACACTTACCCTAACCCTAAACCTCACCCTAACTCTAACCCTAATCCTAACGCTCACCTGAACCCTCACCCTAATCTTAAACCTCACACTAACCCTAAACCTCACCCTCACCTTAACCCTAACCCTAACCCTAAACCTAACCCTCCCCTCACTCTCACCGTCACCCTAACCCTAACAATAACACTAACCCTAACCCTATCCCTAACCCTAACCCTAAACCTAACACTATCCCTAAACCGCCCCTTCCCCATCAGCCTAACCCTAACTGTAATCCTAACCCTAATTCTCACTTTCACCCTCACCCTAAACCTAACCCTAAACCTAACACTCACCCTCACTCTAACCCTCACCCGTACCCTTATCTTCACCATAACCCTCACCCTAACCCTAACCCTAAACCTAAGCTTCACCCTAACCCTCAACCTAAACCGAAACCTCTCCCTCATGCTAACCCTACCGTAACCCCACCCTCAACCTAACCTTCACACTAAACCTTACCCTCACCCTAATCCTAACCCAAAACCTAAACCTAACCCTCACACTAAACCTAAACCTCTCTGTAACTGTAACCCTACCCCTCACCCTAAAACTCATTCTAAACCTAACCCTAACCCTATCCCTCACCCTAACCCTAACCCTCACCCTCACCCTAACCCTTACCGTCATCCCAACCCTCACCCTAACACTAACACTCACTGACACCCTAATCCTCACCTTCACACACTCACCCTAACCCTAAACCTTACCCTCAGCATAAACATCAAAATAATTCTAACCCCCAACCTAACCCTAACCCTAACCCTCACCCTAACCCTCACCCTCAACCTCACCATCACACTCACCCTAAGCCTAACCCTAAACCTAACACTAGTCCTAAACCTAAATCTCACCCTCACCCTCAACCTAATGCTAACCCTAACCCTAACACTAACCTTAACCCTCACCCTCACCCTAGCCCTCACCCTAAACCTAACCCTAACCCTCAAGCTAACCCTTACCCTCCCCTTAATCCTAACCCTCACCCTAATCCTAACACTCACCCGAACACATATACTCTCCCTAAACCTAAAACCAACCCTAAACCTAACCCTCACAATAACCATAACAATAATCTTAAACCTAACCCTACCCCACACCCTCAACCTCAATCTCACCCTAACCTTCAGCCTCACCCTCACCCTCACCCTAAACCTTAATCTCACCCTAAACCTAACCCTAACCCTAACCCTCACACTAAACCTAACCTTCACCCTAACCATAAACCTACCCCTCACCCTAACACTCATAATAACTCTAACCATAACACTAACCCTCACGCTAACATTAACCCTAACCCTAACCCTCACCCTCACACAAACCCTCACCCTCAACCTCACCCTCAGTCTAACCGTAAACCTAACCATAATCCTAACACTAACCCTAACCCTAATTCTAAACCTGACCCTCAACATAAGCCTAACCCTTACCCTACCTCTAACCCTTACCCAACCATAACCCTCACCAAACCCTAACACTCACCCTCACACAAACCCTAACCCTAACCCTAATTCTCACCCTCAACCTAACCTTAAACCTAACCCTAACCCTCACCCCAACCCTCACCATAAACCTTAATCTAACCCTAATCCTCACCCTCACCCTAAACCTCACATTAAACCTTACACTCACCCTAACCCTAACCCTAACCCTAACACTCACACTAATCCTAATCCTAAACCTAACCCTAAACATCACCCTAACCCTCACCCTAAACCTGACCCTAACCGTAACACTATCCTTCACCCTAACCCTCATCCTAACCCTAACACTAACCCTCAAGTTAATCCTAAACTTAAACAAACCCTAACCCTCACAATAAACCAAGCCCTCACCCACACCCTCACACTAACCCTCAGTCTAAGCCTAACACTAACCCTAATCCTAAACATAACCCTCAACCTAACCCTCACCCTAACTCTAACCCTGAACCAACCCGAAACCTCACACTATCTCTAACCCACAACGAACCCTAAACCTCACCATCATACTTAACTTAAACCTAACCCTAACCCTCACCATCACCCTAACCTTAAACCTAGCCCTAAACCTCACCCTAACCCTCACCCTAACGCTAAGGCTTACACTAAACCTCACCTTCACCTAAACATCACCCTAACCCTTACGCTCACCCTAACCCTAACCCTAACACTCACACTAATCTTAACTCTAACCCTAACCCTAACCCTAAACTTGACCCTAACCCTAACCCTACCTCTCACCCTACACTGAAACCTAATCCTAACCCTAACCGTAAATCTCAAACTAACCCTAACCCTCACCCTAACCCTTACCCTCACACTAACCCTAACTTTAACACTAACCCTAACCCTCAGACTAAACCTAACCCTCACCCTAAACGTAACCCTACCCCTCAGCCTAACCCTCACTTTAACCATCACCCTAACACTCAAGCTAATCCGAACCCTCACTCTCACCCTAACCCTCAGCTTAACACTTACTCTGACCCTAACCCTAACACTAACCCTCACCCTCACCCTCAGCCTAACCCTAACCCTAACCTTAATCCTAACCCTAATGCTCACAGTCACCCTTGCACTAACACTAACCCTAACCCTAACGCTAACCCTCACCCTCATCCTCACCCTCACCCTAACCCTCAGCCTCACCTTCACCTGCACCCTAACCCTAACACTAACCCTCAACCTAAACCTCACCCTAACACTTACCTTCACCTTAACGCTAACCTTAACCCTTACCCTAACCCTCAGACTAAACCTAACCCTCACTCTAACCCTAACCCTACCCCTCAGCCTAACAACAACCATAAAACCCTAAACCTAACCCTAATTCTCACCCTATCGCTAATCCTAACCCTAACCCTCACCTGAACCCTAGCCCTCACCCTAACTCTAACCATAACCATAAACCTCATCCGAACCCTCACCCTCACCCTAACCCTCACGCTCAACCTAAACATCACCCTAAACCTAACCCTCACCCGAACCCTAACACTAACCCTCACCCTAACCATAACCCTCACCCTAAATATAACCCTACACCTCACCATAACATTCATCTTAGCACTAACCCTAACCCTAAACCTTACCCTCACCCTAACGCTAACCCTAACTCTACCCTCACCCTAACCCAAACAGTCAACCTCAACCTCACCCTAACCCTCAGTCTAACACTAACCCTAACCCTATTCCTAACCCTAACCCTAACCCTAACACTACTCCTAAACCTAACCTTCACCCTCACCCTCACCATAACTCTAACCCTTACCCAACCCTAAACCTAACTCTAACCATCACCAAATCCTAACCCTCAACCTCACACTCACCCAAACCCTAGACCTAACCCTCACTCTCACCCTAACACTAAAACTAACCCTAAGCCTCACCCTAACCCTAAGGCTAACCCTAACCCTCATCCTCACCCTAAACCTCACCCTAACCCTTAGACTCATCCGACACCTAACTCTAACGCTTACCTTCACCCTAACCCTAACCCCAAACATATAACCCTAAACGTCACACTCACCCTAACCCTAAACCTAACCCTAACCAAAACATAACCCTCACCCACACCCTAGCCCTCACCCTAACCCTAACTGAAACCCTCACCCTAACTCTCAACCTATCCCTTATCCGCTCGCTAACCCTTACCCTCACCCTAACCCTAACCCCAAATAAAACCCTAAACCTCACATTAACCCTAACTCTAATCCTAACCCTAACCCTCACTGTCACCCTAACATTCATCCTAACCCTAACCATCACCCACACCCTAAACCTCACCCTCACTCTAAATATCACCCTAAACCTAAACCTCACCCTAACACTTACCCTAGCCCTCAGCCTAAACCTCACCCTCACCTTCACCCTCACCCTCACCCTAAGCCTAACCCTAAAGCTAACACTAATCCTAAACTTAAATCTCACCCTAACCCTAACTCTAAACCTAACCCTAACCCAAACTTTAACCTTCAACTGCACCGTAGACCTCACCCAAAAACTAAACCTAATCCTCAACCTTACCTTCAACCTAACCCTTATCCACAACCTAACCCTAACCCTCACCCTAACACTAACCCTCAACCTAACACTTACCCTCACCCTAAACCTATTCCCAAACCTAACCCTAACCCTCACACTAACCGTAACCCTAAACCTTAGACTCACCCTAACCCTAACCCTAACCCGTACCTTCACCCTAAACCTATCCACAACCCTAAACCTAAACCTCACACTCACTCTAACCCTAACACTAACCCTAACTCTAACCCTCACCCTAACCCTCAACCTAAACCTTATCTTCACGCTAACCCTTACCCTCACCTTACCCCTAACCCCACCTATAACCCTAACACTCACACTAACCCTAACTCTAACCCTAACCCTCACCCTAACCCTAACCCTCACCATCACCCTAACCCTCATCCTAACCCTAACAATCACCCACACCCTAACCCTCACCCTCACCTGAACACTCACCCTAACCCTAAACCTCACCCTCACCCTAAACATCACCCTAACCCTAACCCTCACCCTAATCCTTACCATATACCTCACCCTAAACCTCAACCTCACCCTCACCCTAAGTCTAACCCTAAAGCTAAAACTAAACCTAAACCTAAATCTCACCCTCACCCTAAATCTAACCCTAACCCTAACCCAAACTTTAACCCTCACCTGCACCCTAGACGTCACCCTAACCCTAACCCTAAACCTCACCCTAACCCACAACCTAACCCTTATCCTCACCCTAACCCTAACCCTCACCCTAACCTTAACCCTCACCCTAACCCTTACCCTCATCCTAATCCTATCCCCAAACCTAACCCTAATCCTCACCCTAACCCTAACCCTCATCCTCACCCTAACCTTAACTTTAACATAAACCTCAGACAAAACCTAACCCTCACACTAACCCTAAACCTAACACTCAGCCTAACCCTCACCTTAACACTCAGGCTAACCCAAATCCTCACCCTCACCCAAACCCTCACCCTAACACTTACTCTCACCCTAACCCCAACCCTAACTCTTACCCTATCCCTCACCTTCTCCCAACCCTAACCCAAAACCTAACCCTCAGCCTCACCCTCACCCTCAGCCTCACCCTCACCCTTACCCTCACAGTAACCCTCAAACTAACCCTCATCCTCACGCTCACCCTCACCCTCAACCTAACCCTAACCCTATCCTAAACCTAACCCTAACCCTCACCCTCAACCTTACCCTAAACCTAACCCAAATCTTGCTGCCATCAGGCCTCCGGATGTTCCGGTTTAACATCTCCTTGTAAATCCCCCGTGGTTTATTTTTCACCCGTGTTGTTTGGCAAGGGCACACATTTTGCATTGCTGCACAATTGCGCCTGCAGATCTCTGCCGAAGTTGCAAACTTTCAGACATGGCAGCCAGATCTGCTTGGCCCAGTAGAACACTGCCAGCTGACTGAGAATATCGGCTTCCCATTCTTATCACCTGAGTGTTACTGATTACAGCTTTGACTGCTACACTTTACTCAACCTGAGGAGCAAGTTTTACCTCTACTTATGGCACTCTATAAAATTTTGGAGAACTGGACCTCAGTTTTTGGGACTCGACCACAGTCCAATGAGGACTATGGACGGCACTGGCTATATCAGGCTCTAATTAGTCCACCGTTGTGTTCAGCTGAATGACTTCTGCCAGAAACACTCAGAATGAGGTTCTGAGTTATTGCAAGATAGGTGCGTTTCACTCCTTTTCAAGGCTTTCTAGGAAGAATTTCAGAATCTGGCTGCCGGCAGGCCTCCGGGTGTTCCTGGTGAACATCTCTTGAAAATCCTAACCCTAATCCTATCCCTAATCCTAACCCTGACCCTCGTCCTAACCATAAACCTAACCCTAACCCTAACCCTAAACCCTAACCCTAAACCTAACCCTAAACCCTAACCATGACCCTAAAGCTAACCCTAAAACCTAACCCTGAACCTAACCTTCACCTTATCACTATCCCTAACCCTAACCCTCTACGGATTACAGCTTTGACAGCTACACTTTACTCAACCTGAGGAGTAATTTGAACCTGTACTTATTGCACACTGTGAAAGTTTGGAGAACTAGACCTCAGTTGTTTGGGACACGACCACTGTCCATCCAGGACTATGGTTGGCACTAGCTATGTCAGGTTCTAATTAGTCCATGGTTGTGAGCATCAGAATGACCTGTGCGGGTAACACTCAGAATGAAATTCTGAGGTATTGCAACATAGGAGCGTTTTAATCCTTTCAATGCTTCTTAGGACGAATACCAGAATCTTGCTGCCAGCATGCCTCCGGGTGTTCCCCGTGAACATTTCCTTTTAAATCCTAAACTTAACCCTAACCCTATCGCTAACCCTCACCCTAACCCTAGCCGTAACTCTCACCCTCACCCTAACGCTAACCCTCACCAAAAGCCTTACCCTCACCCTAACCCTCACACTAAACTTAAACCTCATCATAACCCTAACCCTACCCCTCACTCTAAATATCACCCTAACCTAATTCTAAACCTAACCCTCACACTCAGCCTAACCCTCACCATCACCCTAAAGCTCATCCTAACCCTAACCCTCTCCCACACCCTAATCCTCACCCTCACCCAAACCGTCACCCTCACCCTAAACCTCATCCTAATCCTCAATCTAACCCTAACCCTTACCCTAACCCTAAGCTCAACCTCAACCTCACCTTCACACTCACACTAAACCTCACGCTCACACTAGCCCTCACCCTAATCCTAAACCTAACCCTAACCCTAAACCTCACTCTAAACATCACCCCCAGCATAACCCTAACCCTAACACTAACCCTCACCCTCATCCTAACCCTAACCCTCACCCTAACCCTAACACTCACCCTAACCCTCACCCTAACCCTCACCCTAATCCTAAACCTAAAGCTAAAACTAACCCTAACCCTCACACTAACCCTCACCCCAACCCTAAACCTCAACCTAACTGGAAACCTAACCCTAACCCTAACCCTCAAAATAACACTAACACTCAACCTAACCCTAACTCTAACGCTTAACCTCAACCTAACTGGAACCCTAACCCTAACCCTAACCCTCACAATAACCCTAACACTCACCTAAACCCTCACCGTAGACTTAACCCTAACCCTAACCCTCATACTATCCCTAACCCTCACCCAAAACTTAACCGTCACCGTCACCCTCACCCTAACTCTAAGCCTAACCCTAACCTTCACCCAAAACTTAACCCTCACCCTAACCCTAACACTCACTCGCACCTGAACCATCACACTCACCCTAACCCTCACCCAAACCCTAAACATCACCTAAACACAACCCTCACACTAACCCTAACCCTAACCCTAACCCTAAACCTCACCCTCATTTTAATTCTGACACTAATCATAACCCTTACCTAACCCAAAGCCTCACCCTCAAACTCAACCTCACCCTAACACTAACCCTCAACGTAGATCTCAACTTAACCCTAACTCTAACCCTAACCATCACCCTCACATTCACCCTCAACCTCAGCAGAACCCTAACCCTCATCCTAAGCCTAAACCTCACCCTCACCCTAACCCTAACACTAATCCTAACCATCACACTCACACTCACCCTAATCCTAACCCTAACCCTCACCATAAACCTAACCCTCAACGACACCCTAACCCTCACCCTCACCCTCACCATAATACTAACCCTAACCCTAACCCTAACCATCACCCTCACCCTATCCATAACCCTCACCCACACCCTAACCCTCACCGTCACCCTCACCATAATCCAAACCCTAACCCTAAACCTAACCCTCACCCTAACTCTCACCCTAACCCTTATCCTCAACCTAAACCTAACCCTCAGATTAAACCTAAACCTCACCCTAACCCTAACCCTAATCCTCAACCTAAACCTCACTCTAACCCTAATGCTCCCACTTACCCTAACCCTAATGCTCACCATATCTCTAAACCTACCCCTAACCCTCACCCTCACCCTAGCCCTCTTTTATTTCTAACCCTAAGTCTAACCCTCACCCTTACCCTTATCCTCTCCCTAAACCTGAGCCTCACCCTAAACATCACCGTAACACAACCCTCACCCTCCCTTAACCCAAACCCTCACCCTCACCCTAACTCTCACCCTAAGCCTCACCCTCACCCTAATCCTCACACTAACCCTAACCCTAACACTTATATAACCGAAAACCTCACCCACACCCTCACACTCTCCCTAAACCCCACCAGCACCATAGCCCTCACCCTAACCTTAACCATAAACTTAACCCTGAACCTCATCATCACCCTCAGCCTAACGCTATCCCTAACCCTAACACTAATCCTAAACCTACCCCTCACCCTCACCCTCACGATCACCCTACCCCTAAACCTAACCCTAACCCTCACCCACACCCTCACCCGAACTCTAACCCTAACCCTAAACCTCACCCTAACCCTACCCTAACCCTAACCATCACCCTCATCCTCACCCTAAAGCTTACCCTAACCCTCACCTTCACCCACACCCTCACACTAACTCTAACCCTAACCCTTACCCTCACCCTAAACCTAAACCTCAACATAACCCTAACCCTCACCCTCACCCACACACTAATCCTAAATTTAACCCTAAGCCTAATCATCACCCTCACCCTAACTTTCACCCAAAACTTTTCCCTCAACCAATCATCACCTTAAGCCTCACACAAACCCTTCCCCTCACCCTCACCCAAACCCTAACCCTAACCCTAACCCTCACCCTCCACATCACCCGCAGCCTAACCCTAACCCCAATACTAATCCTAACCCTAACCCTCACCCAAACCCTTACCTTAAAACTAACCCTAAAACTCCCACTCCCCTACGCCTCCACCTCACCCTAACCCTAACAATAACCCTAACCCTAACACTAACCCTCACTCTCACTCTCACCCTCACCCTAAACCTAACCCTAACCTCACTCTCACCCTCGCCCTCAACTTAACCCTCACCCTAACCCTATCCCTCACACTAAACCTATCCTTCACCCTAACCCTAACCCTCACCCTAAACGTAACCCTAAACCTAATCCTCACCCTATGCTTAATCCTAACCCTAAACCACACCCTCACCCTAGCCCTCACCCTAACCCTAACCCTAAACATAACACTCCCCCTTACCCTAACCGTCACACTTACACTTACCGTCACCCTAACCCTAACCCTAACCCTAACATCACTTTAATGCTCACTCTCACCATAAACCTAACCCTCACCCGACTCCTCAACCTAACCCTAAACCTAACCCTAACTCTCACACTCACCCTAACCCTCACGCTAACCCTTACCCTCACCCTAACCCTCACCCTAACGCTAACATTAAAGCTCACCCTAACCCTCAAGCTAACCCTAAACCTAACCCTAACCCTCGCCCTAGCCCTCACCCTAACCCTAACCCTAACCCTTATCCTAACCGTAACCCTAACCCTCAACCTCACCCTAAACCTCACCCTCACTGTCACCCTCACCCGAAGCCTAACCCTAACCCTCACCCTAACACTCACGCTAACTCTAAAACTCAATCTCAACTAAACCTCACCCTAACACTTACCCTCACCCTAACCCTAACCCTAACACTAACCCTCACACAAAAACTAACACTCATTTTAATCCTAATCCTACCCCTCACCCTAACCCTAACAGTAACCCTAAACCTCACGCTAAACCTAAGCCTAACCCTTACCCTCACCCTCACCCTAGTCCTCACCCTAACCGTAATCCTCACCCTAACTCTCACCCTAACACTCAACCTCACTCTAACACTTAACCTCATCCTAACCCTAACATTAACCATAACTCTCACTCTTACGCTAAACCTAAACTTAACCATAACCCTCAACATAACCCTTACCCTCACCCTCACTCTAACCCTCACACTAACCCTAATCCTCACCCTAATCCTCACCCTAACACTAACACTAATCCTCACCCTTACCCAAAACCGTAACTTTAACCCTAACCCTCACCCACAACCTCACACTAAATCTAACCCTAAACCTAACCCTCACCCTAACCCTATACCTCACCATATTCCTAAACCTCACCCTCACCCACACACTAATCCTAACCCTAACCCTAAGCCTAACCTGCACCCGGACCCTAAACCTCACCCAAAAATTTTCCTTCACACTAATCCTAACCCTAACTCTCACACTAACCTTAACCATCACATTCACCCTAACCATAACAGTAACCCTAACCCTCCCCCTCCCCCTCAGCCTAACCCTAACACTAATCCTAATTCTAAACCTAACCCTCACCCTATACCTCACCCTAAACCTAATCCTAACCATAAATCTCCCCCTCCACTCCCCCTCCCCCTCCCCTAACCCTAACAACAATCCTAGCACAAACTAACACTAACCCTCACCCTAACCCTAAACCCATCACTAAACCTAACCCTCCCCCTCACAGTCACTCTCACCCTCAGCCTAACCCTAAACCTAATCCTAATCCTAACCCTAACCCTCGCTGTCACCCTCACCCTAAACCTAACCCTAACACTTAAACTCACCCTCACCCTCACCCTCACCTTTAACCTCACATTAACCCTAAAAATAACCCTAAACCTAACCCTAACCCTAACTCTCACCCTAACCCTAACTCTCACACTAAACCTAACCCTCACCCTAACCCTAACCCTACCCCTCAGCCTAACCCTCACACTATCCCTAACTGTAAACCTAATCCTCACAGTATCCCAAAACCTAATCCTAATGCTCACACTCACCCTAGGCCTCAACCTAAACCTAACCCTTCCCCTAAACCTAACACTCATCCTAACCCTAACACTCACCCTGACCTTTACCATCACTCTAACCCTAACCCTCACCCTGACACTTACACTCACCTAACCCTAACCCAAACCCAAACCCCCAACTTAACTCTCACTCTCACCCTAACCTTAATTTCACTGTACTCCTCACCCTAACCCTAAACCTCACCCTCACCCTAACCCTCACTCTAACCCTTACCCTCACACAAACCCTCATCCTAATCCTAACACTAACCCTCAACCTAACACTCACCCTAACCCTAACCCTCACCCTAACCCTTACTCTTACCCTAACCCTAACCCTAACCCTAATTCTCACCATTTCCCTAATCCTAACCCTAACCCTAACCCTCACTACAACGCTCACCCTAACTCTAACCCTAACCCTAACCCTCACCCGAACACTCACCCTAACACTAACCCTCACCCTCACCCTAAACATTATCTTAACCCTAACCCT
Source organism: Dipodomys merriami (assembly GCF_024711535.1). NCBI lineage: Eukaryota > Metazoa > Chordata > Mammalia > Rodentia > Heteromyidae > Dipodomys > Dipodomys merriami. The sequence goes on from NW_027203259.1 coordinate 1,279,671, forward strand.
CACCCTAAACCTAAACCTAACCCTCACCCTAACCCTATCCCTCACCCTTACCCTCACCCTCACCCTAATCCTCATACTAACCCTAACCCTCAAACTAACCCTCACCCTCACCCTCACACACACCCTAACTCTAAACCTAACCCTAACCCTCAAACTAACCCTAAACCTCACCCTAACCCTAACCCTCACCCACATCTCCACACTACTCCTAACCGTAACCCTAAGCCTAAACCTCACCCTCACCCTAAACTCACCTTAACCCTTACCCTCAAACTAAACCTCACCCTAACCCTAACCCTCACACACCCTAACTCTCAACCTAAACCTAAGCATAACACTAACCCTAACCCTAACCTTCACCCTCACCCTCAGACTAAACCTAACCCTAACTAGAAACCTCACCCTCACCCTCACCCTCTCCCTCAGCCTAAACCTAACCCTAAAAATAACCCTAACCCTAACACTAAGCCTAACCCTAAACCTAAATCTAACCCTAAGCCTAACCCATACCCTAACACTCAACCTCACAACAACCCTAATCCTAACCCTCACACTAACCCTCACCCTAACACTCACCCTAACACTCACGCTAAACCTAACCCAATCTCTCACACTAACCCTCAACCTAAAGCTTATCATCACCCTAACCCTAACCCTAAACCGAACCCTAACCTTCACACTAAAGCTAAACCTCACCCTAAACCAAACCTACACCTCACCCAACCCTAAAACTAATGCTAACTCTCACCCTAACTCTAAGCCTAACCCTAACCCTAACCCTCACCCTAACCCTTACGCAAACCCTAACCTTAATATTAACCCTAAGCCTCACCCGAAACCTATCCCAAACCTTAAACCTAACCCTCAACCTAACCCTCACCTTAATCCAAACCCTAACCCTAATTGTCTTCCTCACCCTAAGCCTCAACCTATCCCTTACCCTCACCCTCACTCTAACCCTCACACTAACCCTAACCCTCACCCTCACCCTAACCCTAACACTAACCCTAACAAACACCGTAACCCTAACCCTAATTCTCACCCTATCCCTAAACCTACCGCTAACCCTTACCCTCACCCTAGCCCTCACTTAATTCTAACCCTAACCCTAACACTCAACCTTACCCTCACCCTCACACAAACCCTCACCCTCACACTAAACATCACCCTAACCCAACCCTCACCCTAACTTATTCGTAACCCTCACCCTATCCTTAACCCTCAACCTCACCCTTACCCTCACCCTAACTTTAACCCTAAACCAAACCCTCACACTCAGCCTAATCCTAACCCTAAACCTAATCCTAACCCTAAACCTCACCTTCACCCTCACCCTACCCCTAAACCTAACTCTAACCCTCACCCTCACCCACACCCTCACCTTAATTCTAACCCTAACCTAACCCTCACCCTAACCCTAAACTTCATCCTAACTGTAATGATAACCCTAACCGTCACCCTCACCCTCACCCTAAACCTAAACCTAACCCGAACCCGAACGCTCACCCACATCCTCACCCTAACACTAACTCTAACCCTAATCCTCAACTTAACCCTAAACCTCACCCTAACACTAACCCTAACCCTCACCCTCACCCTCACACTCAGTCTAATCCTAAACCTAATCCTAATCCTAACCTTAACCCTCACCCTCAACCTCACCCTAAACCGAACCCTAACCCTAACCCTCACCCTCACCATCACCTTCACGATAAGCCTAACCCTAACCCTAATAATTAAACTTACCCTAACCCTAATCCTCACACTAAAGCTAAGACTAACCCTAACTCTCACACTAACCCTAACCCTAATAGTCACCCTCAACCTAACTGTAACCCTAACCCTAATCCTGACTCTAACCCTCACCCTAAAACTCACGCTAACTCTACCCCTCATTCTCACACTAACCATCAACCTAACCCTTACCCTCACCCTAACACTTACCCTAACCCTAAACCTAACACTCACACTAAAGCTAACCCTCACCCTAATCCTAAACCTACCACTCACGCTAACCCTAACAGTAACCCTAAACCTCACACTAACCCTAAGCCTAACACTAACCCTCACCCTCACCCTAGCACTCACCCTAACCCTAATCCTAACCCTAAACCTAAACCTAACCCTAACACTCACCCTAAAACTAAACCTCACCCTCATCCTAAGCCTTAAGCTAACCCTAACCCTAACATTAACCATAACCATCACCCTAACCCTAAACCTAACCTTAACCCTAACTCTCAACCTAACCCTCACCCCAAACCAAACCCTGACGCTAACCCTCCCCTCCCCAGAACCCTAAAACTAAACTTTACCCTCACCATCACTCTAACCCTCACACTAACCCTAACCCTCACCCTAATCCTGAACTTAACATTAACCTTAACACTGACCCTTACCCAAAACCCTAACCATAACTCTAACCCTCTCCCTAACCCTAACCCTAACCCTCACTCACCCTCACCCTAAGTCTCAACCTAACCCTTAATCTCACCCTAACCCTAACCCTCACACTTACTCTAAAAATCACCCTAACCCTAACCCTCACCCTCACCCTCACACTCACCCTCAGCCTAACCCAAAACCTAACCCTAATCCTAACTTTAACCCTCAACCTCACCTTCATCCTAAACCTAACCCTAACCCTAATCCACACACTCACCCTCACCCTCACTCTCACCCTGAACTTCATCCTCACCCTCACCCTCACCCTAATCCTAACCCTAACCGTATCCCTCACCCTAAACCTAAACCTCACCCTAAACCTAACCCTAAACTTAACACTAACCCTCAAACTATACCTAACCCTCACCATAACCCTAACCCTACCCTGCAGCCTAACCCTCACCCTAACCCAAACACTCACCCTATCACTAACCCTAACCCTAATTCTCACCCTATCCCTAACCCTAACACTAACCCTCACCCTAACCCTTACCCCATCACTAATCCTAACCCTCCCTCTCCCCCTCACTCTCACCCTAAGCTTAACCCTAACCTTAACACTAAAACTCACCCTCAACTTCACACTTACCCTCACCTTGAACCTCACCCTAACCTTAAAAATAACCCTAACCCTAACCCTCACCCTTACCCTAACCCTACCTCTCAGCCTAACCCTACCCCTCAGCCTACCCCTCACCCTCACCCTAACACTAAACCTAAACCTCACCCTAACCCTAACATTAACCCTAACCCTCACCCTCACCCTAGCCCTCACCCTAACCCGAACCCTAAACCTAACCCTTCCCCTAACCCTAACCTTCACCCTAAACCTAACCCTCAACCTGACCCTTACCCTCAGCATAACCCTAAGCTTAACCCTATACCTCACCTTAACCCTCACTCTCACCCTAACCCTAACCTTCACTGTACTCCTCACCCTAACCCTAACCATAACCATAACCATAATCCTCACCCTAACCCTCAAGCCAACCCTTACCCTCACCCAAACCATCATCCTAACTCTAAACCTAACCCTCACCAAAACCATAATCCTAAACCTCACCCTAAACATAACCCTACACCTCACACTAACCCTCATCCTAACTTTAACCCTAACCCTAACACTCAGCCTCAAACTCACACTAAACCTAACCCTAACCCTAACCCTCATCCTAACCCAAACCCTCACCCTCACCCTCACCCTCAGTCTAACCCTAACCCTAAGCCTAATCATAACCCTACCCTCACCCTCACCCTCACCCTAACCCTAAACCTAACCCAAACCTAACCCTCACCCTAACCCTCAAACTCACTGGAAACTTCACCCTAAACCTTTCCCTCAACCTAACCTTAACCCTAACCCTAATCTTCACACTGATTCGAACGCTAACCCTAACCCTAAACCTATCCTTCACTCTAACTCTCATCCTAACTCTAAACATTATTTTAACCCTTAGCCTAACCCGAACCTTCACCCTCACCCTCACCCTGAGCCTAAACCTAACCCTAATCTTAATCCTAATCCTAACCCTCACTCGCATCCTCAACCTAAACCTAAACCTAACCCTAAATCTCCCCCTCACCCTCAAACTCTCTGTCATCCTAACTCTGAAAATTACCCTAACCCTAACCCTAACCCTTACTATAACCATAACCCTAACCCTAGCTCTAACCTCAGCCCTAAACCTAACCCTCCTCCTCAACCTCAACCTCAGCCCAACCCTAAAACTATGCCTAATCCAATACCTAACCCTCACTCTCAACTTCAGCCTAAACCTAACCCTAACCTAGTTCTCAGCCTAACTATCAACATATCCCTAACCCTAACCCTCATCCTCACCCTAGCTCTCAACCTAACACTCACCCTGACCCTATCCCTCACCCTAACCCTAACCCTAACCCTAAACCTCACACTAATCCTAACCCTAACCCTAACCCTCACTCTCACCCTCACACTAAACCTAACCCTAACCCTCAACCTCACCATCACCCTCACCCTCAACCTCAACCTCACCCTCACCATAACCCTAACAACAACCCTAACATTAACCTGAACCCTCACCCTAACCCTAACCCTCACCCTCACCCAAACCCTAACCCTAACCCTAAACCTAACACTCCCCCTCCCCCTACATCTAACCCTAACCCTAACCCTAACCCTAACCCTAAACCTAACACTCACCCCCCCTCCCCTCACCCTCAGCCTAACCCTAACCTTAATCCAAATACTAACCCTAACCCACACTCTCACCGTCACCTTAAACCTAACCCTAACCCTAAACCTCGCCCTCCCCCTACCCCTCCCCACACTCTCACCCTCACTCTAACCTTTACAGTAACACTAACACTAACGCTCTCCCTAACCCTAATACTAAACCTAACCCTATGCAAAAACCGCCCCTCCCCCTCCCTCTCCACCTCAGCTTAACCCTAAACCTAATCCTAATCCTAACCCTAATTCTGACTCTCAACCTCACCCCAAAACTAACCCTCACCCTAAACTTTACCCTCACCCTAACCCTCACCCTAACCCGAACAATAAACCTAAACCTAACTCTAAACCTTACCCTAACCCTCACCCGAACACTAACTCTAAACCTAACATCAACCCTAAACCTAAACCTAACACTCACCCTAACCCTAACCCTCACCCTAAACCTAACCCTCACCCTGCCCCTGAACTTCACCCTAACCCTAATCCTAAACCTAACACTGACTCTAACCCTAAATTGCAACCTAAACCTCTTCCTAACCCTAACCATAACCGTAAACCTCAGCCACACCCTAACCCTCACTATCACCCTAACCATCACCCTAAACCTATTCCTCACCCACACCCTAATCCTCACCCTCAGGGGAACACTCAACCTAACACTAAAACTCACCCTCACCTTAATCATCACACTAACCCTAACAACCACCCTAAACCTAACCCTAACCCTCACCCTAACCCTCACCCTCAACCTCATCCTCACACTCACCCTAAGCCTAACATTAAACTTAACATTAGTCCTAAATCTAAATCTCACCCTCACCCTCATCCTAATTCTAACCTTAACCCTAACACTAACCTTAACGCTCACCCGCACCCTAGATCTCACCCTAACCCTAACCTTAACCCTCAACCTCACCCTCAACCTAACCCTTACCCTCAACTTAAACATAACCCTCACCCTAACCCTAACACTCAGCCTAACCCTTAAACTCACCCTAACCCTAACCCCAACCCTAATCCTAAACCTCAAACTAACCCTAACCCTAACCCTAACCCTATCCCTCACCCTAACCCTAAACCTAACCTTAACACTAACCCTAATCCTCACACTAACCCTAAATCTCACCCTCAACCTCACCCTAACCCTAATGTTAACCCTAACCCTAACCCTCAGACTAAACCTCCACTTCACCATAAACATAAACCTACCCCTCAGCCTAACCCTCACCCTAACGCCCACCCTAACACTCAGGCTAACCCTAACCCTCACTCTCATCCTAAACCTCACTCTAACACTTACCCTCACCCTCACTCTCACCCTCAGCCTAACCCTAACCCTAACCCTAATCCTAACCCTAACGCTCACTCTCACCCTCACCCTAACACTAACCCTAACACTAAACTTCACCCTCACCCTCACCCTCAACCTAACCCTCATCCTCACCCTCACCCTCACCTTAGTCATAACACTAACCCTCACCCTTACCCTAATTATCACCCTAAACCTAACCCTAACCCTACCCTCTCCCTTACCCTAACCCTAACACTCACCCTCACGCTCACCCTAACCCTCACCCTAACTGAAATGCTAACACTAAACCTCACCCTCACCCTGACCCTCACCCTAATCCTAACCCTAACCCTAAACCTCACCCTGACCCTTACACTCACCCTAATCCTAAGCCTAAACCTAACACTCAACTTCACCCTAACCCTCACCCTTACCCTTACCTTCACCCTCACCCTCAACCTAACCCTAACCATCACCCTAATGCTCAACCTAACCCTCACCCTAACCCTCACCCAAACCCTAACCATAACCCTGACCCTCACCCTAACCCTCACCCTAACCCGAAACCTAACCCTAACCCTATCCCTCACACTAAATATAACCCTCACCCTAACCGTAATCCTACCCCTTAAACTAACACTCATCCTAACCCTAACCCTAAACCTAAACCTAACCCTCACCCTCACCCTAAACCTAACCCTAACCCTCACTGTAACACAATCCCTCACCCTCAACCTCAGTCAAAGCCTAACCCTAACCCCAATCCTAATGCTAATCCTAACCCTAACCCTAATCATAACCCTAACCCTCACCCTCACCTTCACCCTAACTCTAACCTTTACACAAACCTAACCCTAAACCTCACCCTAACTCGAAACCTCACTGAACCCCAAGCCCTACCCTCACACTCAACCTAACCCTAAACCTAACCTTAACTGTCACCTTCATCCGAACTCTAAACCTAACCCTAACCCTCACCCTAAACATCACGGTAAACCTGAGGCTAACTATAACCCTCACCCTCACCATAAACTGTAGAGAGCTGCGTGCAGCAGCACCTGAAAGATGGTGCTGGCTTTCGCCCTCCGCCTTCCCAATGGCGAGTGCTCTCTGCGGTAAACAACTCCTTATATGGCTAAGGCAAAGAATCTGGCTTGCTTCCGTGCCCCTGAACCTATTGGTGGTTCCCACGTGGCGTATCAGGGTTGGCTACCCAGTGGGTACTTATGGCTGTGGGGAATTCTCCCCGGGGTTGGGGTCAGAAGATTGCTCAAAGGTCCTGAATAAACTGCAGAGAGAAGAGCTCGGTGTTGCATCTTCCTTGCTGATCGAGGCGGTCATGACAATAAACCTCTCCCTAACCCTTACACTAACCCTAAACTTATCCTAACCCTAAACTTAACAGTCACACTAATCCTAACCCTAACCCTAAATCTCAACTTCACCCAAACCCTTACCCTAACACTAAACCTAACACTCACCCTAACCCTAAACCTAACCCTTACCCACACCCTAACCCTCACCCTCAACGGAACACTCAACCTAACCCTAAATCACACCCTCACCCTAAACATCACCCTAACCCTAACCCTCACCCTAACCCTAACCCTCACCCTAACCCTTACCCTCACCCTAATCCTAACCCTAAACCTCACCCTAACCCTAACCCTAACCCTTACCCTCACCTTAACCCTAACCCTCCCCGTAACCATAACCCTCCCCCTAACACTTACCCTCACACTAACCCTAAACTCAACCCTAAGCCTAACCCTCACACTAACCCTAACCCTCACCCTAACCCTAACCTAAAGGCTAACTCTAACCCTCACCCTCACCCTAAACCTCTCCCTAACCCTTACACTAACCCTAACCCTAACCTAAACCTAACCCTCACAATAATCCTAAACCTAACCCTAACCCTCACTCTCACAGTAACCCTCACCATCACCCTAACCCTCAACCTAAACCTAACCCTCATCCACATCCTTAACTTCACCCTCACCTGAACACTCACCCTAACCCTAAACCTCACCCTCACCCTAAACTTCACATTAACCCTAACCCTTACCCTAACCCTAACCCTCACCCTAACCCTCACCCTCAACCTCACCCTCACCGTAAACCTCATCCTAACCCTTACCCTCACTCTAATCCTAACCCCAACCCTAACCCTCACTCTCAACCTAACTCTTATGCTCACACTATCCGTTACCCTCACCCTAACCCTATGTCCAACCCGAACACTAAACCTCACACAAACCCTAACGATCACCCTAAACCTAAACCTAACCCTAACCCTAACCAAAATCCTCACACTAACACTACACCTCACACTAATCCTTACCCTAACCCTCAACCTAACCCTCAACCTCACCCTCACCCTCACCCTCAGCCTCAGCCTAACAATAACCCTAATCCTAACCTTAACACTCACCCTCACCCTAACCCTACCCCTAACCCTAACCCTCACATTCATACTCACACTCAGCCTAACACTCAGCCTCACCATCACCCTCACCCTAACCGAAATCCTAACCCTAACACTAAACCTAACCCTAAACCTAACATTAACCCTCACACTAAAGCTAACCCCCAACCTAATCCTAAACCTACCCCTCACCCTTACCCTAAGAGTAACCATAACCCTCACCCTAACCCTAAGAGTAACCCTAACACTCATGCTAACCCTAAGCCTAAACCTAAAACTCACCCTCACCCTAGCCCTCACACTAACCCTAATCCAAAGCCTAACCCTCACCTTAAACCTAACCCTAACCCTAAATCTCACCCTCACTCTAACAATCACCGTCACCCTAACCCTAACTCTAACCATAACCCTCACCTTCACGCTCACACTCAGCCTAATTCTCAGCCTCACCATCACCCTCACCCTAAACATAATACTAACCCTAACACTCACCCTAAACCTAACCCTCTCCCTAACCCTAACCCTAGAGCTCACCCTTAACTTCACCCTCACCCTAACCCTAACCCTGACCCTAACATTCAAACTAAAGCTAAGCCCCACCCTAATCCTAAACCTACACCTAACCCTAACCCTCACAGTAACCTTAACCCTCACCCTAACCCTAATCATAACTCTAACTCTCATACTCACCCTAACAGTCAACCTAACCCTAATCCTAACCCTAACCCTAAACCTCACCCTCACCTTAACCATAACCCTAACCCTCACCCTCACCAGAACACTCATCCTAACCCTAACACTCATCCTAACCTTAATCCTCACCCTAACCCTTACCCTCACCCTAATGCTAACTCTAAACCTCACACTAAACCTAACACTAAACCTTACCCTCACCTTAACCCTAACCCTCACCGTAACCCTAACCCTCCTCCTCACCCTAACCCTAACCCCAACGCTAAGCCTAACCCTCACACTAACCCTAACCCTCACCAAAACCCTGACCCTAACCCTAAGGCTAACTCTAACCCTCACCCTCACCATAAACCTCTCCCAACACTTACACTAACCCTAACCCTAACCTAACTCTAAACTTAACCCTCAAACTAATCCTAACCCTAACCCTAACCCTCACCCTAACCCTAACCCTAACCCTCACCCTCACACTAACCCTAACCCTCATCCTAACCTTCACCCTCAACCTCACTCTCACCCTCACCCTAAGCCTAACCCAAAAACTAACACTAATCCTAAACATAAATCTCACCCTAAACCTCACCCTATCGCTCACCCTAAACCTAACCTTAACCTTCACCCTAACCCTTACCTTCACCCTAACCCTAACTCAAACCCTAACCCTCACCCTCGACCTAACTCTTACCCTCACCCTAACGGTTACTCTCACCCTAAACCTAAGCCCAACCTTAACCTTAACCGTCACACTAACACTAACCCTCCCCCTAACCCTAAACCTAACCCTAATCTTAACCCAAATCTTCACACTAACGGTAAACCTCACCGTAACCCTTACCCTAAACCTAACATTCAAACTAAACCTCACCCTCACCCTCACCCTCACCCTCAGCCTAACCCTAACCCTAATCCTAACCCTAACGCTCGCCCTCACCCTACCTCTACCCCTAACCCTAACCCTCACCTTCACACTCACCCTCAGCCTAACTCTCAGCCTCACCATCACCCTAACCCTAACCGTAATCCTAACCCTAACACTCACCTAAACCTGACCCTCATCCTAACGCTAACCCTAACCTTTACACTCAACCTCCCCCTCCCCCTAACCCTAACCCTAAACCTAACACTCACCCTAACCCTAACCCTCACACTAAAGCTAACCCCCATCCTAATCCTAAACTTACCCCTCACCCTAAACCTAACTGCAACCCTAACCCTCAGCCTAACCCTAAACCTAACCCTAACCCTCAAGCTCACCCTAGCCCTCATCCTAACCCTAATCCTAACCCTAACTCTCACTCTAACCCTAAACCTCACCTTAAACCTAACTCTCACACTTAACCTATCCCTTACCCTAACACTAACCCTAACATTAACCATAACCCTCACCCTAACCCTAAACCTAACCTTAATCTTAACCCTCACCCTAACTCTCACCCTAACCCAAACCCTGAGGCTAACCTTCCCCCTCCCCCTAAACCTCAACCTAACCCTTACCCTCACCCTCACTCTAAACCTCACACTAACCCCAACCCTCATCCTAATCCTAACCCAAACATTAACCCTAACCCTCACCCTTAACCAAAACCCTAATCTTAACCCTAACCCTCAACCTAACCCTCTACATAACCCTAACCCTAACCCTAACACTCACCCTCACTCTAACCCTCAACCTAACCCTTAATCTCGCCCTCACCCTAACCCTCACACTAACTCTAACACTCACCCTAACCCTAACCCTCACCCTCACACTCACGCTCACACTCAGCCTAACCCAAACCCTAACTCTACTCCTAACCTTAACCCTCACCCTTACCTTCACCCTATACATAACCCTAACCCTAACCCACACATTCACCCTCACCCACAACCTCACTCTCACCCTAAAGTTCAGCCTCACCCTCACCCTAACCCTAACCCTAATCCAAACCGTATTACTCACCCTATACCAAAATCTCACCCTAACCCCTAACCTAACCCCCACCTTCACCCTCAACCTAAACCTAAACCTAACCCACCCCCTAACCCAAAGCTTAACCCTACTCCTAACCTTAACCCTCACCCTCACATTCACCCTAAACCTAAACCTAACCCAAACTCACCCATTCACACTCACCCTCACCCTCACTCTCACCCTAAAGTTCAGCCTCACTCTCACCCTACCCCTAACCCTAATCCTAACCGTATCCCTCACCCTATACCAAAATCTCACCCTAACCCCTAACCTAACCCTCACCTTCACCTTCAACCTAAACCTAAACCTAACCCTCCCCCTAACCCAAACCCTAACCCTACACCTAAGCTTAATCCTTACTCTCACGCTCACTGTAAACCTAACCCTAACCTACCCCTCAGCCTAACCATCACCCTATGCCTAACCCTAACCCTCATCCTCACCCTAGCTCTCAACCTAACATTTACCCAAACACTAACTCTCACACTAATCCTAACTCTAAACCTAACCCTCAATCTCACCCTCACCCTAAACCTAACCCTAACCCTCAACCTCAAATTCACCCTCACCCTATCCCTAACAATAACCCTAACATTAACCCTAACCCTCAACCTAACCCTCACCCTAACCCTCATCCTAACCCTTATCCTAACGTTAACCATCACCCTCACCCTAACTCTATCCCTTACCCAAAACTTCACCCGCACCCTCACCATCACCCTCAGTCTAACTCTAAACCTAACCCTAATCCTAAACCTAACCCTCACCATCAACCTCATCCTAACTCTAACCCTTACACAACGCTAACCCTCACCCTACCCTAACCCTCACCCTAAAACTTGCCCTAATCATAACCATAACCCCTAGCCTCACCCTAAACTGAACCTTCACGATAACCATAATCCTTACCCACACCCTCAGCCCAAGCCTAAACCTAATCGTAACCCTAACTCTCACCCTAAGCCTCACCCTCACACTAAAACTCACCCTAACCTTACCCTCACCTTAAAACTAACCCTAACCCTCACACTAATCCTAAACATGACCCTAAACCTCAACCTAACCCTAAACCTAACCCTAAAACTCACCGCCACCCTAAACCTCACCCTCACCTGAACACTCACCCTCACCCTATAGCTCACCCTCACCCTAAACATCACCCTAACCCTAACCCTCATCCTAAACCTAAACCTAACCTTAAACCTCAATCTAAACTTCACCCTCACCCTCACACTCACTGTAACCCTAAGCCTAACCCTAAACCTAACACTAATCCTAAACCTAAATCTCACCCTCACCTTCTCCCTAAGGCTAAAACTAACGCTATCCCTAACCCTCACGCTCAGCCTCACTCTTACCCTCAGCCTAACCCTAACTTTAATCCAAACCCTAACCCACACTCTCAATCCCACCTTAAACCTAACCCTAACTCTAAACCTCACTCTCCACTCACTCTCACCCTCACCCTAACCCTTACAATAACACTAAACCTAACCCTAACCCTAACCCTCACCCTAACCATAACCCTAAACCTAACCCAATGCCTAAACAGCCCCTTCACCCTCCATCTCAACCTCAGCTTAACCCTAACCCTAATCCTAATCCTAACCCTAATTCTCACTCTCACCCTCACCCTAAACCTAACCCTAACCCTAAACCTCACCGTCAACCTCACCGTCACCCTAACCCTAACAATAACCCTAAACCTAAACCTAAAACTTACCCTAACCCTCACCCGAGCAGTAACTCTAACCCTAAACCTAAAACTTACACTCACCCTAACCCTCAACCTAACCCTAAACCTAAACCTAAAAGTCACCCTCACCCTAACCCTAACCCTAACCCTCACCCTTACCCTAACCCTCACACTAACTCTTACCCTCACCCTAAACCTAACCCAATACCTAACCGTAACCCTCACACTAAACTTAAGCCTAACCCTAACTCTAACCCTACTCCTCACCCTAAAACTCATCCAGACCCTAACCCTAACCCTAACCCTCACCCTAACCCTAACCCTCACCCTAATTCCAAACCTCACCCTCAACCTCAGTCTAACCCTAACCCTAATCCTAATCCTAACCCTAACACTAATCCTAACCCTAACCCTCACCCTCACCCTCACCCATCTCTAACCCTTACCCAACCCTAACACTCACCCTAACTCTAACCATTACTGAAACCTAACCCTCACCCTAACCCTAACCCTAACCCTCTCCCTCACCCTAACCCTAACCATAACCCTAAACCTAACCCTAACCCTCACCCTAAACCTCTCCCTAACTCTTACACTCACTCTAACCTTAACCCTATCCCTAACCCTCACACTAATCCTAACCCTTACCCTAACCTTAAATTGCAACCTAATCCTCATCCTAACCCTAACCCTAACTGTAACCCTCAGCCTAACTCTAACCCTCACTGTCAACCTAACCCTCAACCTAACCCTAACCCTCGCCTGTAACCTAATCCTCACCCACAGGCAAACATTCACCCTAACCCTAAACCTCACCCTCACCTTAATCATCATACTAACCCTAACCCCCACCCTAACCCTAAACCTAAACCTCACAATAACCCTCACACTCAAACTCATCCTCACACTCGCCCTAAACCTAAACCTAAACCTAACACTACACCTAAATCTAAATCTCACCCTCACCCTCACCCTAATGTTAACCCTAACCCTAACCCTAACCTTAAACCTCACCCTCAAACTAGCACTCACCCTAAAACTAACCCTAACCCTCACGCTAACCCTCAACCTAACACTTACCTTCACCTTAAGCCGAACCCTCACCCTAAGCCTAACACTCATCCTAACCCTTAAACTCACACTAACCCTAACCCCAACTCTAACCCTAACCCTCACACTAACCATAACCCTAATCCTAACACTGAGCCTACCCCTCACCCTAACCCTAAACCTAAACCTAACCCTAACTCTAACCCTCACACTAACCCTAAACCTCACCCTAACCCTAACCCTATCCCTAACATTACCCTAACCCTTACCCTCACCCTAACCTTAACGTTAACACTAAACCTAACCCTCAGATTAAACCGAAACCTCACCATAACCATAACCATACACTTCATCCTAACTCTAACCCTAACCCTCACCCTAACACTCAGGCTAACCCGAAGCCTCACTCGCATCCTAACACTCACTCTAACACTTACACTCACCCTAACCCTAATCCTAACCCTCAACCTCGCCCTCAGCCTAACCCTAACCCTAAACCTAATCCTAACCCTTAACGCTCACCCTCACCCTCTCCCTAACACTAACACTAACCCTACCCTCACCCTCACTCGCACCCTCACCCTAACCCTCAGTCTCACCTTCACCCTCACCATAACCCTAACCCTAACCCTACCCTCACCCTCACCCGCAACCTCACCCTAACCCTCAGTCTCACCTTCACCCTCACAATAACCCTAACCCTAACCCTCACCATAACCCTAACTCTCACCCTATCCCTAAACCTAACCCTCACCCTCACTCTTACCCTAACCCTAACAGTCATCCTCACCCTAACCCTCACCCTAACCGAAATGATAACATTAAACCTCAAACTCACCCTAACCCTCAATGTAACACTTAGCCTCACCTTAAATGTAACCTTAACCCAAACCCTAACGCTCAGACAAAACCTATCCCTCACCCTAAACCTAAAACTACACCTCAGCCTTACCTTCAAGCTAACCCTCAACCACACCCTTACTCTAAACCTAATCCAAAACCTAGCCCTCACCCTAACCCTCATCCTAACCCTAAACCAAATTTTAACCCTCACCCTAACCCTCACCCTCATCCTAACCCTCACAATAACCCTTACCCTCACCCTAGCCCTAATCCTAACCCTAACCCTCAAACTAAATCTAACCCTCACCCTAACGGTAACAATACCCCTCACACTAAACTCATCCTAACCCTAACACTGAACCTAAACCTAAACTTCACCCTCACCCTAAACCTAAGTCTAACCCTCACCCTAACACAAACCCAACATTCACCCTCACACTAACCCTCAGTCTAAGCCTAACCCTAACTCTAATCCTAACCCTAACCCTCACCCTCACCCTCACCCTAACTCTAATCCTTACCCAAAATTCACCCAAAACCCCACCCTAAATCTAAACCTCACCAAACACCAACCCTCACCCTCACACTCATCCTAACCCTAAACTTAACCCTAACCCTCACCTTCATCCTAACCCTAAACCTAATTCTAACCCTCACCCAATCCCTAACACTAGCCCTAAGTCTAACTCTAAACCTTACCCTCACCCTAAACCAATCCTCAACCCTTACACTAACCCTAACCCTCACAGTAATCCTAACCCTAACCCTAACCCTAACCCTAAATGTCACCCTCACTCTAACCCTCACCATCACCCTAACCCTCACCTTAACAATAACTCACACACACACCCTAACTCTCACCCACACTGGAACACTCAGCCTAACCCTAAACCACACCCTCAACCTCAACTTCACCCTAACCCTAACCATCACCATAACCCTAACCCTCATCCTAACCCTTACACTCACCCTAATCTTAACCCTAAACCTCACCCTAACCCTAACCCTAACCCTTACCCTCACCCTAACCCTGACCCCAACACTAAGCCTAAACCTCAAACTAACCCTAAGCCTCACACCAACCCTAAGCCTAACCCTAAGTCTAACTCTAACCCTCACCCTCACCCTAAACCTCTCCATAACCCTTACACTAACACTAACTCTAACCTAACCATAACTCTAAACCTCACACTAACCCTAACCCTAAACCTAACCCTAAATTTCACCCTAACCCTCACCCTAAACCTAGCCCTAACTCCAACCCTAACCACAACCCTAACCCTAACCCTCAACCTAACTTTAACCCTCACACTAAACCTTACCCTCACCCTAAACCTAAGCCCAACCCAAATCATAACCCACACACTAACATTAACCCCCACACTAACCCTAAGCCTACCCCTCACCCAAAGCCTAAACCTAACCCTAAGCATAACCCTAATCGTCACACTAAACCTAAACCTCACCCTAACACTTTCCCTAACCCTAAACTTCACGCTAACCCTCACATTCACCCTCACCGTCATCTTAAGCCTAAGCCTAACCCTAACCCTTATCCTAACGATAACACTCACCCTCACCATCACCCTAACCCTAAACCTAACCCTCAGCTTCACCATCACCCTCACCCTAACCGTAATCCTAAACCTAACACTCACCCTAAACCTAACCCTCACCCTAATCCTAATCCTAACGTTCACCCTCCCCCTCCCCCTCCCCCTCAGCCTAACCCTAACCCTAATCATAATCATAATCCTAACCCTCACTCTCACCCTCACACTAAACCTAAACCTAAAACTAAAACTCACCCTCACCCTCACCCTTACCTTCAACCTCACCCTCACCCTCACGCTAAACCTTACAATAATCCTAACATTTACCCTAAACCTAACCCTCACCTGCTCCCTCCCACTCCCCTTCACCCTCAGCCTAACCCTAACCCTAATCCTAATCCTCACACAAACTCTAACTCTCAAACTCACCCTAACCCTAACCCTAAACCTAAACATCACCCTCATCCTCTCCCTCACCGTCACCCTCACCGTAACCCTAACAATAACTCTAACCCTTACCCAAACCTAACCCTAACCCTCACCATAACTCTAACCCTCACCGAACCCAAACCCTCACCCTCACACTCACCCGAACCCTAATGATAACCTTAACCCTCACCCTAACCCTTACCCGAAACCTAAACCTAAACCTCACCCTAACCCTCACCCTAACCCTAAGGCAAACTCTAACCCTAAACTTCTCCCTAACCTTTACACTAACCCTAACCCTAACCTAACCCTGACCCTAACCCTCACACTAATCCTAACCCTAACATTAACCCTAACCCTAAACTTCACCCTAACCATCACCCTAAACCTAAACCTAAACCTCACCCTAACCCTAAAGCTAAGGCTAACCCTCACCCTCACCCTAACCCTCTCCGTCACCCTAACCCTCACCCACACCCTTACCCTCAACCTTACCCGAACACTCAACGTAACCCTAAACCTTACCCTCACCCTCACCCTAAGCCTAACACTAAACCTAACACTAATTCTAAAACTAAATCTCAACCTCACCCTCAAACTAAAACTAACCCTAGACCTAACCCTAAACTTAACCCTCACCCTGACCCTTACTCTCACCCTAATCCTAACCCCAAACCTAACCCTAAACCTCAACCTAACCCTCACACTTAACTTAACCCTAACTCTCACCCTAACCCTAACCCTCACCCTAAACCTTACCCTCACCCTAACCCTAACCCCAACCCTAACCCTAACCTTCACAATAACCCGATCCCTCACCGTAACCATAACCATAATACTAAGTCTAACTCTAAACCTCAACCTCACCCTAACCATTACCCTCACCCTAACCCTAATCCCAAATCTAATTCTAACCCTCACACTAACCCTAACCCTCACCCTAACCCTAACCATACCCCTCACCCTAACCCTAAACCTAAACCTAACCCTAACCCTAATCATAACACTAACCCTAAAACTTACCCTAACCTCAACTTTAACCCTCACCATAACCATCACCCTCACCCTCACCCACAGCCAAAACCTAACCCTAACCATAATCCTAAGCCTAATGCTCACACTCACCTCACCCTAACCCTCATCCTAACCTTAACCCTAAACCTAACCCTAACCCGCCCCCTAGACCTCTGCTACACCCTCAGCCTAACCCTAAGCTTAATCCTAATCCTAACCCTAACTCTCACTGTCACATTCACCCTAAACCTATCCCTAAACCTAAACCTCACCCTCACACTCATCCTCAACCTCACCCTAACCCTAACAATAACCCTAACCCTGAACCTATATTTTACCCTAACACTAACACTAACCCTAAACCTAACCTTCACACTAAACCTAACTCTCAACCTAACCCTAACCCTACCACTCAGACTAAGCCTCACTCTAACCCTAACCCTAACCCTCATCCTCACCGTATCCATAAGCCTAACCCTAACCATTACCCTCACCCAAGCCCACACCCTAAAACTAAACCTAAACGTAAACCTCACCCTAACTCTAAACCTCACCCTAACCCTCACCGTGAACCTAACCCTAAACCTAACCCTAACCGTAACCCTAACCCTAAACCGCACCTTAACCCTCACCCTAACCCTAACCCTAACCCTCACTGTATGCCTCACCCTAACCCTATCATTAACCCAACCCTCATGCTCATCCTAACTCTCACCCTTACCCTTACCTGCACCCTAAACCACATACTAAACATAACCCTAACCCTCACCCTAAACCTAACACTAGTCCGCACCCTGACCTTAAACCTAACCCTAAACCTCACCCTAACCCTAACACTCATCCTCACAATATCCCTCACACTAAACCTTACCCTCACGCTAACCCTAAACCTAACCCTAACTCTCACACAAACACTAACCCTCACCCTAACCATAACCCTACCGCTCAACCTAACCCTCAGGCTAACCCTAAACCTAACCCTAACCCTCACCCTAAGCCAAACCCTAAATCTGACACTCACCCTCCCCCTAAACCTCAACCTTACCCAATCCCTCACCCTCACCCTCACCCTTACCCTCAGTCTAACCCTAACCCTAAAACTAACCCTAATCCTAAACCTAACACTCACCCTAGTCCTAACTTTAACCCTTATCAAAACCGAACCCTCATTCTAACTCTAACCCTGTGTGAA
Organism: Dipodomys merriami; assembly: GCF_024711535.1. Taxonomy (NCBI): domain Eukaryota; kingdom Metazoa; phylum Chordata; class Mammalia; order Rodentia; family Heteromyidae; genus Dipodomys; species Dipodomys merriami. Next base: position 1,298,471 of record NW_027203259.1, read on the forward strand.
TCCTAAACCTCACCCTCACACTCACCTTAACCCTAACCCTCACCATCACCCTAATCTTAAACCTAAACCTAACCCTCACCCTAAACTTCACCCTAACTTTCACCCTAACCATAAACCTCACCCTAACCCTTAGACTCACCCTAACCCTAACACTAACCCTAAACCTAACCCTAACCCTCAATCTAATCCTAACCCTAACCCTAACCCTAAACTTCATCCTAAGCCTCACCCTAATCCTAACCCTACCCCTACCCTACCTCACCAAACCCTAACCCTAACCCTAATCCTCACACTAACCCTAAACCTCACTGTAATGCTAAACCTAAACCTCACCCTAACCCTAACCCTCAAACTAACCCTAAACTTAACCCTAACCCGAAACCTCAGACTAAACCTATCCCTCACCATAAACTTCACCATACCCCTCACCCTAATCCTCACCCTAATGCTCACATTAACCCTCAGCCTCACACTAACCCTCAGCCTCATGCTCACCCTAACCCTAACTCTAACACTAAGCATAACCCTCAAGCTAACCCTAAGGCTCACACTAAATCTAAACCTAATCCTCACCCACACCCTTACCCTAAACCTAACCTTAACCCTAACCCTCACCCTAACACTAAACCTTACCCTATTTCTAACCCTATCCCTAACCTTAACCCTAAACCTCACACTCACACTAACCCTCCTGGTAAACCTAACCCTAACCCTAACTCTCACCCTAAACCTCAACCTCACCCTAACCGTCACCCTCACACTAAACATCACCCTAACCTTAACCCTCACACGAACCCTAACCCTAAACCTCACCCTAAACCTAACCTGAAATCTAAATGTAACCCTAAACCTAACCCTCAACCGAAACCTCGCCCTAAACCTAAACCTCACACAAAACCTTACCCTCATCCTCACCCTAACCCAAACCTATCCCTAACCCTTACCCACCCCCTCACCCTCACCATCAACCAAAGCCTAACCCTAACCCTAATCCTAATCCTAACCCTAACCCTTTCTCTCAATCTCAACCTAAACCTAAACCTAATCCTAAACTTCACCCTCACCAGAACCCTAACAATAACCGTAACCCTAACTGTAAATCTTACCCTAATCCTCACCCAAACACTAACCCTAACCCTAAACCTAAACCTCACACTAACCCTAAACCTCACCCTAACCCTAACCCTACCACTCGGCCTAACCCTAAACCTACACTTAACCCTAACCCTAATACTAACCCTAAACCTCACCATAACACTCACCCTAACCCTAACACTCACCCAAACCCTAAACCTCACCCTGACCCATATCCTAACCCTAAACTGAACCATAACCTTCACCTTAACCCGGACCCTAACCCTAACCCTCACCCTAAACCTAAGCCTCACCCTGACCCTAACCCTCACCCTAAACCTAATCCTACCACTCAACCTAAACCTAACCGTAAACCTAACCCTAATACTCACCCTAAACCTCACCCTAACCCATAACCTTACCCTTACCTTAACACTAAACCTCACCCTCACCCTCACCCTCAACCTATACCTAACCCTAAACCTCACTCTAATCATAAATCGAACCCTAACCCTCACCCTAACCCTAACCCTCACACTAATCCTAACCCTAACCCTCACCCTGACCCTATCCCACAACCTAACCCTAACACTAACACTAACCCTCACCTTAAACCTCACCCTAACCCTAACCCTAAACCTAACATCAACCTACGCCTCACCCTAACCTTCACCCTAACCCTCACCATAACCCTCAACCTCACCCTAACACTCATCTTAACCCTAAACTTAACCCTAACCCTCACCCTAACCACCACCCTAGATCTCACCCTAACCCTAAACCTAACCCTAACCCTCAACCTAAGCATCACCCTAACCATCACCCTCACCCTAATCCTCACACTAAACCTTACCCTCACCCTAACCCTAACCCCAACCCTCACACTAAACCTAACCCTCACCCTAACCTTAATCCTAACCCTCACCCTAACACTCATCTTAACCCTAAACCTAAACCTAACCCTAACCCTCACCATAACCAAAGGCGAACCCTAAACCTCAACCTCATCCAAAACCTCACCCTAACCCTTACACTCACCCTAACCCTAACTCTAACCATAACCTTATCCCTCCCACTATCCCTCACGCTAACCCTAACCCTAACCCTCAACCTAAACCTAACCCTAACCCTCACCCTCACCCTAAACCTCACCCGAACACTCACCCTAACCCTAACCCTAAGCCTAACAGTCAACCTAACCATCACCCTAACCCTAACCCTACCACTCAGCCTAACCCTCACCCTAATCCTAACACTAACCCTAACCATCAGCCTATCCCTAACCCTAACCCTAACCCTTACCCTCACCCTAATCCACACCCTAACCCGAACCATAAACCTAAACGTAACCCTCACCCTGACCCTAACCCTAAACTTAACCCTAACCCTAACCCTATCCCTCACACTAACTATAACCCTCATCTTAAACGTAACCCTGCCCCTCACCTTAACACTCATCCTAACCCTCAGGCTAACCCTAACCCTCACGCTAACCCAAACTCTCACCCTCACACAAACCCGCACGCACAGTCTAACCCTAACCCTAACCCAAATCCTTACCAAAACCCTAACCCTAAACCTAAAACTCATCCTAAGGCTCAACCTAATCCTAAACCTAACCATAAACCTCACCCTCACCCTAACCCGAACCCTAACCCTCACACTCACCCTTAACCTCACACTAACCCTTACACTCATCCTAACCCTAAACCAAAACCTAACTCTAACACTCACATTAAAACTAAGCCTCACCCTAACTCTAACCCTACCACTCAACCTAACACTCATCCTAACCCTAACCCTAACCATCACCCTAACACTAACCCTCACCCTAATCCCAAACCTCACCCTCACCCTCACCCTCACCCTCAGTCTAACCCAACCATAACCCTAATCTTAACCCTAACCCTCACACTAATCCTAACCCTAACCCTCACCCTCATCCTCACCCTAACTCTAACCCTTACCCAACCATAACCCTCACCCTAACTCTAACCCTAACCGAACCATAACCCTCACCCTCACACTCAGCCTAACCCTAACCCTAACCCTCACCCTCACCCTAACTCTAAACCTAAACCTAACCCTAACCCTCATCCTAAACCTCACCGTCAACCTAAGGCTACCTCTAACCCTCACCCTCACCCTGAACCTCTTCCTAACTCTTACACTCACTCTAACACTAACACTAACCCTAACCCTCACATTCACTAATCCTAACCCTTACCCTAACCCTAAAGTGCAAACTAACACTCATCCTAACCCTAACCATAACCGTAACCCTCAGCCTCACCCTAACACTCACTGTCAACCTAACCCTCACTCTAACCCTAACAGTCACCCACAACCTAGTCCTCACCCTCAAGCAAAAACTCACCCTAACCCTAAACCTCACCCTCACCTTAATCATCACACTAACCCTAAACCCCACCCTAACCCTAATCCTAACCCTCACCCTAATCCGCACCCTCAACCTCATTATCACACTCGCCCTAATCCTAAACCTAAACCTAACACTTGTCCTAAAACTAAATCTCACCCTCACCCTAACCCTAACGCTTACACTAATCCTAACCCTAATCCTAACCCTCAAACGAACCCTCACCCTATCCCTAACCCTTACCCTCACCCTCACCCTAACCCTCACACTAACCCATACCCTCACCCTAACCCTAACCCTAAACTTAACCCTAATTCTCACCCTAACGCTCACCCTAAGCATATCCCTACACCTCACCCTAACACACATCCAAAAACTAACCCTAACCCTAATCCTCACGCTAAACCTAACCCTAAACCTAAACCGCACTCTAACCCAAACCCTAAAACTCACCCTCATCCTCACCCTCAGTCTAACAGTAACCCTAACCCTAATCCTAACCCTAAACAAAACCCTAAGTCTAACCTCTCGGAATCCTAAACCTAACCCTCACACTCACCCTAAACCTAAACCTAACCCTTACCCTCACCCTCACCCTAATCTTAAACCTAAACCTAACCCTCACCCTAACCCTCACCCTAACCTTAACCCTCACCCTCACCCTAACCAAAATGCTAACCCTAAAAGTCACCCTCACCCTAACCCTGACCCTTACACTTACCCTCACATTAAACATAACCTTAACCCTACCCCTAACCCTCAGACTAAACCTAAAAATCACCCTAACACTAACCCTACCCCTGAGCTTAATCCTCACCCTAACCCTAAACCTAACCCTAATTCTCACCCTATCGCTAACCCTAACCCTAACCCTCACCCTAACCCTAGCCCACACCCTAATACTAACACTAACCCTAACTCTCACCCTCACCCTCACCCTCACTCTAAACCTCACCCTCACCCTACAAACACCCTAAACCTCACCCTAAACATAAACCTACCCCTCACTCTAACACTCATCTTTACCTAACCCTAAATCTAACCCTGACCCTCACCCTAACCTTAACCCTAAACCTTAAACTAACCCTCACCCTAACCATAACCCTCACCTTAATCTTTATCCTCACTCTAACCCCAAACCTAACCATAACCCTCACACTAAGCCTAACCTTCAACCTAACCCTAACCCTACCCCTCACCCTAAGCCCAAACCTAACACTTACCCTAACCTTAATCTTCACACTAACGCTGAACCTCACTCTAACACTATCCCTAACCGTAACCCTAAACCTAACCCTTAACCTTACCCTTATCCTAAACCTAACCTTAACCCGAACCCTAACTCTCTGACTAAACCTAACCCTCACACTAAACCTAAAGCTAACCCTCATGCTAACACTTACTCTTATTCTAACACTAAACCTAACCCTCACCCTCACTCTCACCCTCAGCCTAACACTAAGCCTCACCCTAATCCTAAACCAAACGCTCACCTTCACCCTCATCCGAACCCTAACCCTAGCCCTATCCCTAAACCTCACGCTCACACTCACCTTCACCCTAAACATCAGCCTCAACCTCAACTTCACCCTAACACTAACCCTAACCCTCACCCTAACCCCAAGTCTCACCCTAACCGTAAACTTAACCCTCACCCTCACACTTAATCTAACCCTAACCTTAACCCTAACCCTCACTCTAACCCTCACGCTAACCGAAATACTATCCACAACTCTCAGACTCACCCTAACCCTCACCCTCACCCTAACCCTCACCCTGACCCTAACCCTCACCCTAACCTTCACCCTAAGACTGAGGCTAACTCTAACGCTCACTCTCTCCCTAAACCTCACCCTTACACTTACTCTCACCCTAAACCTAACCCTAACCCTCACCCTCACCCTCACCCTCACCCTCAGCCTAAACCTAACCCTAACCCTAATCCTAAACCTAACTCTCACCTTCACCCTCAACCGAACCCTAACCCTATTCCTATCCCTAACCCGGACCCTCACCCTCACCCTAACCCTCAGCCTCACCCTCAACCTCACCCTAACCCTAAACCTAACCCTACCCCTCACCCTAAATCACAGCCTGATGCTAACCCTAACCCTAACAATCATCTTCACTCTTACCCTAACCCTAACCTTAACCCTAAACCTCACCCTAAACCTCACCCTAAAAAAAATGCTAACCCTAACCCTCACCCTAACCATGACCATCATCCTCACCCTTACCATAACCCCAACCCTAACCTTCACACTAACCCTAACCCTCAGCCTAACCATAACCCTACCACTCACCCTAACACTAACCCTAACCTTAACCCTCACACAAACTCTAACCCTCAACCTAACCTTAAACCTTCCCTTCACTCTACACCTCACACTAACCCTCAGCTTCACCCTAACCCTCACCCTAACCCTATACCTCATCCTGACCCTAACCCTCACCCTAACCGTAAAATTAAACCTAATACTCAGCCTCACACTAACCCTCACCCTTACCCTTACCTTCACCCTAACCCTCAACCTAACCCTAACCCTAACCCTAACCCTTACCATAACACTCACCCTAAACCTATAACTAACCCAACCCCTAACCCTAACCCTCACCCTAAACCTAACCCTAACCCTCACCCTCACCCTAACCCTCACACTAAGACTTACCCCCACCCTAACCCTAACCATAATCCTAAACCTCACACTAACCCTAACCCTCAACCTAACCATAACCCTAACCCTCACCCTAACACTAATCCTAACCCTAACCCTAACTCTAACCCTAACCCTCACCCTAACCCTAACACTAACCTTAACCCTCACCATCAAAATAACCCTCACCCAAACCTTAACCTCAACCTAACCCTCACACTCACTCGAACCCTCATCTCACGGTAACCCTCACCCTCACCCAAAACTTCACCCTAACACTAACCCTCACCCTAACCTTAACCCTAACCCTCTCCCTAATGCTAACCCTCCCTCTAACCCTCAAACTCACCCTGGTCCTCACCCTAAGCATAACCCTAACCCTTACGTAACCCAAACTCTCACCTTCTCCCTCATTCTCACCCTAACCCTCACCCTCACCATAGCCCTCCGCCTAACCCTAACCCTAACCCTCACCCTCACACTCCCCCTCACCCTCAGATTATCCCTAACCCTAAAACTAATCCTAACCCTAAACTTCACCCTGACACTGAGGCTAACCCTAAACCGAACCCTAAACCTCACCCTAACCCTAAAGCTCACACTAACCCTATCACTAACCCCAACCCTAAACTTAACCGTCACCCTAACCCTCACCCTAACCCTAATCATAAACATCACCGTCACCCTAACCCTAACACTAACCCTAACACTAACAATAACCCTAAACATAACCCTCACCATAACCCTAACCGTAAACATCACCCTCACCCTAACCTTCAACCTAACCCTTACCCTCACCCTAACTCTCATCATAAACTCAACCATAACACTAACCTTAAACCTCATCCTAAACCTAATCCTAAATTTAAACATCACTCTAACCCTAAACCTCACCTCATCCTATCCCTCAACCTAACCCTTACCCTCACCCTAACTCTAACACAAAACCTAACCCCCACCCTCACCCTAACTGTAAACCTCACCCTAACCCTAACCCTAACCCTAAACCTCACCCTCACCATAACCTTCACCCTAACCTTTACCCTCACCTTAACCCTCACACTAACCCTACCTCTAACCCTAATCCTAACCCTCACACTAACCCTAAACCTAACCCTAACCCTAAACATCACCTAACCCTCACCCTCACCCTCACCCAACCCTAAACCTCACCCTCATCCTAACCCTGACCCTAACCCTTATCCTCAACCTAACCCTCACCCTAACCCTAACTCTCACCGTGACCCAAATCCTCATATCAAACCTAGTCCTCACACTAAACCTAACCCTAACCCTAACCCTCACGCTAACCCTAACCCTCACCCACACCCTAACACTCAACCTCACCCTCACTCTGACCACAAACCTCTCCCTTATCCTAGCCCTCCCCGAAACCCTAACCCTAAACCTTACCTAACCGAAACAGTCACCCTCACCCTCACCCTAACCCTAAACCTCAACCTCAACCAAACAATTACCTTAAACCTAACTCACACGCTAACCCTAAGCCTCACCCTCACCCTCACCCTCACGGTCATCCTCATCCTAAACGTAACCCTCAACTTCACCCTAACCCTAACCCTCAAACTAACCCTCACTCTCACCCGAAACCTCACCTCACAGTAACCCTCACCCTCATCCAAAACATCACAATAACCCTAACCGTCACCCTAACCGTAACCCTAACTCTCACACTAAAACTAACCCTAAGCCTCACACTCACCCAAACACTAAACCTAAACATAAACCTCACCCTAACCCTCACCCTAAACCTTAACCTCACCCTAATCCTAACAAAAACCCTAACCCTAACCCTCATCCTCACCATAACCCTCACTCTCACTCGAACCCTCACCTCACGGTAACCCTGCCCCACCCCCAAAACATCAACTTTAACCTAGCCCTCACCAAAACCCTAACACTAAACCTTACCTAACCGAAACCCTCAGCCTCACCCTAACCCTCAATCTAACCCTAAACCTCACCCTCAACCTAAAACTTACCCTCACACTAACCCTCAGGCTAAGCCTAACCCTCACCCTCACCCTAACCCTCGCGGTAACCCTCACCCTAAAACTAAGCCTCACCTTCACGTTAACCCTTACCCTCACCCTAACCCTCACCCTCACCGGAACCCTCACCTCAGGGTAACACTCACCCTCACCCAAAACATCACCCGAACCCTAACCATCACCCTAACTCTAACCCTCCCTCTAACCCTCAATCTCACCCTAATCCTCACCCTAACCATAACCCTAACCCTTACCTAACTGAAAATCTCACCCTCACCCTCACCCTCAACCTAAACCTAACTCTCATCCTAACCCTAACCTTAACCCTAACTCTCACCCTAACCCTAACACTAAACCTCACCCTCACACAAACCCTAACCCTAACCCTCACCCTAACCCTAACACTAACCTTAACCCTCACCCTCAACCTAACCCTCACCCTAAACTTTAACCTTACCCTAATTCTCACACAATCCCTAACCCTAACCCTCATCCTCACCCTAACCCTCACCCTCACTCAAACCCTCACCTCACAGTAACGCTCACCCTCACCCAAAACATCACCCTAACACTAACGCTCAACCTAACCTTAACCCTAACCCTCTCCCTAACGCTAACCCTCCCTCTAACCCTCAAACTCACCTTAATCCTCACCCTAAACATAACCCTAAACCTTACCTAACCCAAACTCTCACCCTCACCCTCACTCTCACCCTAACACTCACCCTCACTGTAGCCCTCAGCCTTATCCAAACCCTAACCCTAACCCTCACCCTCACACTAACCCTCACCCTCAGACTATCCTTAACCCTAAAACTAATCCTAACCCTTAACTTCACCCTGACCCTCAGGCTAACCCTAATGGTAACCCTAACCCTCACCCTAACCCTAACCCTCACCCCAACCCTAACACTAACCCTAACCCTAAATCTAACCCTCAACCTACCCCTCACCCTAACCCTAACCCTAACCATCACCATCACCCTAAACTTCACCCTAACCCTTACCCTCACCCTAACCCTCATCCTAAATCTAACTTTAACACTAACCCTAACCTTCACCCTAACCCTAATCCGAAACTTAAACATCACTCTACCCCTAAACATCACCTCATCCTAACCCTCAACCTAACCCTAACCCTCACCCTAAATCTAACACGAAACCTAAAACCCTCCCTCACCCTCACCCTAACTCTAACTCTCACCCTAAGACTAACCCTAACCCTAAACCTCACCCTCACCCTAACCTTCACCCTAATGCTTACCCTCACCTTAACCTTCACACTAACCCTAACTCTAACCCTAAACCTAACCCTCACACTAACCCTAAACCTAACCCTAACCCTAAACATCACCCTAACCCTCACCCTCACCCTCATCCTAACCCTAAATCTCACCCTCATCCTAACCCTCACCCTAACCCTTACTCTCACCCTAACCCTAACCCTAACCCTAACCCTCACACTAACCCTAACCCTCACCCTAACCCTAGCCCTACCCTTCACCCTAACCCTCACCCTCAACCTAACACTTACCCACACCCTAACCCTCAGGCTAACCCTAACCCTCACCCTCACTCTCACCCTCACGGTCACCCTCACCCTAAAACTAACCCTCATCCTCACCCTAACCCTTACCCTCATCCTAACCCACACCCTCACCCGAACCCTCATTTCAGGGTAACCCTCACCCCCACCCAAAACATCACACTAACACTAATCTTCACCTTAACCCTAACCCTCCCTCTAACCCTCAAACTCACCCTAATCCTCACCCTAACCATAACCCTAACCTTTACCTAACCGAAAATCTCACCCTCACCCTCACCCTCAACCTAACCCTAACTCTCATCCTAACCCTAACCTTAACCCTATCTCTCATCCTAACCCTAATCCTAAACCTCACACTCACCCAAACACTAAACCTAAACATAAACCTCACCCTAACCCTCAACGTAAACCTTAACCTCACCCTAATCCTAACAAAAACCCTCACCCTCATCCTCACCCTAACCCTCACTCTCACTCGAACCCTCACCTCACGGTAACCCTCACCCTCCCCCAAAACATCACCTTTAACCTAGCCCTCACCATAACCCTAACACTAAACCTTATCTAACCGAAACCCTCACCCTCAACCTAACCCTCGCAATCACCCTCATCCTAAAACTAACCCTCACACTCACCCTAACCCTGACCCTCACCCTAAAACTCACCCTCACACGAACCCTCACCTCAGGGTAACCCTCACCCTCACCCAAAACATCACCCTAACCCTAACCGTCACCCTAAACCTAACCCTCCCTCTAACCCTCAAACACACCCTAATCCTCACCCTAACCATAACCCTATCCCTTACCTAACAGAAAATCTCACCCTCACCCTCACCCTCAACCTAACCCTAACTCTCATCCTAACCCTAACCTTAACCCTAACTCTCACCCTAACCCTAACACTAAACCTCACCCTCACACAAACCCTAACCCTAACCCTCACCATAACCCTCACCCCAACCCTAACACTAACCTTAACCCTCACCCTCAACCTAACCCTCACCCTAAACCTTAACCTCACCCTAATTCTCACACAAACCCTAACCCTAAAACTCATCCTCACCCAAACCCTCAGCCTCACTCGAACCCTCACCTCACGGTAACACTCACCCTCACCCAAAACATCACCCTAACACTAACTCTCAACCTAACCTTAACCCTAACCCTCTCCCTAACGCTAACCCTCCCTCTAACCCTCAAACTCACCCTAATCCTCACCCTAAACATAACCCTAAACCTTACCTAACCCAAACTCTCACCATCACCCTAACCCTAACACTAACCCTTAACCTAAATCTAACCCTCACCCTAACACTAATCCTAACAATCACCATCACACTAACCTTCAACCTAACCCTTAACCGCACCCTAAACCTCATCCTAATTCTAACCTTAACACTAACCCTAACCTTCACCCTAAAACTAATCCTAAACTTAAACATCACTCTAACCCTAAACCTCACCTCATCCTAACCCTCAACCTAACCCTTACCCTTACCCTAAATCTAACACGAAACCTAACCCCCACCCTCACCCTCACCATAACTCTATCACCCTAACCCTAACCCTATCCCTAAACCTCACCCTCACCCTAACTTTCACCCTAACGCTTACCCTCACCTTAACCCTCACACTAACCCTAACTAACCCTAAACCTAACCCTCACACTAACCCTAAACCTGACCCTAACCCTAAACATCACCCTAACCCTCACCCTCACCCTCATCCTAACCGTAAACCTCACCCTCATCCTAACCCTCACCCTAACCCTTACTCTCACCCTAACCCTAACCAGCACCCTAACCCTCACACTAACCCTAACCCTCACACTAACCCTAGCCCTACCCTTCACCCTAACCCTCACCCTCAACCTAACACTTACCCTCACCCTAATCCTCAGGCTAACCCTAACCCTCACCCTCACCCTCACCATGGCGGTCACCCTCACGCTAAAACTAACCCTCACCCTCACTCTAACCCTTACCCTCACCCTAATCCTCACCCTCACCCGAACCATCACTTCAGGGTAACCCTAAACCTACCCCAAAACAACACCCAAACCCGAATCGTCACCTTAACCCTAACCCGCCCTCTAACCCTTAAACTCACCCTAATCCTCACCCTAACCATAACTCTAACCCTTACCTAACCGAAAATCTCACCCTCACCCTCACCCTCAACCTAATCCTAACTCTCATCCTAACCCTAACCTTAACCCTAACTCTCACCCTAACCCTAACCCTAAACCTCACCTTAACCCAAAACCTAACCCTTACCCTCACCCTAACCCTCACCCTAACCCTAACACTAACCTTAACCCTCACCCTGAACCTAACCCTCACCCTAAACCTTAACCTCACCCTAATTCTCACACAATCCCTAACCCTAACCCTCATCCTCACCCTAACCCTCACCCTCACTCGAAAACCTCACCTCACGGTAACACTCACCCTCACCAAAACATCACCCTAACACTAACCCTCATCCTAACCTTAACCCTAAACCTAACGCTAACTCTCCCTAACGCTAACTCTCCCTCTAACCCTCAAACTCACCCTAATCCTCACCCTAAACATAAACCTAACCCTTACCTAACCCAAACTCTCACCCTCATCCTCACTCTCACCCTAACACTCACCCTCACCCTCAGACTATCCCTAACCCTGAAACTAATCCTAACCCTAATATTCACCTTGAACCTCAGGCTAACCCTAACCCTAACCCTAACCCTCACCCTAACCCTAACCCTCACCCTAACCAAAACCCTAACCCTAACACTAACCCTAACCCTAAACGTAACCCTCACCCTACACCTCACCCTAACCCTAACCCTAACCATCACCATCACCCTAAACTTCAACCTAACCCTAACCCTCATTCTAAATCTAAACTTAATACTAACCCTAACATTCAGCTTAACCCTAATCCTAGACTTAAACATCACTCTAACCCTAAACCTCACCTCATCCTAAAACTCAACCTAACTCTTACCCTCACCCTAAATCTAACTCGAAACCTAACCCGCACCCTCACCCTCACTCTAACTCTAACTTTCACCCTAAACCTAACCCTAACCCTAAACCTCACCCTCTCCCTCACATTCACCCTAACACTTACCCTCACCTTAATGCTCACACTAACACTAACTCTAACCCTAAACCTAACCCTCACACTAACCCTAAACCTAACCCTAAACATCACCCTAACCCTCACCCTCACACTCATCCTAACCCTAAACCTCACCCTCATCCTAACCCTCACCCTAAAACTTACCCTCACCCTAACCCTAACCCTAAACCTAACTCTCACACTAACCCTAACCCTCACCCTAACCCTAACCCTACCCCTCACCCTAACCCTCACCCTGACCCTAATCCTCACACTAAACCTAACCCTAACCCTAACCCTCACCCACACCCTAACCCTCAACGTCACCCTCACTCTCACCATAAACCTCACCCTTAACCTAGCCCTCACCGTAACCCTAAACGTAAACCTTACCTAACCGAAACCCTCACCCTCACCCTCACCTTAACGCTAATCCTCAGCCTCACCCTAACACTTACATTCACCCTAAGTCACACGCTAAACCTAACCCTCACCCTCACCCTCAAGGTCACCCTCATCCTAACCCTAACCCTCACCTTCACCCTAACCCTAACCCTCAACCCAACTCTCATGCTCACCCGAACCCTCACCTCACAGTAACCCTCACCCTCACCCAAAACATCACACTAACCCTAACCGTCACCCTAACCGTAACCCTAACACTCACCCTAACCCTAAACCTCCCTCTAACCCTCAAACTAACCCTAATCCGCACTCTAACCATAACTCTAAACCCTACCTAAACGAAAACCTCACACTCACCCTCAACCTAACCCTAACTCTCATCCTAACCCTAACCTTAACCCTAACTCTCACCCTAACCCTAACCCTAAACCTCACACTCACCCAAACCCAAACCCTAAACCTAACCCTCAACCTAAACCTAAAACTAACCCTAACCCTCACCCTCACCCTAACCCTCACCCCAAACCTTAACCTCACCCTAATCCTAACAAATCCCTAACCCTAACCCTCATCCTCACCTGAATCCTCACTCACACTAGAACCCTTGCCTCACGATAACCCTCCCCCTCCGCCAAAACATCACCCTAACCCTTACTCTCACCCTTACCCTAACCCTAACCCTCTCCCTAAACCTAATCCTCCCTCTAATCCTCAAACTCACCCTAACATTCACCCTAACCCTTAGTCTCACCCTAACCCTCACCCTAAGCCTAACACTAACACTAACCCTAACCTTAAACATCACCCTAACACCCACCTTAACGGTCACCCTCACCCACAACCTAACCCGAACACTCACCTGAACACTCACCCTCACCCGAACACTCACCCTCACCCTAAACCTCACCCTCACACTAAACATCACCCTAACCCTAACCCACACCCTAAACCTAACCTTAACACTCACACTAACCCTAACCCTCAACCTCACCCAAACCCTAAGCCTAACCTTAACCCTAACACTAATCCTAAACCTAACATTCACCCTCACCCTAAACCTAAACCTATGCCTAAACCTCACCCTCACACTCATGCTAACCCTAACCCTAACCCTCAACCTCATCCTAACCCTAAACAAAACCCTAACACAAACCCCTACCCTTCCCATCACCCTAACACTTAACCTAACCCTAACCCTCACTGTCACCCTAACTCTAAAACTAACCCTAACCCACACCCTCATCCTAACCCTCACAATTACCCTTGCCCTCACTGTAACCCTAATCCTAAACCTAACCTAACACTCACAGTAACAATAAGGCTGAGACTAACTCTAAGCCTACCCCTCACCCTAACCCTCAACCTAAACCTAATTCTAACCCTTACCCTAACCCTAACCCTAACCTTCACCATAACCCTGACCCTCACTCTCACCTTGACCCACACTCTAAACCTAAACTAACCCTAACTCTCACGCAAACCCTAAACCTCACCCTCACCCTCAGCATAACCTTAACCCAAACCCTAATCCTAACCATAAGCCTCACACTCACCCACACCCTAACCCTCAACCTCACCCAAACCCTAAGCCTAACCTTAACCCTAACACTAATCCTAAACCTAACATTCAACCTCACCCTAAACCTAAACCTATGCCTAAACCTCACCCGCACACTCATGCTAACCCTAACCCTCACCCTCAACCTCACCCTAACCCTAAACCTAACCGTAAACCTCACCCTAACCTAACCATAACCCTCACCCTAAACCTAACCCTAAACCTAACCCTAAGCCTTACCCTAAACCTAACCATAACATTAACCCTAAACCTCACCCTAAACCTAAACCTAAACTTAACCCTATCCCTCACCCTAACCCTCAACCTAACGATAACCCGAACCCTAACCTTCCTACACCCCCTAACCCTCAACCTACACCTTACCCTCATCCTCATCCTAACCCTCACAATAAACCTAACCCTCACCTAACACTAACACTAACCCTCACCCTCATCCTCAACCTAACCCTAACCTGAACTCTAACCCACACCCTCACACTCACCTTCATCCTCATTTAAACCTCATCCTCAGCCTCAACCTCACCCTAAACCTAACATTAAACCTCACCCTTACCGTAACCCTGACCCTAACACTCACCCTAACCCACACCCTAAGCCTCACCCTCACCCTAACCCTCCCACTCACCCTAGCCCTCACCCTAATCCTAACCCTAACCCTAACTTTAACCCTCAGCCTAACCCTCACCCTCATCCTAACCCTCACCCTAACCCTTACCCTCACCCTAACCCTAACCCTCACCCTAATCCTAACCCTAACACTCACCCTAAACCTAATCCTAACCCTAACACTCACCTTAACCCTAACTTTAACCCTTACCCTCACCCTAATAGTAAAACTCACCCTAACCCTCAACCTAACCCTAAATCTAACCCTAACCATAAACCTCACCCTAACACTAATACGAACCCTAACCATCACAGTAACCCTAACCTTAACACTAGCCCTCACTCTAACCCTCCCTGTCAATCTAACCCTCACCCTTACCATAACCCTCACCCACAATCCAACCCTCACCCTCACCAAAACCCTCACCCTATCGCTAAACCTAACCCCAAACCTAACCGTCACCTTCAAACTCACCCTCAACCTAACCCTATCTCTAACCCTCACCTTAACCCTCACCATAACACTCATGCTAACCCTAAACCTCACTCTCACCCTACCCTCATCCTAATCCTTACCCTCACCCTAACCCTATCCCTAACCATAACACACATACTAAACCTAACCCTCACCATAACCCTAACCCTACCCCTCACACTAACCATAAACCTAACCGTAACCCTACACCTCACACTAACCCTAACCTAACCGTAAACCTCACCCTCACGGTAGCCCTCACCCTAACCTAATCCTAACCCTAACCCTCACCCTAACCCTAAACCTCACCCTAACCCTAACCCTCACCCTCACCCTAACCCTAAACCTAAAACTTACTCTCATCCTCACCCTAACCCTCAAAATAAACCTATCCCTCACCCTAACACTAACACTAAACATCACCCTCACCATCACATTCAGCCTAACAATAAACTTAAACCTAACCTTAACACTCACCCTGACCTTAATCCTAAACCTAACCCTAACCCTACCACTCAACATAACCCTAACCCTAAATTTAACCCTAACCTTAATACTCACCCTAAACCTCAACATAACTCTCACCCTAACCCTAACCCTCACCCTAACCCTAAACCTCACCTTGACCCTAAACCTAATCATCACCATCACATAACTCTCACCCTAACCCTAATCCGCACTCTAAATCTAAGACTCACCCTGACCTTAAACCTCACCCTAACCCTAACACTACCACTCAGGCTAAGCCTAACCCTAAACCTAACCCTAATACTCACCCTAAAACTCACCCTAAAGCTCACCCTTACCCTTACCTTTACATTAACACTCACCCTTACCCTAACCCTAACCCTAAACCTAACCCTCACTCTAACACTCACACTAATCACAAACCGAACCCTAACCCTCACCCTAACCCTAACCTTCACCCTAACCATAACCCTACCCCCACCCTAACACTCATCTTAACCCTAACCCTAACCCAAAACCTAAACCTCACCTGAAACATCACCGTAACCCTAACTCTCACGCTAAACCTAACACTAAATTTCACCCTAAACCTCACCCTTGCCCTCAACCTAACCCTAAACCTAAACCTAACCCTACTCCTAAACCTAACACTCACCCTGACCCTCACCCGAAATCTAACCCTAACCCTAACCCTAAACCTCACCCTCACTCTAACCCTAACTCTAACCTTAACCCTAACTCTCACATTAATCGTAACCCTAACCCTAACCCTAATCCTAAACTTCACCCTAACTCTCACCCAAACCCTAAGCCTAACACTCACCCTAACCCTAACATTAACCCTCACCGTCACCCTAAGCCTCACCGTCACCCTAACCCTCACCCAAACCCTAACCATCACCCACAACCTAACCCTCACCAACAACCGAACACTCACCCTAAAACTAAAACTCACCCTCACCCTAAACATCACCCTAAACCTAACCCTCACCCTAACCCTAAACCTAGCCCTCACCCTAAACCTCACCCTCACCCTCACCCTAAGCCTAACCGTAAACCTAACACTAATCCTAAACCTAAATCTCACCATTACCCTAACGTTAACCCTAAAACTAACCCAAACTTAAACCCTCACCCTAAACCAACCCTCACCCTAAACCTAAGCCTAACCATCAACCTTACACTCAACCTAACCCTTATCTTCACCCTAACCCTAAACTTCACCCTAAACCTAACCCTCACCCTAACCCTTACCTTCACCCTAACCCTAACCCCAACCCTAACCCTAACCCTCACACTAACCCTAATTCTCACCCTAACCCTAATCCACACCCTCACCCTAACACTCATCGTCACCCTAATCCTCACCATAACCCTATCCGTCACCCACACTCTAACCCTCACCCTCACCTGAACACTCACCCTAACCCTAAAACTCACCCTCACCCTAAACATCACCCTAACCCTAACCCTCCCCCTAACCCTAAGCCTAACCCTCACCCTAAACCTTACCCTCACCCTATGCCTAACCCTAAACCTAACACTAACCCTCACCCTAACGTTCAACCTAACCCTTATCCTCACCCAAACCCTAACCCTAACCCTAACCCTAACCCTCAACTTAACCCTTACACTCACCCTCACCCAAACCCAAATCCTAACCCTAACCCTCACAATAATCCTAACTCTCACCCTAAAATTAAAACTAAACCTTATACTCAACCAAACCCTAACCCTCACACTAATCCTAACCCTCACCCTAACCCTTACACTCTCCCTAACCCCAACCCTAACCCTAACACTCACACTAACCTTAACTCTCACCCTAACTCTACCCTCACCCGAACCCTAAACCTAAACATAACCCTAACCCTAATTCTCAATCTAACCCTAAACCTCACACTAACACTAACCCTAAACCTAAGCGTCACCCTAACCCTGAACCTCACCCTAACCCTAACCTTAATGTAACCCTAACCCTCAGACTAAACCTAACCCTCACACTAACCCTAACTCTTACCCTCAATCTAATCCTCACCCTAACATTCAGGCTAACCCTAACCCTCACTCTCACCCTAACCATCAACCTAACACTTACTCTCACCCTAACCAAACCCTAACTCTCACCCTCACCCTAACCCTAAGCCTAACCCTTACCCTAAACCTAATCCTAACCCTAAAGCTCAACTTCACCCTCACCCTAACAATAATCCTATCCCTATCCCTAACCCTCACCCTCAACCTCAATCTCACGCTAACCCTCAGCCTCCCCCTCCCCCTCACCATAACCCTAACCTTAACCCTCACCCTCACACTTACCCTAACCCTAACCTTAACCCTAACCCTCACCCTAACCCGCACCCTAACCATAATGCTAACCCTAACCCTCACCCTCACCCTCACACTAACCCTAACCCTCATCCTAACCCTAAACCTTACCCTGACACTAACCCTCCCCCTAACCCTAACCATAAACCTAACACTCACCCTCACAGAAACCCTCGCCCTTACCCATACCTTCACCCTAACCCTTATCCTAACCCTAACCCTTACCCAAAACCTCACCCTAACCCAAAACCTAACCTTAACCTTCACCCTAACCCTCACTCTAACCCTAACCCTAACCCTCACCCTCACCCTAAAACTTAAACTAAACCTTACCCTCACCCTAAACCTAACCCTAACCCTCACACTAACCCTAACCCTCACCCGTATTGTAACCATACCCCTCACCCTAACACTCATCCTAACTCTAACCCTAACCCTAAACCTCACGCTAACAATAACCCTAACCATAACCCTCACCCTAACCCAAACTCTCATCCTCACCCTCAGTCTAACCCTAAACCTAACCCTAATCCTAACACTAACCGTAACCCTAATCCTAAACCGAAGCCTCACACTCACCCTCACTCTGACACTAACTCTAACCCTTACCCAACCCTAAACCTCACCCTAACTCTAACCCTCATCGAACCCCAACCCTCACCCTCATACTCACCCTAACCCTAACCCTCACCCTCAACCTAAACTTAAACCTAACACTAACCCTCATCCTAAACATCACCATAACCCGAAGGCTAACCCTAACCCTAACCCTCACCCTAAACCTCACCCAAATCCTCACACTCACCCTAACCCTAACCCTAACACTCAAACTAATCCTAAGTCTAAACCTAACCCTAATCCTAAACTTCACCCTAACCCTCACGGTCATCCTAACCCTCACCCTAACCGGAACCCTACCCCTCACCATAACACTCATCCTAAACTTAACCTAACCCTAAACCTCATGCTAACCCGAACCCTAACCCTAACCCTCACTTTAAACCAAACTCTCACCAACAGCCTCACTTTATCCCTCAGTCAAACCCTAACTCTAACCCTAATCCTAACCCTAATTCTAACCCTAATCCTAAACATAACCCTCACCCTCACCCTAACTCTAACACTTACCCAACCTTAACCCTCACCCTAACTCTAAACCTCACCGAACCCTAAACCTCACCCTCACTCTGACCCTAACCCTAACCCCAACCCTACCCCTCACCCTCACCCTAACCATAAACCTAAACCTAACCCTCACCCTAACCCTACGGCTAACACTAAAAGTCACCTTCACCCTAAACCTCACCCTAACCCTTACACTCACCCTAACCCAAACCCTAACACTCACACTAATCCTAAGCCTAAACCTAACCCTAATCCTAAACTTCACCCTAACTCTCACGCTCATCCTAACCCTCACCCTAACCGGAACCCTACCCCTCACCCTAACACTCTTCCTAACCTTAACCTAACCCTAAAACTCATGCTAACCCTAACCCTAACCCTCACCCTCACTTTAAACAAAACCCTCAACAACAGATTCACTCTATCCCTCAGTCTATCCCTAACTCTAACCCTAATCCTAACCCTAATTCTCACCCTAATCCCAAACCTAACCCTAACCCTCACCCTAACTCTAAACCTCACCGAACCCTAAATCTCATCCTCACTCTGAACCTAAACCTAACCCCAAACCTAACCCTCACCCTCACCCTAACCATAAACCTAAACCTAACCCTCACCCTAACCCTACGGCAAACACTAAAATTCACCTTCACCCTACGCCTCACCCTAACCCTTACACTCACCATAACCCTAACCCTAAACCTACCCCTAACACTCACACTAATCCTAACCGCAAACCTAACCCGAACCCTAAACTTCACCATAACCCACACCCTAACTCTAACCCTAACACTCACCCTACACCTAAACCTATCCCTAAACCTAACCCTAATCCTCACAATAACCCTAAAACTCACCCTCACCCTAACCCTAACCCTAACCCTCACCCTAACCCTCACCCTAACCCTTACCCTCACCCGAACTCTAACCTTAACCTTACCCCTAACCCTCAGACTAAACCTAACCCTCAGGCTAAACCTACCCCTACCCCTCTGCCTAACCCTCACCCTAATACCCAGGCTAACCTTAAACCTCACTCTCACCCTAACCCTCAGCCTAACACTTACTCTAACCCTAACCCTAAACCTAACCCTTACCCTCACCCTTACCCTAAACCTAACCTTAAACCAAACCCTAACCCTAACCCTTACCCTCACCCTTACCCTAACCCTAACCTTAAACCTAACCCTGAACCTAACCCTCAAGCTACCCGAAATGCTAACACTAACACTCATCCTTACCGTAATCCTCACCCTAAGACTTACCCTCACCTTAACCATAACCTTAACCCTAACCATCACCCTCAGACTAAACCTAACCCTCACCGTATCGCTTAGCCTACCCCTCAGCCTAACACTCACCCTAACACTAAACCTAACCCTAATTTTCACCCTATCCCTAACCCTAAACCTAACCCGAACATGAACCCTAGCCCTCACCCTAACGCTAACCCTAACCCTAACCCTCACCCTTACCCTAACCCTCACCCTCAGCCTAAATATCACCCTAATCCTAACCCTCACCCGAACCCTAAACCTATCCCTCACACTAACCCTAACCCTCACCCTAAACATAACCCTACCCCTCACGCTAACACTCATCTTAACCCTATCCTTAACCCTAACCCTAACCCTAACACTCACTCTAACCCTCACCCTAACTCTAACCCTCACCCTAACACAAACCCCCACCCTCACCCTCATCCTCGCCATGTCTAAACCTAACCCTAACCTAATCCTAACCCTAACCATACTCCTAAACCTAACGTTCACCCTCACCCTCACCCTAATTCTAACCCTTGCCCAACTCTAACCCTCACACTAACTCTAAACCTCACCGAACCCTAACCCTCACACTCACCCGAACCCGAACCCTAACCCTCACCCTCACCATAACACTAAACCTAACCCTAACACTCACCCTAACCCTAAGGCTAACTCTAAACCTCACACTCACCCTAAACTTCACCCTAACATTTACACTCAACCTAACCCTAACCCTTACCTTCACAATAAACCTAACCCCAACCCTAACCCTAACCTTCACAATCACCCTAACCCTAACCCTAAACCTAACACAAACCTTAACCCTCACCCTCACCCTAACCCTCACACTAACACTAACCCTAACCCTAACCCTCACACTCATCCTAACCCACACCCTAACCCTCACCCTCACCCGAACACTCACCCTAAATCTAAACCTCACCCTCATCCTAAGCATCACCCTAACCCTAACCCTCACCCTCCACCTAAACCTAACCCTAATCCTCACACTAACCCTAAACCTCACCCTAACCCTAACACTAACTCTCACCCTAACCCTTACCCTCACCCTCACCCTAACCTTAACCCTAACCCTAACTCTAAGACTAAACTTAACCCTCACCCTAAACCTAAACCTACCCCTCATCAAAACCCTCACCCTAACACTCAGGCAAACCCTAACCCTCACTCTCACACTAACCCTCAGCCTAACAATTACTCTCACCCTAACCCTCACCCTAAACCTCACCCTCACCCTCACCCTCACCCTCAGCCTAACCCTAAGGTAACCCTAATCCTAAACCTAAAGCTCACCCTCACCCTGACACTAACCCTAAACCTAACCCTAACAATAATCCTCAAACTCATCCTCACCCTCACCCTAACCCTCAGCCTCACCCTCACCCACATGCTAACCCTAACCCTTGCCGTCAACCTAACGCTAAGCCTCACACTAACCCTAACCCTAACCCTTACCCTCACCCTTAACCTAACCCTAACCCTCACCCTAACTGAAATGCTAACTCTATCCTTCAACCTCATCCTAACCCTCACCCTAACACTTATGCTAACCCTAAACCTAACACAAATCCTAACCCTAACCCTAATCCTAAACCTAAACTTCACCTTCACCCTCAACCTAACTCTAACCCTTGCCCAACCCTAACCCTCACCTTAACTCTAAACCTCACCGAACCCTAACCCTCACCCTCACATTCACCCTAATCCTAACCCTAACCCTCACCCTCACCCTTACCCTAAACGTAACCCTAAACCTCATCCTAACCCTAAGGCTAACTCTAACCCTCACCCTCACCCTAAACCTCAACCTAACCCTTACACTCACCTAACCCTAAACCTAACCCTAAACCTTACCTTCACCCTAACCCTAACCCCAACTGAACCCGAACCCTCACACTCACCCTAACCCTAACCCTAACCCTCACACTAACCCTCAACCTAACCCTTATCCTCAACCTAACCCTAACCCTCACCCAAACCCTTACCCTCACCCTAACACTTACCCTCACCCTAACACTATCCCAACTCTAACCCGAATTCTCACACTAATCCTAAACCTCAACCTAACCATACCCCTCACCCTAAACCTAAACCAAAACCTAACCATAACCCTAATCCTCACACTAACTCTAAACCTCGCCCTAACCCTAACCCTAAACCTAACCCACAACCTAATCCTTACCCTCATCCTAACCCTAACCTTAACCTAACACTAACCCTCAGACTAAATCTAACCCTCAGACTAACCCTAAACCTAACCCTCAGCCTAACCCTCACCCTAACAATCAGGCTAACCCTAACCCTCACCCTCACCCTAACCCTCACCCTAACACTTACTCTCACCCTAGCCCCAACCCTAACCCTAACCGTCAGCCTCACCCTCACCCTAAGACTAACCTTAACCCTAACCTAATCCTAACACTAAAGCTGAACTGCACCCTCATCCCAACCTTACTCCTATCCCTATCCCTAACCCTCACCCTCACCCTTACTCTCAACCTAACCTTCACACTCACCCTCAATCTCACACTAACCCTCAGCCTCACGCTCACCCTCACCCTAACCCTAACCCTCACCCTAATCTTAAGCCTCACCCTAAACCTAACCCTAACCCTCACACTAAATTTAACCCTCACCCTAAACATAAACCTACCACTCACCCTAACACTCAACCTAACCATAAACGGAAACCCAACCCTCACCCTAACTCTCACCCTAAACCTAAACCACACCCTAAGCCTAACCCTTAAACTAACACTCACGCACAACCTAACCCTCACCCTTTCCCTTAACTTCACCCTAACCCTCACCCTCACCCTAACCCTAAGCCTCACCATATACCTCACCCTAACCCTCACCTTAAACCTACAGCTAACCCTAACAGTCATCCTAACCCTCACCCTGAACCTAACCCTAACCATCACCCTAACTGTAACCCTCACACTAGTCCTTACACTCACCCAAAACCTATCCCTAACCCAAACGCTCACCCTCACCCCAACCCTCACCCTAAGTGTAACCCTACCCCTATCCTAACACTCATACTAAAACTAACCCTAACCCTAACCCTCACGCTAACCCTAAACCTAACCCTATGCCTCACCTAACTTAAACCCTCATCCTCATCCTCACCCTCAGTCTAAACCTAACCCTAACCCTAATCCTAACCCTAACCTTAATCCTAAACCTAACCCTCACCCTCACCTTCACCCTCACCCTACCTCTAACCCTTACCCAACCCTAATCCTCACGCTTAGTCAAACCCTCACAAAGCCCTAAACTCACCAACCCCCACACCGTAATCCTAACCCTAACCCTAACCCTCACCCTCACCTTAAAATTAACGCTAATCCTCACCCTAACCCTCACCCTAACCCTAACCCTCACCCTCACCCTCACCCTCACCCTCACCCTAAAACTTACCCTAAATTTTACACTCACCCTAAAACTAACCCTAACCTTAACACACACTAATCATAACCCTAACCCTTACCCTAATCCTCAACTTCACCCTAAACCTCAACCTAACCCTAACCCTCACCCTAACCGTAAACCTACCCCTCACCCTAACACTCATCCTATCTCTAACCCTAACCTTAACCCTCATGCTAACCATAACACTAACCTTAACCCTCACCGTAACAAAAACCCTCACCCACAACCTCACCCTAACCCTCTGTCTAACCCTAACCCTAACCCTAATCCTAACCCTAACCCTAAACTTAATCCTAAACCTAACCCTCAACCTCAACCTCACCCTGACTGTAACTCTAACCCTTACCCAACCTTAACCCTCACCCTAACTCTAATCCTTGCCGAACCCTAAACTTCAACCTCACACTCACACTAACCCTAACCCTAACCCTAACCCTCACCCTCACCCTAACCTTAAACCTAACCCTAACCCTCACCCTAACCATCACCCTAACCCTAAGGCTAATACTAAACCTCACCTTCACCTTAAACCTCACCCTAACCCTTACACTCACCGTAAACCTAAGCCTAACGCTAATGCTAACACTCACACTAATTCTAAACCTAACCCTAACCCTAACCCTAAACTTCACCCAAACCCTCACCCAAACCCTAACCCTACCACTCACCATACAACTAAACCTAACCCTAAACCAAACCCTAATCCTCACACTAACTCTAAACCTCACCCTCATCCTATCTCTAACCCTAACTCTCACCTTAACCCTTACCCTCACCCTAAACCTAACCCTCAGACTAAACCTAATCCTCACCCTAAACCTAATACTACCCCTCAGCCTAACCCTCACCCTAACACTCAGGCTAACCCTAAACCTCAATCTCACCCTAACCTTCAGCCTAACACTTACTCTCACCCTAACACTCACCCTAAACCTCACCCTCACGCTCACCCTCACCCGCAGCCTAACCCTTATGTAACCCTAATCCTAACCATAAAGCTCACTCTCACCCTCACACTAACCCAAAAGATAAACCTCAACATCAACCTCACCCTCACCCTAAACCTCAGCCTCAACCTCACCCACACCCTATCACTAACCCTCAACCTAACCTTAAGCCTCACACTAACCCTAACCCTAACCCTTACCCTCACCCTTACCCAAACCCTAAACTTAACCCTAAACCTCGCCCTAACTGAAATGCTAACTATAACCCTCAGCCTCACCATAAACCTCATCCTAACCCTTACACTCACCCTACCTGTAAACCTTACCTTCACCCTAACCCTAACCTCAACCCTAAACCTAAACCTCACACTCACCCTAACCCTAACCCTATCCCTAAACCAATCCTTAACCCTCACCCTCACCTTAGTCCTCACCCCAACCCTAACTCTAAAGCTCACTCTAACCCTCAACCTAACCCTTATCCTCACCCTAACCCTTACACTCACCCTATAACTAACCCCAAACCTAACCATAATCCTCACACTAACCCTAACCCTAACCCTAACCCTAACCCTCAACGTCAAACTAACCCTCACTCTAAACCTAACCGTCACCCACACCCTAACCCTCACCCTCACCCGAACACTCACCCTAACCCTGACTCACCCTCACCCTAAACATCACCCTAACCCTAACCCTAAACCTCACCCTCACCCTAATCCTCAACGTCAACCTAACCCTCAGCCTAAACCTAACCGTCACCTACACCCTAACCCTCACCCTCACCCGAACACTCACCCTAACCCTAAAACTCACCCTCACCCTAAACATCACCCTAACCCTAACCCTCACCCTAACTCTCACCCTAAACATCTCCCTCACTCTCACCCTCACCCTAAGCCTAACCCTAAAGCTAACACTAATCCTAAAACTTAATTGCACCCTCACCCTAATGCTAAACCTGACCCTAACCCAAAACTTAACCCTCAAACTCACCCTAGACCTCACCCTAACCCTATCCCTCACCCTGACCATAAACCACACCCTAAGCCTAAACCTAAACCTAACTCTCACCCTCAACCTAACCCTCACCCTTACCCTTACCTTCACCCTAAGCCTCATCCTTACCTTCACCCTAACCCTAACCCTGACCCTAACCCTCACCAAAACCCTCACCCTAACCCTAAAGCTAACACTCACTCTCACCATAACCCTCACACTAACGCTTACACTCACCCTAACCCTAACCCTAACCCTAACCCTCACCCTCACCCTAACTGTCACCCTAAGCGTATCCCAACCCCTCACCCTAATATTCATCCTAAAACTAACCCTAATCCTAACCCTCACGCTAACCCTAACCCTAAACATAACCCTCACCTTAACCTAAACCCTCACCCTCACCCTCATTGTCATCCTCAGTCTAACCATAATCCTAACCGTAATCCTAACCCTAACTCTAACACTAATCCTAAACCTAACCCTCACCCTCACCCTGACCCTAACTTTAACCCTTACCCAACACTAACCCTCATGCTAAGTCTAAACCTCACCGAACCCTAAATCTCACCCTCACACTCACCCTAACCCTAACCCTAACCCTAACTCTCACCCTAACCTGAAACCTCACCCTCACCCTAAACCTCACTCTAACACTTACACACCCTAAACCTCACCCTAACCCTAAGGCTTACACTAACACTCACACTAATCCTAACCCTAACCCTAATCCTAATCCTAAACTTCACCCTAACCCTCCAACTAACCCTAACATTCAACCTAACCGTAACCCTACCCCTCACCCTAACACTCATCCTAACCCTAACACTAACGCTAACCCTCACACTAACCCTCACCCTAAACCTAACCCACACCCTAACCCTCACCCTAACCCTAAGCCTCACACTAACCCTAACCCTAACCCTTACCCTCAACCTTACCCTAACCCTAACCTAAACCTAACACTCACCCTAACCGAAATGCTAATCCTAACCCTCAACCTCACCCTAACCATCACCCTAACACTTACTCTCACCTTAACCATAACCTTAACCCTACCCCTAACCCTCAGACTAAACCTAAAAATCACCCTAAACCTAAACCTAGCCCTCAGACTAACCCTCACCCTAACCCTAAACCTAATTCTCACCCTATCGCTAACCCTAACACTAACACTCACACTAAGTCTAACCCTCACCCTAAACATAACCCTACCCCTCACCCTAAAACTCATCTTAACCGTAAACCTAACCCTAACCCTCACCCTCACCCTAACCGTAACCCTAACCCTTACCCAAACCTAACCCTCACCCAAACTCTAACCCTCCCTGTACCATAACCCTAACCCTCACACTCACCCTAAGCCTAACAACAATCTTCACCCTCACCCTAACCCTAAACCTATCCCTAACCCTCACCCTAACCAAAGGCTAACCCTAAAACACACCCTCACAACAAAAATCACCCTAACCCTTACACACACCCTAACGCTAACCCTCACCCTAAACCAAACCCTTACCCTCACCCTAACCCTAACCATAACCCTAACCCTAAACCTCATACTCACCCTAACCCTAACCATAACCATAACCCAAACTGTAACCCTCACCCTCACCCTAGCTCTCACCTAGCTCTAACTCTAACCCTCAACCTAACTCTCAACCTAAACCTTATCCTCAACTTAACCCTTACCCTCACCCCTAACCCTAAACCTCACCCTAACCCACACCTCACCCTAACCCCAACCCTAACCCTTACCCTCAAACTAACCTTAACCCTCACCCTAACCCAAACCCTACCCCTCACCCTTTCCCGAAACCTAACCTAACACTAACCCTAAATATCACACTAACGCTAAACCTCACCCTAACCCTAACCCTAACCCTAACCCTTACCCTCATCCTAACCCTAACATTAACCCTAACCCTAAACCTCAGACTAAACCTAACCCTCACACTAACCCTAACCCTAACCTTCAGCCTAACACACACTCTTGCCCTAACCCTAACACTCAGGCTAAACCTAACACTCACTCTCACCCTAACCCTCACCCTAACACTTTCTCTTACTCTAACACTAACCCTATCCCTCACCCTCATCTTAACCCTCAGCCTAACCTTAACCATAACCCTAAACCTAACCCAAACGCTCACCTTCACCCTCATCCGAACCCTAACTCTAACCCTACCCATAACCCTCACCCTCACCCTGACACTCACCCTAACACTCAGCCTCACCCTCAACCTCACCCTAACACTAACCCTAACACTAACCCTCACCACAACCCTAAGCCTCACCCTAACCCTAAAGCTAACCCTTACCCAAACCCTTACTCTAACCCTAACCTTATCCCTAGCCCTCACCATAAACGAAATGCTAACCATAACCATCACCCTCACCTTAACCCTCACCCTCACCCTAACCCTAACCCTAACACTAACCCACACACTAACCCTAACCATCACCCTAAACATAATCATACCGCTCACCCTAAACCTAACCCTAACCCTCACTCTAACCATAACCCTCACCCTAACCGTAACACTACGCTTCACCCTAACCCTCACGCTAACCCTAAACCTCACCATAACCCTCACCCTAACCCTAACACTCAACCTGAACCTAACCCTCACCCCATCCCTAACCCTAAACCTAACCCTCACCCTCACCCTAATCCTAACCCTCACGCTAATACTCACCCTATCCCTAACATTTACCTAACAGAAACCCTCACTCTCACCCCCACCCTAGCTCTCACCCTAACACTAACCCTAACCCTAACAATCAACCTCACCCTCACCCTCACCCTCACACTCAGTCTAAACATAAACCTCACCCTAATCCTAACCCCAACCCTCACCGTCACCCTCACCCTAACTGTAACCCTAACCCAAACACTAAACCTCATCCTCCCCCTCAACTGCACCCTAACCCTAACCCTAACCCTAACCCTCACCCTAACCCTAAACCTGACCCTAACCCTAACCCTCACCCTCACCCTAATCCAAAACCTAACACTAATCCTAACCCTCACTCTCACCTTACCCTCATCTTAACCCTGACCCTCACACTAACGCTAACCCTAACCCTAAACTTCACACTCACACTTACTCTCGTCTTCTCCCTAACCATCATCCTAAGCCTAACCCTCACCCACATGCTAACCCTCACCCTAACCCTAACTTTAACCCTCACCCTAACCCTAAACGTAACTCCCACCCTAACCCTGACTCTAACCCTCACCCTCACCGTAAGCCTAATCTGAAACCTAACCATCACCCTAACCCTCAACATAACTCTATCGCTATCCCTAAACCTCACCCATCCCCTAACACTCACCCTCATCCTCACCCTCACCCTAACACTAACCCTAACTCTAACCCTAAGCCTAATCCTAAACCTAACCCTCATGCTCACCCTCAACCTAACCCAAACCCTAAACTTAACCCTAACCCTCACCCTAACCCTCACCCTCACCCTAAACATCACCCTAATCCTAAACCTCACCCTAACCCTCACCCTAACCCTCACCCTAAAACTAACCCTCACCCTAAACCTCACCCTAAAACTAACCGTAATCCTCACCCTAACCCTAACCCTCACCCTAACCCTAAACCTCACCCTAACACTTATCCTCACACTAACCCTAACCCTAACCCTAACGATAACCCTACCCCTCAAACTAAGCCTCACCCTAAACCTAACACCAACCCTAACCCTCACTGTAACCCTAAACCTAACCTTAAACCTCACCCTCAACCTAACCCTCACCATCACCCTAACACTCACCCGAACCCGAACCCTCACACACACCCTAACCCTCACATTCTCCCGAACCCTCAACCTCACCCGAAAACTCACCTTCACCCTTACCTTGACCATTAGGCTAAACATCACCCTAACCCGAACCCTTACCCTAACGCTAACCCTCACCCGAACCCTAACACTAAAACTAAGCCTCACCCTCAACCTAATCCTCATCATAACCCTAACCCTAACCCTTATCTAATTGAAACCGTCACTCTCAACCTCACCATCACACTCAGCCTTACTCTCACACTCACCCTATCCCTGACCCAAACCTAACCCTCACCCTAACACTAACCCTAACACTCACCCTCAACCTCACCCTAACCCTCACCCTCACCCTAAAAGCCTCACAGTAACCCTTACCCTCA
The DNA here is from genome assembly GCF_024711535.1 of Dipodomys merriami. Classification (NCBI taxonomy): domain Eukaryota; kingdom Metazoa; phylum Chordata; class Mammalia; order Rodentia; family Heteromyidae; genus Dipodomys; species Dipodomys merriami. The sequence goes on from NW_027203259.1 coordinate 1,329,081, forward strand.
CCCTAACCCTTACCTTAACCCTTACCTTCACACTAATGCTAACCCTAACCCTAATCCTCAACATAATCCTAACCCTCAACATAACCCTCAACCTCACCCTCACCCTTACCCTAACCCTAATCCTAAATCTAACCCTCACCATCACCCTAACCCTAACCCTAACCCTAACCTTCACCCTCACCCTCACCCTAACCCTAAACCTATCTCTCACCCTAACCCTCACCCTAACCCTAAGGCTAACCCTAACCCTCACCATCACACTAACCCTCACCCTAACACTTATCATCACATTAACCCTACCCCTCTCCCTAACCCTAACCTTCACAATAAACCTAATGCTCACCCTATCCCTAACCCTACCCCTCAGACTAACCCTCACACTAACACTCACAAAAACCTTCACGCTCACCCTAAACATCACCCTAATCCTAACCCTCACCCTAACCCTAACCGTAACCCTCAACCTAACCCTATCCGTAACCCTCACCCTAACCCTAACCCTCAACCTATCCCTCACCATAACCCTAACTCTAATCCTAAACCTCAACCTCACTATAAACCTCACCCTAACACTTATCCTCACACTAACCCTAACCCTAACCCTAACCTTAACCCTAACCCTCATCCTCATCCTAAACATCACCCTAAACCTAACCCTCACCGTAACCCTAACCGTAACCCTCAACCTAACCCTAACACTCACCCTAACACTAACGCTAACCCTAAACCTCACCCTAACACTTATCCTCAAACTAACCCTAACCCTAACCCTAACCCTCAAACTAAGACTCACCCTAAACCCAACACTAGCCCTAACCCTCACTGTAACCCTTACCCTAACCTTAACACTAACACTCACCCTTACACTCACCGTCAACCTAACACTCACCCGAACCCGAACCCTCACACACACTCTCTCCCGAACACTCAGCCTCACCCGATACCTAAACTTCACTCTAACCCTGACCCTCACCCTAAACATCACCCTAACGCAAACCCTTTCCCTAACCCTAACCCGAACCCGAACACTAACTCTCAAATTAAGCCTCACCCTCAACCTAATCCTCATCCTAATCCTAACCCTAACCCTTACCTAAATGAAACCCTTACCCTCAACCTCACCATCACTCTCAGCCTAACTCTCACCCTCAACCTAGCCCAGACCCTAACCCTAACCCTCACACTAACCCTAACCCTAACCCTCACTCTCACCCTCACCCTAACCCTCACACTCACCCTAAGTCTAACCCTAACCCTTACCCTCACTCTAAAACTTAAACTAACCCTTACCCTCACACTAATGCTAACCCTAACCCTAACCCTCACCCTAATCCTAATCCTCACACTCACCCTCACCCTCACCCTAACCCTAACCATAAACCTAATCCTAAATCTAACCCTCAACATCACCCTAAACCTAACCCTAAACCTAACCCTCACCCTCACCCTAACCCTAACCCTAACCCTCACCCTAACACTCACCTTAACCCTAACGCTAACCCTAGCCCTCACCATCACACTAACCCTCACCCTAACACTTATCATCACACTAACCCTACCCCTATCCCTAACCCTAAACCTCACACTAAACCTAATGCTCACCCTAACCCTAACCATACCCCTCAGCCTAACCCTCACCCTAACACTCAACCTAACCCTTATCTTCACCCTAAACATCACCCTAAACCTAACCCTCACCGTAACCCTAACAGTAACACTCAACCTAACCCTAACCCTCACCCTAACACTAACGCTAACCCTAAACTTCACCCTCACCATAAAGCTCACCCTAACACTTATCCTCAAACTAACCCTAACCCTAACCCTACACCTCAAACTAAGGCTCACCCTACACCTAACACTAACCCCAACCCTCACTGTAACCCTAAACCTAATACCTAAAACTCACCCTCTCACGAACCCTCACCAGAAACCTCACCTTCACCCTAAACCTGACCCTCACCCTAAACATCACCCTAACCCTAACCCTTACATTAATACTAACCCTCACCGGAACCCTAACCCTCAAACTAAGCCTCACCCTCAACCTAATCCACATCCTAACCCTAATCCTTACCCTTACCTTACTGAAACCCTCAGCCTCAACATCGCCATCACCCTCAGCCTAACTCTCACCATCACCCTAGCCTTGATCCTAAACCTAAACTTCACCCTAACCCTAATCCTAACTCTCACTCTCACCCTCACCCTAACCCTCAACCTCAACCTAAGCCTCACCCTAATCCTTTCCCTCACCCTAAACCTTACCCTAATCCTTACCCTCACAATAATGCTAACCCTAACCCTAACCCTCAACATATTCCTAAACTTCACACTCACCTTCACCCTCACCCTAAGCCTAACACTAACCTAATCCTAAATCTAACCCTCACCATCACCCTAACCCTAACCCTACCTCTAACCCTCACACTAAGCCTAAACCTAAACCTCACCCTAAACCTCACCCTAACCCTAACGCTAACCCTATCCCTCACCATCACACTCACCCTCACCCTAACACTTATCATCACACTAACCCTACCCCTAGCCCTAAACCTAACCCTCACACTAAACCTAATGCTCACCTGAACCCTAACCCTACCCCTCAGCCTACCCCTCAGCCTACCCCTCACCCTAACACTCAACCTAAACCTAACCCTAAACCTCACCCTCACCCGAAACCTAAACCTCACCCTAAACCTCAACCTCACCATAAACATCAGCCTAACCCTAACATTCACCCTAATTCTAACCCGAAACCTCACTCTAACCCTAACCCTAACTGTAACCCTCACCCTCACTCTCACACTCACCCTAAACCTCACCCTTACCCTAACACTCACCCTAACCCTAACGCTAACCCTAACCCTCACCATCACCCTAAACCTCACCCTAACACTTATCCTCACACTAACCCTAACCCTAAACCTAAACCTAAACCTACCCCTCAAACTAATACTCATCCTAAACCTAACACTAACCCTAACCCTCACTATAACCCTAACCCTAACCTTAACCCTCACCCTCAACCTAAACCTCACCGTCACCCTAACACTCACCCGAACCCAAACCCGAACCCACACCCGAACCCTCACCCTCTCCCGAAACCTCACCCTCACACGAAACATCACCTTCACCCTAACCCTTATCCACACCCTAAACATCACCTTAACCCTAAACCTTACCCTAATCCTAACCCTCACTCGAACCCTAACCCTCAACCTAAGCCTAACCCTGAACCTAATCCTCATCCTAACCCTAACCATAACCCTTACCTTGTTGAAACCCTCACCCTCAACCTCACCATCACCCTCAACCTAACTCTCACCCTCACCCTAGCCCTGACCCTAAACCTAACCCTCACCCTCACCCTAACCCTAACACTCACTCTCACCCTAACCCTAACCCTCAACCTCACCCTAAGCCTCACCCTAACACTTTCCCTCACCCTAAACCTTACCCTAAACCTTACCCTCACACTAATGCTAACCCTAACCCTAACCCTAATCCTAAATCTAACCCTCACCATCACCCTATCCCTAAACTTAACCCTAACCCTAACCCTCACCCTCACCCTAACCGTAACCCTAACCCTCACCCTAACCGTCACCCTAACCCTAACGCTAACCCTAACCCTAACCCTCACGATCACACTAACCCTCACGCTAACACTTATCATCACACAAAACCTACACCTGTCCCTTACCCTAACCTTCACACTAAACCTAAAGCTCACCCGATCCCTAACCCTACCCCTCAGAATACCCCTCACCCGAACACTCACCCTAAACCTCACCCTAAACCTAACCCTAAACCTCACCATCACCCGAAAACTAAACCTCACCCTAAACCTCACCCTCACCATAAACATCACCCTCACCCTAACACTCACCCTAACTCTAACCCTAAACCTCACCCTAACCCTAACCCTAAACGTAACTCTCAAGCTAACTCCCACCCTCGCCCTAAACCTCACCCTCATCCTAACCCTCACACTAACCCTCACCCTAAACATCACCCTAACACTAACCGTCACTCTAACCCTACCCCTAACCCTAACAATAACCGTAACCCTCGCCCTCACTCTCATCCTCACCCTAAACCTCACCCTCACCATCACCCTCAACCTTACACTCACCCACACCCTAAACATCACCCTAACCCTAACCCTCACTCTAACCCTAAACCTAACCCTCACACAAACTCTTATCCTCACACCTCACACTAACCCTAACACTCACACTAACCCTAACCCTCAACTTATCCCTAACCCTAACCCTATCCCTCACCCTAACTCTCACCCTCACCCTAACACTAATGCTAACCCTAACCCTAACCCTCACCCTAACCCTCACCCTAACCCTTCCCCTCATCCTAACCCTAAGCCTCACCCTCAACCTAAAACTCACCCGAACCCTTACCCTCAGCCTAACCCGCAGCCTAACCCTCACCCTAACCCTAAACGTCACCCTTACTCTCACCCTAAACCTAACACTAACCCTAACCCTCACCCTAACCCTAACCTCACCCTCATCCTCAGTCTCAGCCTCAGCCTAAGCTTAACACTAAACCTAATCCTAATCCTAACCCTACCGCTTACCCTCAGCCTCAACCTAACTCAAACCCTAACCCTTACCCTAACCCACACCTTCACCCTCACCCTAACCCGAACCCTACACCTAACCCTCGCCCTAACCCTGACTCTAACCCTCAACCTTACCGTAAGCCTAACCTGAAACCTAACCCTCACCCTAACCCTCACCCTAACTCTAAAGCTATCCCTAACCATAACCCTCAACCTAAACCTCAGCCTAACTCTTACCCTCACCATAATCCAAACCCTAACACTAAACTAATCCTCACCCTAACCCTAACCCTCACCCATCACCTAACACTCACTCTCACCCTCACCCTAACACTCACCCTAACTCTAAACCCTAACCCTAATCCTAAAGCTAACCCTCACAATCACCGTCACCCTAACCCTAACCCTAAATCTAACACTAACCCTCACCCTCACCCTAACCCTCAACCTCACCCTAAACATCATCCTAATCCTAACCCTCACCCTAACTCTAACCGTAACCCTCACCCTAACCCTATCCATAAGCCTCACCTTAACCCTCACCCTAAACCTAACACTCATATTCATCCTCACCCTAATCCTAACCCTAACACTAATCCTCACCCTAACCATAACCCTCACCCTCACCCTCACACTAATCCTTAGCCTTACCCTAACCCTAAGTCTAAACCTAAACCTAACCCTCTCTCTCACCCTAAACCTAAACCTAACCCTAACCCTCAGCCTCACCCTCACCCTCAATCTTACCCTAACCCTAACCCTAACCCTCACACTAACCCTAACCCTCACCCTAACACTAACCCTAAACCTAACCCTATTCCTCACCCTAAACTTCACCCTAACACTAATGCTAACCCTACAGTCAACCTTACCCTAACTCTCTTCCTAACCCTTACACTCACACTAACCCTAAACCTAACCCTAAATCCTCACACTAACCCTAATACTATCCCTAAAGCTCAAACTCACCCTAACCCTCACTGTCACCCTAACCCTCACTCTAAACCTAACCCTCACCCACACCCTAAACCGAACATGAAAACTCACCCTAAACGTCACCCTCAACCTAAACAACACCCTAACCCTAACCCTCACCCTAACACTAACCATAAACCTCACCCTCACCCTAACCTTAACCCTAACCCTAATACTAAACCTAATCCTCACCCTCAACCTAAACTTACCCTCACCCTATCCCTAAGCCTAACCATAAACATAAACCTCACCCTAACTTTAACCTTAACCCTAAACCTCACCCAAACCCTAACCCTCACCCACACCCTCAACCTCACCATCACCCTCACCCTAACCATAACCCTAAATCTCACCCTAAACCTAACTCTGACCCTCACCCTCACCATCACCCCAAGCCTAACCCCATACCTAAGCCTAATCCTAAACCTAAACCTCACCCTCACCCTCACTCTAAACCTAAACCTCACCCTAACCCTAACCATAACCCTAGCCCTCACCCTAACCCTTACCCTCACCGTCACCTTATCCCTAACCCTCAACCTAACCCTAACCCTAAACCTAACCCTCAGCCTCACCCTCAACCTAACCCTAAACCTAACCCTAACACTCACATTAACCCTAAACCTAAACCTAATGCTATCCCTAACCCTCACCCTCACCCTAACCCTCATTCTAACCCTTAAGTTCATCCTAACCCTCACCCTAACCCTAACACTAAACCTCACCCTAATCCTGGACCTAAACGTAACCTAAAACTAGCCCTCACCGTAACGATCACTCTAACCCTAGACCTAAACCTAACCGTCACCCTCAGCATAACCCTCACCCTAAAACTTACCCTCACCCTAACAATAACAGTAAACCTAACTCTAACCCTCACCCTCACCCTAAGCCTAACGTGAACCCTAACCCTCACCCTTACCCTCACCCTAACTCTAACGCTATCCCTAAAACTCACCCTCACCCATCCTAACCCTTATCCTCATCCTAACTCTTAACCACATCATAAACCTAACCCTAACCATAACACTAACCCTCACCCTCACCCTAACCCTTACCATCACATTAACCATCACTCTAAACAAAACCGCCACCCATACCCTAAAACTCACCCTCACCCGAACCCTCACCCTCACCCTAGCCCTACCCTAAACCTCACCCTAACGCTAAACCTCACCCTAAACCTAACTCTATCCATCAACCTCATACTAACCCTAACCCTCACCTTAACCCTCATCTTAACCCTCACCCTAAATCTAAGGCTAACCCTAACCCTCAGTCTCACCCTAACCAGATCCTCACACTAACCATAACCGTAACCCTAACCCTCAAATAAACCCTAAACCTCACCCTAACGCTAAACCTACCCCTCACGTTACCCCTCAACCTAACCCTAACCCAACCCTCACTCTAACCCTAACCCTAAACCTCTCCTTCTACATAACTCTCACCGTCACCCTAACCCTCACCCCAACCTTGAATCTCAAGTACACCCTCACACTCACCCTCACCCTAACCCTCACTCTAACCCTAACCTTAATCCTCAAATAACCCTAACCCTCAACTTACACCTCACTCTCACCCTCATCCACACCCTAACCCTATCCCTAAGCCTTTCCTAACCTAAACCCTCACCCTCACCCGAAACCTCACCTTAACCTTAACCCTCACCCTAGCCCTCATCCTAAAACTAACCCTAACCCTAACCCTCACCCTCACCCTCACCCCCAACTTCAGCCTAACCCTAACCCTAAACCTAATCCTAACCCTATCCATAACCCTCACCCTCACTTAACCATAACCCTAACCCTAACTCTAATGCTAAAACTAGCCCTCACCCACACCCAAACCCTAATCCTAACCCTAACCCTCACCCTAACTCTAATACTAACCCTAAACCTCAACCTCACCCTAACCCTTAACCTCACTCTCAACCTCACCCTAACCATAAATCTAACCCTAACCCTAACCCTAACCCTCAGCCTAACCCTCACCCTAAACCTAACCCTTACCCTAATTCTCACTCTATCCCTAACCCTAACCCTAACCCTTACCCTAACCGTTAGCCTCACCCTAACCCTAACCCTAACCCTAACCCTCACACTAAACCTAACCATCACCCTAACAAGAACGCTAAGCCTAACACTCACACTTACACTCACCATAACTATAAACCTCACCGTAATCCTAAACTTAACCCTAGCCCTCAGCCTAACCCTAGCCCTCACCCTAACTCTAAACCTAACACTAACCATAAAACCCAACCCTATCCATAACTCTCACCCTCACCTTCATGCTCACCATCAACCTCACCATAACCCTCACCCTCAACCTCACCCTAAACCTAAACATAACCCTAACCCTAACCCTCACCCTAAAACTAACTCTGACACTCAGCCTCACGTTAACCCTACGTCTAACCCTAAACCTAAGCCTAAACCTAAACCTAAACCTCAACCTCACCCTCAGAGTAAAACTAAACCTCACCCTAACCCTAACCCTAGGCCTCACCCTCACCGTCACTCTAACACTCACCCTAAACCAAACCATCAACCTAACCTTAAACCTAACCCCCACCCTTACCGTAAATCTAACGCTATCTCTAAACCTCACCCTCCCCCTAAACCTCATCCTAACCCATAACATCACCATAACCATAACCCTAACCCTAATCCTATTCCTCACCGCAACCCTAACCCTTACCCTCACCCTAACCCTCACCATCACCTTAACCCTCACCCTAACCCTAACCGTCACCTACACCCTAGAACTCACCTTCACCTAAAGCCTCACAGGCACCCTAACCTTACCCTAAACCTCACCCTAACCCTAACCCTCACCCTAAACCTAACTCTAACCCTCACCCTCATACTAACCCTAACGCTCACCTAAACCCTCACAGTAACCCTCCCGCTAACACTAACACTAACACTAACACTAACGCTCACTCTCACCCTAACCCTCACCCTAAACCTTATCCTAACTCTAACCCTAACACTATCCCTAACCCTCACATGAACACTAACCCTCACCCTAACCTTAAGCCTACCCCTCGCCCTACCCCTCACTCTAAACCTAACCCTAAATCTCACCCTAACCCTAATCCTAACCCTCACCTTCATCCTAACCCACACCTACACCCTCACCATCACCCTCAGCCGAACCCTAACCCTAACCCTAAACCTAACCCTCACCCTAAACTTAAACCTCACCCTCAACCTCACCCTCACCCTCAGCCTAACCCTAACCCTAACCCTAATCCTAACCCTAACCCTCACACTCACCCTCACCCTAACTCTAACCCTAACACTAACTCTCACCCTCACCCTAACCCCTAACCTGTTCCTAACGCTCAACCTAACATTAACCCTCACCCTAAACCTAACCCTCATCCTAACCGTAAACCTAACCCCAATGCTATCCCTAACCCTCTCCCTCACACTAACCCTCACTCTAAACCTTACCCTCACCCTAACCCTCACCCTAAACGTAAACATAAAACTAACCCTCACCCTAACTCTCACCCTAACCCTCAACCTAACACTAACCCTCACACTCACCCTAACCCTCACCCTAAACCTTACCCTTACCTTAACCTTTACCCTAATCCTAATTCCATCCCTCACCCTCACCCTAAGCCTAACCTGAAACCTAACCCTCACGCTAACAATCATCCTAAACCTCACCCCAACTCTAATGCTATCCCTAAACCTCACACTCACCCTCACCCTAACTCTAACCCTAACACTAACTCTGACCCTCACCCTAACCCTTAACCTGTTCCTAACACTCAACCTAACATTAACCCTCACCCTAATTCTAACCCTCATCCTAACCGTAAACCTAACCCCAATGCTATCCCTAACCCTCTCCCTCACACTAACCCTCACTCTAAACCTTACCCTCACCCTAACCCTCACCCTAAACCTAAACCTAAAACTAACCCTCACCCTAACTCTCACCCTAACCCTCAACCTAACCCTAACCCTCACCCTAAACCTTACCCTTACCTTAACCTTTACCCTAATCCTAACTCCAACCCTCACCCTCAACCTAAGCCTAACCTGAAACCTAACCCTCACGCTAACCCTCACCCTAAACCTCACCCTAACTCTAATGCTATCCCTGAACCTCACCCTCACCCTAAAGCTATTCGTAACCCTTATTCTCACCGTAAAACTAACCCTAACCCTAACCTTAATCCTCACCGCAACCCTAACCCTCACACTAACCCTAACCCTCACCGTCACCTTAACCCTCACCCATACCCTAACCATCACCCACACCCTAAAACTCACCCTCACCCGAACCCTCACACCCACCATAACCTTACCCTAAACCTCATCCTAACCTTAACCCTCACCGCAATTCTGACTCTAAACCTCACGCACATACTAACCCTAACCCTCACCTTAACCCTAACCCTAACACTCAACCTAAACCTAACCCTAAACCTAACCCACACCTAACCCAAAACCTCACCCTCACCCTCACCCTCACCCTCAGCCTAAACCTAACCCTAATTCTAATCCTAAACCTAAAGCTCACACTCACCCTCACCCTAACTCTATCCCTAACCCTAAAGCTGACATTCACACTAACCCCAACCCTATCCCTAACCCTCAACCTAACCCTGACCCTTACCCTAAGCCTAACCCTAACCCTCACCCTCACCCAAACCCTAACCCTAATGCTATCCCTAACCCTCACCCTCACCCTAACCCTCACTCTAACCCTTACCCTCACCCAAACCAGAACCCTAACACTAACACTAAACCTAACCCTAACAGTCACACTCACCCTAAACCTCAACCAAAATCTTACCCTAACCCTAACGCTAATCCTAACCCTAACTCTAACCGTCAACCTCACCCTAAACGAAACCTGAAACCTAACCCTCACCCTAACCCTCACCCTAACTCTAACGCTGTCCCTAAATCTCACCCTCACCCTCAACCTCATTCTAACCCTTGCCCTCATCATAACCCTAACCCTAACCCTAACCCTAATCCTCACCACAACCCTAACACTCACCCTCACCCTAACCCTCACTGTCACCTTAAGCCTCAACCTAACCCTAACAATCACCCACACCCTAAAACTCACCCTCACCCTCAAGCTCACACTCACCATAACCTTACTCTAAAACTCACCCTAAACCTAACTCTAACCCTCATCCTCATACTAACCCTAACCCTCACCTTAACCCTCACCCTAACCCTCACACTAAACCTTACCCTAATCCTCACCCTAACCCTAAACCTCACCTTAAACCTCACCTTCACCATAATCCTCACCCTAACCCTAACCCTAAGCCTTTCCTAAAGGAAACCCTCACCCTCACCCCAACCGTCACACTAACCCTCACCCTCAGACTCACCCTAAGCCTAAACCTACCCCTAAGACTAATCCTAACTATCCTAATCCAATCCTAATCCAATGATATCCCTAACCTCTCCCTCACACTAACCCTCACTCTTAACCCTTACCTTCACCCTAACCCTCACTCTAACCCTAAACCTAAAACTAACCCTCACTCTAACACTCACCCTAACCCTCAACCTAACCCTAACCCTCAACTTCAACCTAACCCTAAACCTAATCCTCACCCTAACCCTCAACCTAACCCTAACCCTCACGCTAATCCTAACTCTCACCCTAAACTTTACCCTCAGACTAACCCTAACCCTAAACCTAACTGTAACTCTTGCAGACACCCTAAGCATAACCCGAATCCGAATACTCACACTAACCCTCACCCTAACTCTAACGCTATCCCTAAACCTCACCCTCACCCTAAACCTCATTCTAACCCATAACCGCACCATAACCCTAACCCTAACCCTAATCCTTAGAGTAATCCTAACCCTCACCCTCACCTTAACGCTCACCGTCACCTTAACCCTCACCCTAACCATAACCATCACGCCCAACCTAAAACTCATCTTCACTCGAACCCTCACCCTCACCCTAACCCTCACCCTAAACCTAATTCTAACCCTCACCATCATACTAAAACTAAAACTCACCTAAACCCTCACCCTAACCCTCACCCTAAACCTAACGCTAACCCTAACCCTCGCTCTGAACCTAAACCTCACCTTAACCCTTATCCTCACACTAACCCGAACCCTATCACAAACACTCACATTAACCCTAACATTCACGCTAACCCTAAACATACCCTAACCCTACCCCTCACCATAAACCTAACCCTAACCCTCAGCCTAACCCTAACCCTAAACCTCACCTTGAACCTAACCCTCACCATCACCCTCACCCTCACCCTCACCCTCAATCTAACCATCACTCTAACCCTTACCCTCACCCTAAACCACACAGTAACCCTAACCCTAACACTAAACCTGACTCTAACCCTCACCCTAACCCTAAACCTAAACCTAATCCTCACCGTAATGCTCAGCCTAACCCTCAACCTAACCCTAGTCCTCACCCTCTCCCTCACCCTAACCCTCACCCTAAACCTTACCCTCACCATAACTCTAACCCTTACTCCAACTCTCAGCCTAACCCTAACCATAACCCTAATCTTAACTCTAACCTTCACCATCACCCTAACTCTAACACACACTAACCCTGACCCTCACCCTAAACTCAACCCTCACCCTAATCCCAACCTCACCCTCACCGTAAACCTAACACTCACCTTAAATCTCACACTTACTCTAACGCTAACCCTAACCCTCACTCTCACCCTAAACCTCACCCTAACCCTTACCCTCTCCATAACCCTAAACCTAACCCTATTCCTCACACTAAGCCTCACCCTATCACTCACCCTAAAAATAACCCTAACACTCAACTTCACCCTAACCCTCACCGTCACCCTATTCCTCACCCTAAACCTAAACCTTCCCTACACCCTAACCCTCACACTAAACCTCACCCGCACCGTCACCCTCACCCTTAACCTAAACATCACCCTAACCCTAACCCTCATCCTAACCCTAAGACTAATCCTCACCCTAACCACAACTCTCACCTTAAACCTAACACTCACCCTAATCCTCACCCTACACCTAACCCTAAGCCTTTCCTAACCAAAAATCTCACCCTCACCCTAACCCTCACGCTAACCCTCACCTTCACCCTAGCCCTCACCCTAAAACTAACCCTAACCCTAACCCTCACACTCAACCTCAACCCCACACTCAACCGAACCCTAACCCTAATCCTAATCCTAGCTCTAAACCTAACCTTCACCCTCACCCTCACCCTCACCCTCACCCTAACCCTAACCTAAACCCTAATGCTAACACTAGCCCTCAAACTCACCCTAACCCTAAACCTTACCCTAACCCTCAACCTCACACTCAACCTCAGCCTCAGCCGAACCCTAACCCTAACCCTAATCCAAACCCTAAACCGCACCCTAAACCTCATCCTAATTCTAAACCTAACTCTAAACAAAACCCTCACCCTAACTCTAACCCTACCCCTAACCCTCACCCTAACACTAACCCTAATCCTAATCCCAACCCTCACCCTCACCCTAACCCTTAACCTCACCTTACCCTAACCCTCACCCTAACCCTAACCCTCACCCTAAACCTAACACTAACCCTCAGCCTAACCCTCATCCTAAACCTAACCCTAAACCTCACCTTAAACTTAACCCTAACCCTAACCCCTCACCCTCAACATCAACCTCACCATCACCCTCACCATAACCCTCAACCTCACTCTCACCATAACCCTAACCATAACCCTAACCCTCACCCTAAACCTAACCCTCACCCTCACACTCACCATTACACTCACCCTAAACTTCAACCTCACCCTCACACTAACCCTAACCATAAGCCTAACCCTCACCCTAAATCTAACTCTGACCCTCACCCTCACCCTCACCCTAAGCCTAACCCTACACCTAAGCCTAATCCTAAACCTAACCACCACACTCACCCCAACCCTAAACCTAAACCTCTCCCTAACCCTAAACCTAGCCCTAGCCCTCACCCTAACACTTACCCACCCCTCACTCTAACCCTAAACCTCACACTAACCCTTACACTCACCCTAACCCTAAGGCTAAATCTAATCCTCACCCTCACCTTAACCCTCACCCTAACCCTTACCTTCCCCTGAACCCTAACCCTAGCCATCAGCCTAACCGCATCCTACACGTAACCCTAACCCTAATCCTAATCCTAACCTTAACCCTAACCCTAACCATATCCCTCATCCTCACCCTAACCCTCACCTTCAGCTTCAACCTAAACCTCAGCCTAACCCTAAAACTAACACTTACTCAAACCCTAACCCTCACCCTCACCCTAATTCTAATCCTAACCCTAATCAAAACTCTCACCCTAACTCTAAACCTAACCCTATGCCTAATCTTCACACTAACTCTAACCCTAATCCTAAACCTAACCCTCACCCTCACCCTAACCCTTACCCTCACACTAACCCTAAGCCTAACCCTCAGCCTAAACCTCATCTTAACCCTAACCTTAAACCTAACCCTCACCCTAACCTTAACCCTAACCCTAAACCTCACCCAAACCCTAACCCTCACCCTCACCCTCAACCTCACCATCACCTTCACCCTAAACCTCACCCTTACCCCCACACTAACACTAATCATAAACCTAACCCTCACCCTCACCCTCACCCTCACAATATCCCTTACCCTCATGCTAACCGTAAGCCTAACCTGAACTCTAACCCTCACCCCAACTCTAACCATATCCGTAAACCTCACCCTCATCCTAAACCTCATCATAACCCTTACTGTCACCATAAACCTAAACCTAACCCTAAACCTAATCCTCACCAAAACCCTAACCCTCACCCTCACCCTAACCCTCACCATCACCTTAACACTCTCTCTAACCCTAACCGCCACCCACACCCTAAAACTCACCATAACCCGAACCCACACCCTCACCCTAACCCTACCCTAAACCTCACCCTAACCCTAAGCCTCACCCTAAAACTAACTCTAATCCTGACCCTCATATTATGCCTAGCCCTCACATTAACCCTCACCCTATCCCTCACCCTAACCCTCACCCTAACCCTAAAGCTCACCCTCACCCTCAGTCTCACCCTATCCCTCACCCTACACCTAACCCTAATCCTCACCCTAACCCTCACCCTCACCTTCACCCTCACCCTCAGCCTCACCCTCAACCTAACACTCACCCTCACCCAAAACATAACCCTAAAACTAATGCTCACCCTAACCCTCAACTTAAACCTCAGCATCACCCTAATCCTCACCCTAAACCTGACCCTAAGCCTTTCCTAAACGAAACCCTCACCCTCACTCTGACCCTCACCCTAACCCTCACCCTCACCCTAGCCCTCACCCTAAAACTAACCATAACCCTAACCCTCACACTCAACCTCACCCCCAAATTCAGCCTAACTAACCCTAAACCTAATCCTAAACCTATCCCGAGACCTCAACCTCAACCTAGCACTAACCCTAACCCTAACTCTAAAACTAACCATAACCCTAAACCTAAACCTAACTCTCACCCTCACCCTCACGCTCACAATCATCCTCACCCTAACCCTCACCCTCACCCTCACCGTCACCCTAACCATAACCCTAAACCTCACCCTAAACCTAACTCTAACCCTCACCCTCACCCTCACCCTAAGCTTAACCCTAAACCTAAGCCTAGTCCTAAACCTAACCGTCACACTCACCATCAACCTAAACCTAAACCTCACCCTAAAACTAACCCTAAACCTAGACCTCACCCTAACCCTTAACCTCACAGTCACTCTAACCCTCAACCTAACACTAACCCTCACTCTAAACCTAACCCTAAGCCTCACCCTCACCCTCAACCTAACCCTAAACCTCACCCTAACCCTAAACCTAACCATACCCCCACACCTCAACATAACCCTCACCCTAAACCTAACCCTAATGGTAACCGTAACCCTCAACCTAACCCTAACCCTAACCCTAATGATATCCTTAACACTCAACCTCACCCTAAATCTCACTCTAACCCTTACCCTCACCTTAACCCTAACCCTAACCTTAAAACTAAACCTCAACCTAACCCTCACCTTAAGTCTAAACCTTACCCAAACACTCAACCTAAAGCTCACCCTAACCCTAACACTCACCGTCACCCTAACCCTCAACCTAAAACTTCCCCTCACTCTAATCCTAACCCTTACCCTAAGAATAACCCTCACACTAACCCTATCCCTCACCATAAACCTAACCCTAACCCTCCATCAAACCCTCTTCCTAAACCTAAACTTAACATTCAACCTAACCCTAACCCTAAACCTAATTCTCCCAATAACCCTAAACCTCACATTCACCCTCACACTCACCCTCCCCATAACTCTAACCCTAACCCTCACGCTGACTTTCACCCTAACACCAACCCTATCCCTAATCCTCATCCTAACACTACCACTAAACCTCACCTTAACCCTAACCCTAACCCTAATGCTAACCCTAACCCTCACACTCGCCCTAACCCTCACTCTAACCCTTACCCTCACCTTAACCCTCACACTAACACTAAACCTCACCCTAACCCTCACCCTAACCCTAACCCTAAACCTAACACTCTCCTTAATGCCCACCCTAACCCTCAACCTAACCCTAAACCTAAACCTAACCCTCACCGGAAAGCTCACCATATCCCTCAAACTAACCCTAACGCTAACCCTAACCCTCACTCTCACCCTAAACCTCACACTAACCCTTATCCTCACAGTAACCCTAACCCTAACCCTAACTCGCACATTAAGGCTAACACTCACCCTAACCCTAACACTAAACTTCACCCTACCCCTCACCCTAACCCTAACCCTAACCTCACCGTCACCCTAACCCTCACCTACACCCTCACAATCACCTTCAGCCTAACCCTAACCCTAACCCTAAACCTGACCCTCACCCTAACCCTAAACCTCACCATCACCCACACCCTCACCCTCAGCCTAATCCTAACCCTAATCATAATCCTAACCCTAACCCTCACACTCCCCCTCACCCTAACTCTAACCCTAACCCTAAGGCTGAATTTCACCCTAACACTAACCCTATCCCTAACCCTCATCCTAAACCTAACCCTCACCCTAACCCTAAACCTAAACCTCACCCTAACCCTAACCCTAACCCTAATGAGAACCCTAACAGTCACCCTAACCCTCACTCTAACCCTGACCCTCACCCTAACCCTCGCCCTAACCCTCACACTAACACTAACACTAAACCTCACCCTAAATCTAAACCTAAACCTAACACACTCCTTACCGCCCACCCTAACCCTCAACCTAACCATACCCCTAACCCTCACCCTAAACCTCACCCTAAACCTTACCCTAACCCTAATCCTAACCCTAACCCTAACTCTAAACCTCACCCTCAACCTAACCATAACCTGAACCCTAACCCTCACCTTAACACTCACCCAAACCCTAAGGCAGTCCCTAAACCTCACTCTCACCCTAAACTTCATTCTAACCCTTACCCTAACCATTACCATAACCCTAACCCTAACCCTAATCCTACCGCAACCCTAACAGTCACCCTTATACTAACCTTAACCCTCAACTTAACCCTCACCCTAACCCTCAACCTAACCCTAACGCTAACCCTAACCATCAATCTCATCCTAACCCTCACCTAATCCTTATTCTCACACTAACCCTAACCCTAACCCTAACCCTCACATTAAACCTAATGCTCACCCTAACCCTAACCCTACTCCTCACCCTAGCCCTCACCTTAACCATAAACCTAAACCTCAACCTAACGCTAAGCCTAACCCTCACCTCCACCCTAACCCTCACCGTCACCCTACCCTCACCCTAACCCTAAACCTCACCCTCACCCTAACCCTCACCGTAACCCTCACCATCAACCTCACCCCCACCCTCAACCTAACACTAACCCTAACCCTAAACCTTACCCTAACCCTAACCCCAATGCTAACAGTAAACCTCAACCTCATCCTAACCCTCACCCTAAAACCTTACCCTCAACCTCAACCTCAACCTATCCCTAACACTAACCCTGAACCTAACCCTCCCCTGACATTCACCCTAGCCGTAACCCTAACCCTACCCCTCAGCCTAACCCTCACCGCAACCCTAATACTTACCCTAATCGTTACCCTATACCTAAACTGAACGCTACCCCTCACACTAAACCTAACCCTCACCATAAATCTAACGCTAACATTAACCCTTAACCTCACCCTAAATTTCGCCCTAACCCTTACTCTCACCTTAAACCAATATTTCACCCCCACCCTAACCCTCACCCTAAGCCTAAACCTCAACCTCAGTCTCAAGCTCAACCTCAGCCTAACGCTAACCCTAACCCTAATTCAAACCCTAACCCTCAAACTCACCCTAACTCTAAACCTAACCCTAACCAAAACCCTCACGCTAACCCTAACTCTATCCATAACCCTCACCCTAACCCTAAACCTAATCCTAAACCTAACAATCACCCTCACTCTAACCATTACCCTCAACCAAACCCTAAGCCTAACCCTCATACTAACCCTAACCCTAATGCTAACCCTCACCCTAACCTTAACCCTAACCCTAACCCTAACCCTCAAACAATCCCTAACCCTCACTCTCACCCTCAGCCTCACCTTCACCCTCACCCTAACCCTAACACTCACCCTCACACTCACCCTCACCCTAACCCCAACCATAACCCTAACACTCACCCTAATCCTAACCATCACCCTCACACTCACCATGACCCTCACCCTAACCCTCACCTTCAACCTCACCCTAACCCTAACCATAACCCTAACCCTCACAATAAAACTAACTCTGACCCTCACCCTCACCCTAAGCCTAAGCCTACACCTAAGCTTAATCCTCAACCTAACCCTCTCACCCTCACCCTCACCCAAACCTAAAACTCAGCCTAACCCTAAGCCTAACCCTAGCACTCACCTAACCCTTACCCTCACTGTCACACTAAACGTAATCCTCAACCCAAACCTAACCCTCACCCTAAACCTAACCCTCACCCTCACTTTCACCCTAACCCTAACCGTAGCCCTCACCCTAACCCATAGCCTCACCGTCACTCTAACCCTCACCCTAACCCTAACCCTCACCCTAACCCTAAACCTCACCCTCACCCTCACCTTAACCATATTCCTAACCCTAAAGCTAACCCTCAACATAACCCTCACCCTTACCCTCACCCTAAACCTAACCACAACCCTAACACTCACCCTAAACCTAACCCTAACCTTAATGCTATTTCTAACCCTCACCCTCACCCTAACCCTCACTCTAACCCTTACCCTCACCCTAACCCTAACCCTCACCCTCACCCTAAACCTAACCCTCACCATCAACCTCACACTAACCCTAACCCTAACCCTATACCTCAGCCTAACCCTCATCCTAAACCTAACCCTAACCCTCACCCTATACCTAACCCTAATCCTTACCCTCACCCTAACCCTAACCCTAACCATAACTCTCACACTAAACCTACCCCTCACCCAAACACTCACCCTAATCTTAATCCTCACCCTAACCCAAACCTCAACCCTAACCCTCACCCTAACACTAACCCTAACCCTAAACCTAATGCTATTTCTAACCTTCACCATCAACCTAACCCTCACTCTAACCCTTACCATCACCCTAAACCTAACCCTTACCCTCACCCTAAACGTAACCCTCACATTAAACCTCACACTAACCCTAAACCTAACCCTACACCTCATCCTCACCCTCACCCTAAACCTAACCCTAACCCTAATTCTCACCCTACAACTAACCCTAATACTTACCCTCACCCTAACCCTAACCCTCACACTAAACCTAACACTCACCCTAACAATAACGCTAACCCTACCACTCAGCCTACCACTCACCCTAACCTTAATCCTCACCGTATTCCTAACCTTAAACCTAGACCTCAGCCTGACCCTAGCTCTGACACTAACCCTAAACCTAAAACTAAACATAACCCTAACCCTAAACCTAATTCTCACCCTCACCCTCATCCTCAACATCACCCTCACCCTAACCCTCACCCTCACTCTCAACCTAACCCTAACCATAAACCTAATCATCACCCTAAACCTGACTCTGACTCTCAACCCCCCTTCATCCTAAGCCTAACCCTAAACCTAAGCCTAATCCTAAACCAAACCCTCACCCTCAACCTCACCCTAAACCTAAACCTCACCCTAACACTAACCCTAACACTAGCCCTCACCCTAACAATTACCCTCATCATCACTCTAACCCTCACATTAACCATTACACTCACCCTAACCCCAAACCTAAGCCTCACCCTCACCCTCAACCTAACCCTAACCCTAACCCTCACCTTAACCATAACCCTAACCCTAACCCTACACCTCAACATAACCCTCACCCTCAACCTAATCCTAACGGTAAACCTAACCCTCACCCCAAACCTAACCCTCACCCTCACCCTCACACTAACCCTAACCCTAACCCTACAGCTAACACTCACCCTAACCCTAACCCTAACCGTAATTCTCAACATAACTCTCACCCTCACCCTCACCCTAAACCTAAATGTAACCCTAACCCTCACCCTAACCCTAACCCTAACCCTAATGCTATCCTTAACCCTCACCCTCACCTTAAATCTCACTCTAACCCTTACCCTCACCCTCACCCTAACCCTAACCCTAAAACTAAACCTCACCCTAACCCTCACCTTAACCCTAAACCTAAACCTAACCCTCACCCTTACACACACCCTAACCTTCACCCTAACTATAACACTCGCCGTCACCGTAACCCTCACACTAAACATTTCTCTCACCCTAATCCTAACCCTAACCCTAAGCCTAAACCTAACACTAATCCTATCGCTCATTCTAACCCTAACCCTAACCCTCAGCCAAACCCTCTTCCTAACCATCAGCCTAACCTTTACCCAAACCCTAACCCTAACCCTGACCCTAACCCAAATATTCAGTCTCACCCTAACCCTCACCCTAACCCTTATCCTCACACTAACCCTATCCTTTAACCCTAACCCTCACATTAACCCTAACCATCACCCTAACACTAACCCTACCCGTCACCCTAGCCCTCAGCCTATTCATAACCCTAACCCTCAACTTCACCCTAACACTCACCCTAACACTCACCCTCACCCTAACCCTCACCCTCACCCTAACCCTCACCTTCAACCTAACCCTAACCCTAACCCTAACCCTCACCCTAACCCTAACCCTAACGCTAACCCTCACCCTAACCTTCACCCTAACTGTAATTCTCAACATAACCCTCACCCTCACCCTCACCCTAACCGTAAGCCTAACACTCACCCTAACCCTAACCCTAACCCTAATGCTATCCTTAACACTCACTCACCCTAAATCTCACTCTAACCCTTACCCGCACCCTAATCCTAAGCCTAATCTTATAACTAAACCTCACCCAAACCTTCACCCTAACCCTAAATCTAACCCTAACCCTCACCCTAATGCTCACCCTAACCCTCACCCTAATCCTAACACTCACCGTCACCCCAACCCTCACCCTAAACATTTCCCTCACACTAATCCTAAACCTAACCCTCACAATAACCCTATCCCTCACCCTTAACCTAACCCTAAACCGCAGCCAAACCCTATTCCTAACCCTAAACCTAAACCTAACTCTAACCCTCACCCTCACTCTAAGCCTAACCTGAACCCTAACCCTCACCCTCACCCTCACCCTAACTCTAACTCTATCCCTAAACTTCACCCTCACCCTAAACCTCATCCTAACCGTTACCCTCACCATAACCCTAACCCTAACCCTAACCCTAATCCTCACCGCAACCCTAAGTCTCACCTTCACCTTAACCCTCACTGTCACCTTAACCCTCACCCTTACCCAAACCGTCACCCACACCATAAAACTCATGCTCACCAGAACCCTCACCTCACCCTAAACTTACCCTAAACCTCAGCCTAACCCTAACCCTCACCCTAAAACTAAGTCTAACGCTCAAACTCATACTAGCACTAACTCTCAACATAACCCTCACCCTCACCCTAACCCTAACCGTAAACTTAAACCTCCCCCTAACTCTAACCTAAACCCTAATGCTATCCCTAAACCTAACCCTCACACTAACCCTCACACTAACCCTTACCCTCACCTTAACCCTAACCCTAACCCTAAAACTAATCCTCATCCTAACCCACACCCTAACCCTAAACCAAACCCTAACAATGACCCTAACGCTCACCCTAACCCTCACCCTAACCCTAACCCTCACAGTGACCCTAACACTGACCCTAAACCTTTCCCTCACCCTAATCCTAACCGTAACCCTAATCCTGACCCTCACTCTAACCCTAACCCTCAATAGTAACTCTAATAGTAACCCTAATAGTAACTCTGCCAAACCCTTTTCCTAACCCTAACCCCAACCCTCAACCTAATCGTAACTCTAACCTATAACCTAACCCTAACCCTAAACCTAACCCACACTCTAAACCTAAACCTCACCTTCACCAAAAACCTCACCCTCAGCTTAAATCTAACACTAACCCTAATCCTAACCCTAACCCTCACACTCAACTTTACCCTAACTGTAACCCTCACCCTCACCCTAACCCTAACCCTAATGCTATCCCTAACCCTCACCTTCACCCTAACCCTAACACTAACACTAAACCTCACCCTAACCCTCACCCTAAATCTAAACTTAAACCTAAGACTCACCCTGAAGCTCACGCTACACCTCAACTTAACCCTAACCCTCACCCTAAACCTCACCCTCACCCTAAAACATACCCACACCCTAACACTAACCCTAAAACTAACTCTAACCCTCCTCCTCACCCTAAGCCTAACCTGAACTCTAACCCTCACTCTAACTCTAACCCTCACCTACACCCTCACCCTCACCCTAACACTCACCCTAACCCTAACCCGCACCCTAACCCTAACCTTAATCCGCACGTAACCCTAACCCTCACCTTAAACCTCACCCTCACCCTAATCCTCACTCTAAACCTAACCCAAAGCCATTCCTAAACGAAACCTTCAACCTTACCCTAATCCTCAACCTAACCCTCACCCTCAACCTAGCCCTCACCGTAAAACTAACCCTAACTCTAACCCTCACACTCAACCTCACCCCCACCTTCAGCCTAAACTTAACCCTAAACCTAATCCTAAACCTAACCCTAAACCTCACCCTCACCCTAATACTAAACCTAACCCTAACCCTAATGCTAACACTAGCCCTCACCCCCACTCTAACCCTAATCCTAAACCTAACCCTCACCCTAAACCTAATGCTAACCCTAAACCTAAACCTCACCCTAACGCTGACCCTAAACCTTACCCTCACTCTCAACCTCACCATAACACTAACCATAACCCTCACCCTAAACCTAACCCTAACACTACCCCTCAGCCTAACCTTCACCCTAAACCTAACCCTAACCCTAATCCTCACCCTATAGCTAACCCTAACCCTAACCTTCACCCTAACCCTCCCCCTCACCGTAAACCTAATGCTAACATTAACCCTCAACCTCAACCTAAACCTTGCCCTAACCCTTACCCTCACCTTAACCCTATCCCTCACCTTCCCCTTAAGCTTAACCCTAACCCTAATCCTAATCCTCACCTTAACCCTAACCCTCACCCTAAACCTAACCGTACATGTCACCCTAACGCTAACTTACACCTTACCCTAACCCTAACACACAACCTAACCCTAACACTAACCCTCACCCTAATCCTCACCCTGAACCTAAGCCTAAACTTAACCCTCACATTACCTTCACCCTTACCCTTACCCTCCCCCAAACCCTAACTGTAACCCTCAGCCTCACCTTCATTCTAACCTAACCCTAAAGCTAACCCGAACCCTAACCTTAACCCTAACCCTAACCCTAATCCTCAAACTAACCCTAACCCTCACCCTATACATAACCGTACATGTCACGCTAACCCTAACTTTAACCTAAGCTTAAACCTAAAAGTCACCCTAACCCTAACACTAACCCTAAATCTCAAACTCACCCTAAACGTAACCGTCAACCTAACCCTCACTCTAACCCTAACCCTCACCCACAGCCTAACACTCACCCTAACCCAAACCCGAACACTCAACCTAACTGTCACCCTCAACCTAAACATCACCTTAACCAAAAGCCTCACCATAACATTAACCATAATCCTAACCCTCAAACTAACATTAACACTAACCCTAACCCTAAACCAAACCCTCACTATAACCCTCACCCTAACACTCAGGCTAACCCTAACCCTCACTCTCACCCTAACCCTCACACTAACTCTTAAACTCACCCTAACACTAACCGTAACCCTAACCCTCACACTAAACCTAACCTTCACCCTAATCCTAAACTTAACCCTAGACCTCAACCTAACCCTAGCCCTCACCCTAACCCTAAACCTAAATCTAACCATAACCCTAAACCTAAACCTAACTCTCACCCTGACCCTCACGGTCACCATCACCCTCACCCTCACCCTCACCCTCACCCTCACCCTAACCATAACCATAACCCTAACCCTCACCCTAAACATAACTCTGACCCTCACCCTCACCCTCACCCTAAGCCTAATCCTAAACCTAAGCCTAGTCCTAAACCTAACCCTCACCCTCACCCTCAACCTAAACCTAAACCTCACCCTAACACTAAGCCTAAACCTAGCCCTAAACCTAACCCTTACCCTCACCGTCACTCTAACCCTCACCCTAACCCTAACCCTCACCCTAACCCTAACTCTAAGCCTCACCCTCACCCTCACCCTAACCCTAACCCTCACTCAAACCCTAAACCTAACCACAACCCGACACCTGAACATAAACCTCACCTTCACCCTAACCCTAACGGTAACTGTAACCCTCAACCTAACTAACCCTAACCCTAATGCTATCCTTAACCCTCACCCTCACACTAAATCTCACTCTAGCCCTTACCCTTACCCTAACCCTAACCCTAATGCTAAAACTAAACCTCAACCTAACCCTCACCTTAACCCTAAACCTAACCCTAAACCTCAACCTAACTCTCACCCTAACCCTTAACCTCATTGTCAACCTAACCCTCAACATAAAACTTTCCCTCACCCTATTCCTAACCCTAATCCTAAGCCTAACCCTCACACTAACCCTATCCCTCACCCTAACACTAAACCTTACCCTCAGCCAAACCCTCTTACTAACCCTAACCCTAACCCTCAACCTAACTCTAACCATAAACCTAATTCTAAAAATAACCCTAAACCTCACATTCACAATCACCCTCACCCTCAACCTAACCCTAACCCAAATCCTAATCCGAACCCTCACACTCACCCTCACCTTAACTTTAACCCTAACCATAACCCTGACCCTCACCCTAACACCAACACTATCCCTAACCCTCAACCTAACTCTAACCCTCACCCTAAACCTTACCCTAACCCTCACCCTAACCCTAACCCTAACCCTAATGCTATCCCTAACCCTCACCCTAACCCTAACCCTAACCCTAATGCTATCCCTAACCCTCACGCTCACCATTACCCTCACTCTAACACTTACCCTCACACTAACTCTCACCCTATCCCTAACCCTAAATCTAACCCTCACCCTATCCCTCAACCTAACCATAATGCTAACCTTAACCCTCACTCTCACCCTAATCCTCACACTAACCCTTATCCTCACAGTAACCCTAACCCTAACCCTAAGCCGCACATTAAGGCTAACCCTCACCCTAACCCTGATCCTACCCTTCACCCTACCCCTCACCCTACCCCTAACCCTAACCCTCACAGTCACCCTAACCCTCACCTACACGCTCACCCTCACCTTCAGCCTAACCCTAAACCTAACCCTAAACCTGACCCTCACCCTAAACCTAAACCTCACCCTCACTCACACCCTCACCTTCAGCCTACACCTAACCCTAACACTAATCCTAACCCTAACCCTCACACTCCCTCTAAACCTAAATCTAACCCTAACCCTCATGCTGACTTTCACCCTAACACCAACCCTATCCCTAATTCTCATCCTAACCCTACCACTAAACCTCACCTTAACCCTAACCCTAACCCTAATGCTAACCCTAACCCTCACACTCGCCCTAACCCTCACTCTAACCCTTACCCTCACCTTAACCCTCAAACTATCACTAAACCTCACCCTAACCCGCACCCTAACCCTAACCCTAAACCTAACACTCTCCTTAATGCCCACCCTAACCCTCAACCTAACCGTAACCCTCAGCCTCACCCTGACCCTCACCCTAAACCTTACACTTACCCTAATACTAACCCTAACCCTAACTCTAAACCTCACCCTCAACCTAACCCTAACCTGAACCCTAACCCTCACCCTAATATTCACCTTAACCCTAACACAGTCCCTAAACCTCACTCTCACCCTAAACCTCATTCAAACCCTTACCCTTACCATAACCCTAACGATAAGACTAGCACTAATCCTACCGCAAACCGAACCCTCACCCTCACCCTAACCCTCACTGTCACCTTAACCCTCACCCTAACCCTAACCGTCTCCCACACCCTAAAACTCACCCTCAACCTCACCATAACATTACCCTTAACCTCACCCTAAACATAACCCTCACCCTAAAGCTAACTCTAGCACTCACCCTCATACTAACCTTCACCCTAACCTTAACCCTCACCTTAACCCTCACCCTAATCCTAACGCTAACTCTAAGCCTCAATCTCACCCTAACCCTCACCCTAAATCTTATCCTCACACTAACCCTAACCCTAACCCTAACCCTCACATTAAACCTAATCCTCACCCTAACCCTAACCCTAATCCTCACCCTAGCTCTCACCTTAACCATAACCCTAAACCTCACCCTAACCCTAACCCTAACCCTCACTTTCACCCTAAGCCTCACCGTCACTCTACCCTCACCCTAAACTAAACCTCACCATCACCCTAACCCTCACCATCAACCTCAACACTAAGCCTCAACCTAAACCTAACCCTAATGCTAACCCTAAACCTCAACTTCACCCTAACCCTCACCCTAACCCTTACCCTCAACCACAACCTCAACCTAACCCTAACACTAACCCTAACCCTAACCCTCCCATAAGCCTCACCCTAACCCTAACCCTAACCTTAACCCTCAGCTGAACCCTCCCCCTAACCATAACCCTTACCTTAATCCTTACGCTATACCTAAACCTAAAGCTAACCCTCACCCTAACCCTCACCCTCACCATAAATGTAATGAAAACATTAACCCTCAACCTCACCCTACATTTCGACCTAACATTTACCCTCACCTTAAACCTATCCCTCACCCCCACCCTAACCCTCACCCTAATCCTATACCTCACCCTGAGCCTCAAGCTCAACCTCAGCCTAACCTTAACCCTAACCCTAATTCAAACCCTAACCCTCTACATCACCATAACACTAAACCTAACCTAACCAAAACCCTCACGCTAACCCTAACTCTATCTCTAACCCTCACCCTAACCGTAATCCTAAACCTAACCCTCAACCTCACCCTAACCCTTACCCTCACCCTAACCCTAAGCCTAACCCTCAGCCTAACCCTCATACTAACCCTAACCCTAACCCTAACCCTCACACTAACCTTAACACTAACCCTAACCCTAAACCTCAAG
Source organism: Dipodomys merriami (assembly GCF_024711535.1). NCBI lineage: Eukaryota > Metazoa > Chordata > Mammalia > Rodentia > Heteromyidae > Dipodomys > Dipodomys merriami. Next base: position 1,356,280 of record NW_027203259.1, read on the forward strand.
CAAACCCTAACCTCACCCTCACCCTCAGCCTCACCTTCACCCTCACCCTAACCCTCACACTCATGCTGACACTCACCCTCACTCTAACCCTAAACATAACCCTTACCCACACCCTAATCCTAAACATCACCCTCATCATCACCATGACCCTCGCCCTAACCCTCACCCTCAACCTCACCCTAACCCTAACCATAACCATAACACTCACCCTAAACCTAACTCTGACCCTCACCCTAAACCTAACCCTAAGCCTAACCCTACACCTAAGCCTAATCCTAAACCTAAACCTCACCCTCACCCTCACCCAAAACGAAAATTCAGCTTAACCCTAAGCCTAACCCTAGCAATCACCTAAACTTTACCCTCACTGTCACCCTAAACCTAATCCTCAACCCAAACCTAACCCTCACCCTAACCCTAACCCTCACCCTCACTTTAACCCTAACCCTAACCCTAGCTCTCACCCTAACCCATAGCCTCATCGTCACTAACCCTCACCCTAACCCTAACCCTCACACTAACCCTCACCCTCACCCTAACCCTCACCTTAACTGTATTCCTAACCCTAAACCTAACCCTCAACATAACCCTCACCCTTACCCTGACCCTAAACCTAACCACAACCCTAACCCTCACCCTAACCCTAACCCTAACCCTAATGCTATTTCTAACCCTCACCCTCACCCTAACCGTCACTCTAACTCTTACCCTCACCCTAACCCTAACCCTTATCCTCACACTAAACCTAACCCTAATCCTAACCCTCACACTAACCTAAACCTAACCCTAACCCTCAGCCTAACCCTCACCCTAAACCTAACCCTAGTCCTCACCCTATAACTAACCCTAATCCTTAACCTCACCCTAACCCTAACCATAACCATAACTCTCACACTAAACCTACCCTCACCCAAACACTCACCCTAACATTAATCCTCACCCTAATCCTAACCTTAACCATAGGCCTCAGCCTCACACTACCCACACACTAACCCTAAACCTAAAACTAACCATAACCCTAACCCTAAACCTTACTCTCACCCTTACCCTCATCCTCACCATCACCCTCTACCTAACCCTCACCCTCAACCTCACGTTAACCCTAACCATAATCCTAACCCTAACCCTAAACCTGACACTGACCCTCACCCTCATCCTCAGCCTCATTCTATGCCTAACTCTAAACCTAAGCGTAATCCTAAACCTAATGCACACCCTCACCCTCACCCTGAACCTAAACCTCACCCTAACCCTTACTTTAACCCTAGCCCTCACCGTAACCTTACTCTCACCGTCACTCTAACCCTCACATTCACACTAACACTCACACTAACCCTAACCCTAACCCTAACCCTCACCCTCACTCTCAGCCTAACCCTAACCATAACCCTCACCCTAACACTAACCCTACAACTCAACATAAACCTTACCCTCAACCTAATCCTAATGGTAAACCTGATCCTCACCCGAAAATTAACCCTAACCCTAATGCTATCCCTAACCTTCACCCTCATCCTAACCCTCACTCTAACCCTTACCCTCAGCCTAACCCTAACCTTAACCCTAAACCTAAACCTCACCCTAACCCTAACCCTAACCCTATCCCTCACCCTAAATCTTACCTCACCATCACTCTAACCCTCACCCTAACCATCATCCTCATCCTAACCCTAACCCTAACCCTCACCCTCACCCTAACCCTCACCATCACATTAACCCTCACTCTAACTCTAACCGTCATCCACACCATAAAACTCACCCTGACACTCACCCTCACCCTCACCTTAACCTTACCTGAAACCTCACCCTAAACCTAACCCTCACCCTAAACCTAAATCTAACACTCAACCTCATACTAAACCTAACCCTCACCTTAACCCTCACACTAACCCTCACCCTAACCCTAACGCCAACCCAAACAATCAATCTCACCCTAAACCTCACCCTAACCCTTATTCTCAAACTAACCCTAACCCTAACCCTAAACTTCACATTAACCCTAACCCTCACCCTAAACCGAAACCTACCCCTCACCCTAACCCTCACCCTAACAATTACCCTAACCCTGACCTTTACCCTAACACTCATCCTCACCCTAAACATTACGCTAACCCTAACCCTCATCCGAACCCTAACCCAAATCCTCACCCTAACCCTAATCCTCACCTTAAACCTCACCCTCACCCTAATCCTTACCCTAAGCCTAACCCTATCCCTAATCCTCACCATAACCCTAACCCTCACCCTCACGCTCCCCATCACTCTCAGCCTAACCCTAAGCCTAAACCTTACCCTCACCCTCACCCTAACCCTCAACCTCACCCTAAATATGACCCTAAGCCTCCCTCTCACGCTAAACATAACCCTAAACCTCACCCTAACGCTAACCCTCACCCTAAATCTCACCCTAACCCTAACGCTAACCTCAACCCTCACCCTCACCCTAACACTCACTTTAACCCTTATTCTCACACTAACCCTAACCCTAACCCCAACCCTCACTCTAAACCTAACACTCACCCTAAGCCTAACAGTAACCCTCACTCTAAACCTAACACTCACCCCCGCCCTAACACTCAAGGTCACCCTAATCCTCACCGTAAACCTAAACCATAACCACACCCAAAACCTCACCCTCACCCGAACCCTAACACTCACACGAATCCTCACCCTCACCCTCACCCTAACCATAAACATAACCCTAACCCTTACCCTCACCCTAACCCTCAGCCTCACACTAACCCTCATGCTAAACTTTACGCTCAACCTAGCCCAAACCCTAACCCTCAACCTAACACTCACACTAACCCTATCCCTTACCCTCAGCCTAACCTTTATCCATACCCTAAACCTAACCTAACCCTCACCCTAACCCTAACCCTAACCCTAATCTTAACACTAACCCTCACCCTCACCCTAACCCTCACACTCACCACAACCTCACCCTAAACCTACCCCTACCCCATTCCATAACCCTTACCCTAACCCTAACACTCAACCTAACCCTAATCCTACCCCTAACACTCACCCACACACTAACCATAAACCTAACGTTATCCCTCACCCTAATCCTAATCCTCACCCACACCCTAACCCTCACCCTCATCCGTAAACTCAACCTCACCCGAACCCTCATCCTCACCCTAACCCGAACCCTCACACTAAACATCACCCAAACCCTAATCCGAACCCTAACACTAACCCTCACCCTCACCCTCAACCTAACCCTCACCCTCAACCTAACCCTCACCCTAACCGTAACCCTCACCTTAAACTAACCATAAATCTAACCATAACCCTCACACTCACTGTACCCCTCACCCTAACCCTAACCCTAAGCCTAATCTTCACCGTTACCCTGACTGTCACTCTCAGCCTTAACCTAACCCTATCCCTATTCTTATTCCTAACCCTCACCCTCACCCTCAGCCTAAACCTAAACCTAACCCTAATCCTCACACTCACCCTCACCCTCACTCTCACCCTAACCCTCACCCTCACCCTAACCCTCATTGTCACCCTAAACATCACCGTAACCCTCTCACCATAACCCAAACCCTAACCCTCACCCTAAACCTAACCTCAGCTTAACCCTCACCCTAATCCTCACCCTAACCCTAACCCTTAACTAACTGAAACCATCACCCTCACCTTAACCCTCACCCTCACCCTAGCCCTCACCCTAAACCTAAACTTAACACTAATCCTCACCCTTCACCTCCCCTTCCCCTCAGGCTTACCCTAAACCTAACCTTAATCCTACCCCTAAACCTCAACCCCAACCTCACCCTAACCCTAAACCTAACCCTAACACTAACCCTCACCCTCATCGTCACCCTAACCCTAAACTTAACCCTAAAAATTAGCATGACTCTAGGCCTAACCCTAACCCTAACAATAAAACTCACCCTAACCCTAAAACAAACCCTAACCCTCACCCTCACCCTCATCCTAACCCTCACTCTGACCCTGACCCTCACCATCACACTAACCCTAACCCTCACCCTAACCCTCAACCTCACCCTCAGCCTAAACTTAACACTAAACCTAATGCTAACCTAAACGTCACCCGCACCCTAACCTGAACCGTCAGACTAAACCTAACCATCATCCTAAACCTTGCCGTCACCCTAACCCTAACCCGCACCCTCACCCTACCCTCACCCTAACACTTACCGACACCCTAACCCTCACGCTAACCCTATAACTAACTGTCACCCTAAACCTTACCCTAACCCTAACCACAATCCTAAGCTTAACCCTGAACCTAAACCTGAACCTAACCCTAAACCTCACCCTCACCCTAACCCTCACACTAAACTTTACCCTCAACCTAACCCAAACCCTAACCCTAAAACTAACACTCACACTAACCTTACCGTAACCCTCAGACTAACCCTTATCCTAACCCTAACCCTAACCATAACTATAACTGTAACCCTAACCCTAACCCAAAACCTCACACTAACCCTAACTCTAACCCTCAGCCTAACCCTCATGCCAACCCTAATCTTAACCCTCAACCTCCCCCTAATCGTCACACAAACCCTAACCCTTACCTAAGCGAAACCCTCACCCTCACCCTAACCCTCACCCTCACCGTAGCCCTAACCCTAAACGTAACCCTAACCCTAATCCTCACCCTCCAACTCCCCTTCACCCTCAGCCTTACCCTAAATCTAACCTTAATCCTAACAATAACCCTCAACCCTACCCTCACCCTAACCCTAATCCTAACACTAACCCTCACCCTCATCGTCACCCTAACCCTAACCCTAACCATAAAAGTTACCATAAACCTAGCCCTAATCCTAACCATAAACTCACCCCAACCCTAAACCTAACACTAACCCTCACCCTCACCCTCACCATCACCCTCATCCTAACCCTCACCCTCACCCTGACCCTCACCATCACACTAACCCTAACCCTTACCCTAACCCTCACCCTCACCCTCAGCCTAAACCTAACCCTAACCCTAATCCTAAACCTAACACTCACCCTCATCGTAACCCTAACCCTAAAACTCACCCTCAACCTCAACCTCACCCTCACCCTCACCCTCACACTAACTCTCAACCTCACCCTAAACATCACCCTAACACTAACCCTCAACCTAAGGCTAATCCTAAGCCTCTCCCTAACCCTAACCCTCACCCTAACCCTAATGCTAACCCTAACACTCACCCTCACCTTAACCCTCACCCTAAACTTTATCCTCACACTAAACCTAACCTACCCTTAACCCTCACACTAACCCTAACCCACACCCTAACCCTCTCCCAAAAACTCACCCTAACTCTCACCCTAACCCTAAAGCTAACCCTAAACCTCACCCTAACCCTAACCCTAAGCCTAACCCTCACCATCACCGTAACCCTCACCATCACCCTAACCCTCACCCTAACCCTAAATTTCAACCACACCCTTACCCTCACCCTCACCAGAACTCGACCCTCACCCGAACACTCACCCTCACCCTAAACCTCACCCTTACAATAACCATCACCCTAACCCTAACTCTCACCCTAACACTAACCCTAAACCTCAAGTTAATCCTAACCCTCAACCTAAACCTAACCCTCACCCTTAACCTAACCCCCACCCTAACATTAACCCTTAACAATAAAGCTAACCCTAACACTCACCCTCACCCTCAACCTCATCCTCACCCTAACCCAAACCCTCATCCTAACCCTAACCCTAAACCTAATGCTAACCCTAAACCTCACCCTCACCCTAACCCTAACCCTAACCCTCACACTAAACCTAACCCTCACGCTAAACTTTTCTGTCACCCTAACCCTAACCCTCAACCTCACCATAAACCTCACCCCAACACTTACCCAAACCCTAACCCTCACCCTAATTCTAAAACGAATTCTCACCCTAAACCCCACCCTAACCCTAACCACAACCCTAAGCCTAACCCTGACCCTAACCCTCACCCTAACCCTAAACCTCACCCTCACCCTAAACCTCACCCTAAATTTTACCCTCAAACTAACCCAAACCCTAACTGTAAACCTAATATTCACACTAACCCTTACCGTAACCCTCAGCCTAACCCTTATCCTAACCCTAACTCTAACCCTCACCATAAACGTAACCCTAACCCTAACCCTAAACCTCACACTAACCCTAACCCTAACCCTCAGCCTAACCCTCATCCCAACCCTAATACTAACCCTAAACCTCACCCTCACCCTCACCCTAACACTAGCCCTAATCCTCACCCTAACACTAACCCTCACCCTCACCTTCACCCTAATCCTTACCCTCAACATAAACTTATCCCTAAACCTAAACCTAACCCTAACTCTCACACGAACACTCAGCCTCACCCTAACCATCACCCTAACACCAAAAATCAACCTAAAGCTAACCCTCACCCTAACCCTAACCCTCAACCTAACCATAACCTTCACACTAAACCTAACCCTCAGCTTCATCCTCACCCACACCCTAACCAAAACCCTAACCCTCATCCTAACATTTACCCTCACCCTCACCCTCATCCTCACCCTAAACCCCACCCTAACCCTAAACCTAAACCTTACCTACCAGAAAACCTCACCCTCACCCTCACCCTAACCCTAACCCTCACCCTCACACTAGCCCTCACCATAACTCGAACCCTCACCCTAACCCTAACCCTAACCCTCACCCTCACCCTCACCCTAATCCTAACATTAACCTTAAACCTAATGCTAACCTTAAAACTCACACTCCCCCTAACCCTCACCCTAACCGATACCGTCACCCTAAGCCTAACCCTAACCCTCACACTAAACCTAACCTCAAACTAACTCTAACGCTAACTCTCAGCTTAACACTCACCCTAAACCTAAACCTAACCTTAACCCTCACCCTATCCTTAAACATAAACCAAACCCTCACCCTAACCCTCACCCTAAACCTAATGCTAACCCTAACCCTCAACCTCACCGTAAATCTCACCCTAACCCTTAACCTCACCCTAACCCAAACACTCACCCTCAACCTAACCCTCACCCTTACACTTAACCATACCCTAAACCTCAACCTAACCCTAAAACTAACCCTCACCCTAACCTTAACCCTAATCCTAAGCCTCATCCTCACCCTAACCGTCACCCTGACATTTATCCTCACCCTAATCCTTATCCTAAACCTAAAACTAACCCTCACACTAACCCTAACCAAACCATCAGCATAAGACTTATCCTAACCCTAAACCTAACCCTAACCCTCACCCTAAACCTAACCCTAACCCTAACACTAACCGTTACACTAACACTAACCCTAACCCTCAACCTAACCCTCATCCTAACCATAATCCTAACCCTAACCCTCACCCTCACCCTGCCCTAACCCTAACCCTCACCCTAAACCTAACCCACACCCTCACCCTCCCCATCACCCTCAGCCTAACCTAATCCTAACATTAATCCAAAACTTCATTCTCACTCTCACCCTAACCTTAACCCTATCCCTATCCCTATCCCTTACCTTTACCCTCACCCTCACCATATACCTCACCCTCACGCTAACCCTAAACCAAACCCTAACACTCACCCTAACCCTCACCCTAACCCTAACACTAACCTTACCCTCATCCTCACACTAAACCTCACCTTAACCTTTATTCTCACCATAACCCTCACCCTAACACTAACCCTAATGGTTACCCTAAACCTAACCATCTCCCACACCCTGACTCGCAAACTCACCCGAACCCTCACCCTCACCCTAACACTCTTTCTAACCCTAATGCTAACCCTAATCCAATACCTAAGCCTCACCCTCAAACTCAACCTAACCCTAACACTAATCCTAAACCTAACCCTCACCATCACCCTAACCCTAACACTCACCCTAAACCTAACCCTACCCTACCCCTCTCCCTAACCCTACCCCTCAACCTAACACTAACCCTAGCCTTAACCCTCACCCTCACAAGAAACCTAAACCTAACCTTAACCCTCATCCTAACCCTAATCCTCACCCACACCCTCACCCTCACCTTCACCCTCACCATCATCCTTTCCCTACCCCTCAACCTCACACTAAACATCACCCAAACCCTCACCCTCACCATAATCCTAACCCTAACCCTAACCCTCACCCTAACCCTTACCCTCACCCTATCCCTAATTGTAACCCTAACCATAACACTCACACTAACTGTAACCCTCACTCTAACCCTAATCCTAACCCTAACCCTAACCTTCACCCTCACGCTGACCCTCACCCTCAGCCTAACCCTAACCCTAACACTAATCCTAATTCTAACTCTCAGCCTCACCCTCACCCTAATCCTAACCCTAACCCTCAGCCTCACACTGACCCTCACCCTAAACCTTACCGTCACCCTCACATTAACCATCACCCTCACACTAAACATCACCCTAACCCTAACCCTCACCGTAAACCTAACCCTAACCCTCACCCTAATACTAACCCTCACCCTAACCCTCACTGTAACCCTAACGCCAACCCTAACCCTCAGCCTCACCCTAAACCTCACCCTAAACCTTATCCTCACACTAACCTTAACCCTAAGCCTAACCCTCACACTAACCCTAACCCTCACCCTAACCGTATCCCGACACATCTCCCTAACTCTCACCATACCCATAACCCTTACCCTAAACCTCAACCTAAACCTAACTCTAGACTTAACCCTCACCCTAACCCTCACCGTCACGCTAACCCTCACCCTAACACTAACCCTCAACATACCAAAACCCTCACCCTCACCCGGACCCTAACCCTCACACGAACACTCACCCTCACCCTAACCCTCAACCTTATACTAAACATCACTCTAACTCTCACTCTCACCCTAACCCTAATCCTAACCCTTACCCTACCCTAACCTTCAACCTAACACTAACCATCACCCTGACCCTCACCTTTACCCTAACCCTAACCCTAACACTCACTCTAACACTAACCCTAAACCTAAACCTCACCCTAAACCTAACCCTCACCCTAACACTAACCCTCAAACTGAACCGAACTCTAACACTCACCCTCAGCCTAAACCTAGCCCTCATCCTAACCCTAACTGTAAACCTAATGCTAAACATAAACCTCATCCTCACCCTAAGCCTCACCCTAAACATTACCCTCAACCTCACCCTAACCCTCACACTAAACCTAAAACTCACCATAACCCTAACCATAACCCTCACACTAAACCTAACCCTCACCCTAACACTAACACTAACCCTCAGCCTAACCCTCAACCTAAAACTAACCGTAACCCTAATACTGACCCTATCCCTAACCATTACCATAACCCTCACCCAAACCCTCACCCTAACACTCATGCTAACCCTAACCCTCACCCTCACACTAACCCTCATCCTAACCCTTACCCTCACCCTAAACCTAAACCTCACCCACCTCCTAACCCTCAACCTAACACCTACACCCTCACCCTCACCCTAAGCCTAAACCTAACACTAACCCTCACCCTAACCCTCACTCTAACCCTAAACATAACCCTAACCCTCACCCTCACCCTAACACTCACCCTAACCTTTACTCTCAACCTAAACCAAACCCTAACCCTAAACCTAACACTCACACTAACCCGAAAACTAACCCTCTGCCTAACCCTTATCCTAACCCTAAAACTAACCCTAAACCACACCCTAAACCAAACCCTAACCTTAACCCTAACCCTCACACTAACCCTAACCCTAACCCTCAGCCTAACCCTCACCCTAACCCTAACCCTAAACCTAACCCTCACCCTAACCCTAACCCTCACACTCACCTGAAGCCTAAAACTTACCCTAACCCTAAACCTCACCCTAAACATCACCCTAACCCTAATCCTCACCCGAACCCTGACACTCTCCCTAACACTCACTCTCACCCAAACCTTCAACGTCACAATAAACATCACCCTAACCCTACCCCTGAGCCTAACCATAACCCTCTACCTAAACATAACCCACACCCTGACCTTCTCCCTAACCCTATCCCTAACCCTTACCCTAACCCTTACCCTAAACCTAAACCTCACCCTAAACCTAACCCTAATCATTACCAACACCATAACCCTAAACCTAACCCTAACCCTAACGCTAACCCTAAACCTCATCTTCACCCTAATCCTCACAGTAACCCTTACCCTAACCATAAACCTAACCCTAACCCAACCCTAATCCTCACCGTAAACCTAACCCTTGCCCACACCCTAACCCTCACCATCACCCGAACCCTCATCTTCACCCTAACACTCACACGAACGCTAGCCATAACCCTTACCATACACTTAACCCTCACCCTCACCCTAAGCCTAAGCCTAACCCTAACCCTAAACCTAAACCTCACCCTCAGCCTAAACCTAATCCTCAACCTAACGCTCACCCTATTGATAACGCTAAACCTACACCTCACCCTCACCCTAACTCTTATCCTCACACTAACCCTCACCCTAACACTAACATTAACCCTCACATTAACCCTAATCTTCAACCTATACCTCACCCTAACAATAACCCTAACCGAAATCCTAACCCTCACACTCACCCTCACCCAAACACTAACCCTCACAATTACCCTCACCCTCACCCTAAACATCACCCTAACCCTAACCTTCACCCTAAACTTAACAATACCCCTCACCCTTAATCTAACCTCAGCTTAACCCTCACCCTCACCCTAATCCTCACCCTAACCCTAAACCTTACCTAAACGAATCCCTCACCCTCACCTCACCCTAACCCTAACCCTAACTCTAACTCTAACCCTAATCCTAAAACTCACCCTAAAACTAAACCTAAACCTCACCCTCACCTGCACCCTAACCCTAACCCTCACACTAACCATAATCTTAACACTCAGCCTAAACCTCATTGTAATCCTAACCCTAAACCTAACCCTAACCCTCACCTTCATTTTCACCCTCACCATCACCATAACCCTAACCCAAACCCTCATCCGAACCACACCGTCACCCGCACCCTCACACTAACCCTCACCCTCAACCTCACACTCACACTAACACTAAACCTCACATTAAACATCACCCTAACCCTAAACCTCACCGTCACCATAACCCTAACAATAACACTAACCCTAACCCTCACCATCACCCTAACTCACACCCTAATCCTTAACCTCACTCTAACCCTGACCGTCACCCTAACCTTCACCCTAACCCTATGCCTCAACCACAACCTAACCCTCACCCTCACATGACCCCTCACCCTCACCCGAACACACACCCTTACCCTAACCCTTACCCTCACAATAAACATCATCCTAACTCTAACTCTCACCCTAACACTAACCCTAACCCTCACCCTAACCCTAAGCCTCAACCTAACAATAACCTTCACCCTGAAACTCACCCTAAGCCACCCCTATCCGTAACACCTCAACCTAACCCTTACCCTAACCCTAACACTCACCCTAAAACTAAACCTCACCCTCCCACTAACCCTCACACTATACCTAAATCTAACACTCTACCTCACCCTCTATGTGACCCTCACCCTAACCCTAATCCTAATCCTAACCATAACCCTAAATATAATGCTAACCCTAAATCTCACCCTCAGTCTAACCCGCACCCTAAACCTTACCCTCACCCTAACCCTAACCCTAACCTTCAGACTAAACCTATCCCTCACCCTAAACTTAACGCTATCCTCACACTAAACCTAACACTCACCCTAATCCTAACCCTACACTCATCCTAACCCTCACCCTAAACTTAACCCTAACCCTAATCCTCACCCTATCCCTAATCTTAACCCTAACCCCAAACCTCACCCTCACCCTAACCCTAATGCTAACCCTAACCCTCCACTTCACCCTAAACCTCACCCTAACCCTTTCCCTCATCCTAACCCTAACACTTACTCTCACCCTAACCCTAACCCTAAAATTTATCGACACCCTAAACCTCCCCCTAACCCTAACCCTAAACCTAACACTCACCCTAACCCTAACTCACACCCTTACTGTCACCCTCATCCTCATCCTAACCCTAATACTTACCCTTTTCCTAACCCTCACCCTCACCCTCACCATAACTCTAAACCTAACACTCACCCTCACCCTCCACTAACCCTATCCCTAACCCTCACCATAGCGCTAACCCTCACAATATACCTCAACCTCACCCTAATACTAAATGTAATCCTAAGCCTCACCCTAACCCTCACCCTAACCCTAACACTAACCCTAAACCTCATCCTCACTCTATACCTCATCCTAACCCTTACCTTCACCATAACCCTAACCCTAACCCTAACACTAATTCTCACCCTAACCCTAACCCTCCCCCTCCCCCTCCCCTCCCCCTCACTGTAAGACCCAACCTAACCCTAAACCTAACCCTAACCCTAACCCTGACCCTCACCCTCACCCTCACAATAACCCTAACCCTAACACTAATGCTCACCCTAACCCTAATCCTCACCCACACCCTAACCCTCTCCCTCAACCGAACCCTCAGCCTTCCCCTCACCCTCACCCTAAACCTAACCTCAGCTTAACCCTCACCCTCAACCTAAACTTCACCCTACCCAAACCCTAAGGTAAATGAAACCCTCACCTCCACCCTCACACTAACCCTCACACTCACCCCAGCCCTCACCCTAACCCTAAACCTAATCCTTACCCTCAACCTCGCCCTCTCCCTACACCTCAGCCTAAACCTACCCCTAACCATAACCCTAAACCTAACACTCACCATCACCCAAAACTTCACCCTAACCCTTACCCTCAAAATTACCCTAAACCTAACCCTCACCCTCAAACTCACCCTCACCCTAATCCTAACCCACACCCTAACCCTAACCCTAACCCTAACAACTAACCCTCTCTCTCACCCTCACCCTAATCCAAAACCTAACAATAAACCTAACTCTCACGCTCAACCTAACCCTCACCCTAACACTTACACTCACCCTCACCTTTACCGAAACCCTCACCCTCACCATCACCCAAACCCTAACTCTTGCCCTCACCCTACCCCTTACCCTAACCCTAAACCTAACCATCACACTAACCCTAAACTTCACCCACACCTTAACCATCACTCTCACCCTCACCCTCACTCGAAACCTTACCCTCACCCTAAACCTAACCCGAACCCTAACCCTAATCCTAACCTTAACCCTAATCCTAAGCCAAATGCTCACCATACCCCTCACCCTAACCCTAACTCTAACCCTAAACCTCACACTCATCCTAACCCTCACCCTCACCCGAACAATCACCCAAACCCTAACCCTCACCCTCAAAATAAATATCACCCTAACCCTAACCCTCAACCTAATGCTAACCCTAACACTCAACCTCACCCTCACCCTCACCCTCAACCTAAACATCACCCTAACCCTAAACCTCACCCTAAACCTATCCCTAACCCTCACCCTAAACCTAACCACAGCTTAACCCTCAACCACACCATATGCCTCACCCTAAAGCTAATTCTTACCTAACCGAAACCTCACCCTCACCCTCACCCTACACCTAACCCTAACCCTAACAAGAACCATAACTCTAACCCTAAACCTAACCCTAAAACTCACCATACACCTAATCCTAACCCTAAGGCTCACTCTCACCATCAAACTCACCCTAACCCTAACCCTAACCCTCACACTCACACTCACCCCAAATCTCACACTCATCCTAAACCTTACACTAATCCTACCCCTAACCCTCTCCCTATCCCTCACTCTAACCCAAACCCTAACCCTAACCCTACCCCTAAACCTAAACCTCACACTAACCCTAAACCTAACGTCAACCCTCAACCTAATCCTAATCTTCACCAACACCCTCAGCCGAACCCTCACCCTCACCCGAACCCTCAGCCTCACCCTAACCTTCACCCTAAACATCGCCCAAGCCTAACCCTAACCCTCATCCTCAACTTCTCCCTTACCCGCACCCTCACCCTAACCCTCATCCTCACCCTCAACCTCATACTAAACCTCAACCTCACCCTAAACATCACCCTAACTCTAACCCTCACCCTCACACTAACCCTCACGTTAACATTTACCCTCACCCTAACCCTTCTCCTCACCCTAAAACTAACCCTCACACTAACCCTAACCCTAACCCTCAGCCTAATCCTTGTCCTAACCCTAAATCAAAACCTAACCCTCACCCTAACCCTAACACTAACCCTCAAACTAATCCTAACCCTAAACGTCAGCCTAACCCTCATCCTAACACTAACCCTAACACTAACCCTCACCTAACCTAACCCTAACCCTCACCTTAACCCTAACCCTCACCCTCTCCCTCCCCATCACTTTCAGCCTAACCCTAACTCTAACCCCAAACCTAACCCAACACTCACCCTCACCCTCACCCTAACATTAACCCTAACCCTAAACCTCACCCAAAAACTAACAAAAAATCGTAACCCTCATCCTCACAATAAACCTCAATGTAACCCTTGCCTTCACCATAACCCTAACCCTAACCCTAATCCTCACCCTAACCATCACCCTCACCCACAACCTAACCCACACCCTCAACTGAACCCTCACCCTCACCCTAACACTCTCCCTAACCCTAATCCTAACCCTAACCCTAACCTTCACCCTCACCCTGACCCTCACCTTCAGCCTAAACCTAGACCTAACCCTATTCCTAATCCTAACCCTCACCCACACCCTCACCCTAAACCTAACCCTCACCATCACCCTCACCCTCACACTCACACTAAATATCACCTTAACCCTAACACTCACCCTAACCATAACCCAAACCCTCAACCTAAACCTATAATCAGCTTAAAGCTCACCATCACCGCAATCCTAACCCTAACCCTAACCCTAACCTAACTGAAACCCTCACCCTAACATTCACCCTCACCCTAGCCCTCACCATAATCCTAACCCTAACCCTAACCCTCACCCTCAAACTTCCCTTCCCCCTCAGTCTTACCCTAAAATTAACCCTAATCCTAAACCTAACCCTCAACCCCAACCTCACTCCAACCCTAACCCTAACACTAACGCTAAGCTTCACCCTCAACCTAACCCTAAACCTAAACCTAACAATAACCCTCAGCCTAACCCTAAACATAACCCGAAAACTCACCCTAAACCTAATCCTAACCCTAACTCTCATCCTCACCCTCACCCTCATTCTAACCCTCCCCCTCACCCTGAACCTCATCATCAGACTAACCCTCACACTAACCCTAACCCTCACCCTAAATTTAACCCTAACACTCACCCTTCATTTTCAACCTCACCCTCAGCCTAACCCTAACCCTAACCCTAATCCTAACCTAACCCTCAACCTCACCTTCAACCTAACTCTAACACTAACTCTAACCCTCACCCTCACCCTCACCTGAACACTCACCCTCACCCTCACTCTCACACTAACACTCAACCTCACCCTAAACCACACCCTAACCCTAACCCTCACTGTAACACTAACCCTAACACTCACCCTAACACTAACCCTCACCCCAACCCTTACTCTAACCCTAACGCTAACCCTAAACCTCACACTCACCCTAACCCTAACCCTAAACCTTATCCTCACAGTAACCCTAACCTAACCCAAACCCTCGCACTAACCCTAAACCTCAACCTAACCCTATCCCGACACCTCACCCTAACTCTCCCCCTAACCCTAAACCTAACCCTAACGTTCACCCTTACCCTAAATCTAAACCTAAAACTAACCCTCACCCAAACCCTCACCGTCACCCTATCCCTCACGCTAACCCTAATCCTCAACCACACCCTAACCCTCACCCTCACCCTAACCCTCAACCTCACCTGAACACTCACCGTCACCCTCACCCTAACCCTCACAATCAACATCACCCTAAGCCTAAATCTCACCCTAACACGAACACTAAACCTCACCCTAACCCTAACCCTCACCTTAAACCTAACCCTCACCCTGACCCTCACGCTAACCCTAACCCAAAACCTTACCCTAACGCTTACCCTAACCCTAACCCTCACCCTAACAATAACCGTCACACTAACCCTAACACTAACCCTCACCCTCACCCTCACTTTCACCCTCACCCTAACACTAACCCTCATCCTAACCCTAACGGTAAACCTAATGCTAAACCTAAAGCTCATCCTCACCCTAAACCTCACTCTAACCCTTACCCTCACCCTAACCCTAACCTTAACCCTCACACTAAAACTAACACTCAACCTAACTCTAAACCTACCATTCAGCCTAACCCAAACCCTAAACCTAAACCTAAACCTAATCATCACCATTTCCCTAAATTTAACCCTAACATTCACCGTAACCCTCACCCTCACACTAACCATCATGCTAACCCTAACCCTCACCCTAACCCTAACCTTCAGCCTAAACCTTACCTTAGCCTTAACCCCAAACCTCCCCCTCATCCTAACCCTCACCCTAACCCTGACCTACAACCTAATCCTCACCCTAAGCCTAACCCTAAACCTAACCCTCACCCTAAACCTAACTCTAACCGTAAATCTCACCCTCACCCTAAACTTCAACCTAACCCTTATCCTCACACTAACCCTAGCCCTAACCCTAACCCTTACCCTCACATTAACACTAAACCTCACTCTTACCCTCACACTAATCCTAATCCTCACCCTCACCCTCACCATAACACTGATCATAACCCTTACACTAGCCATAACCCTTACCCTAATCCTAACCCTAACCATAACTTTCACCCTCACCCTGACCCTCAACCTCAGCCCAACACTAACGCTAACCCTATTTCTAATCCTAACCCTCACCTTCACCGACACCCTAAAACTAACCCTAACCCTCACCCTCATCTTAACCCTAAATCTAACCCTCACCCTCACCGTCACCGTCACCCTAACCCTCACCATAAACCTCACCCTAAATGTAACGCTAACCCTAAATACTCACTTACACCCTAAACCTCACACTAACCCTTATCCTCACACTAACCCGAACCATAACGCAAAGCCTCAAACTAACCCTAACCCTCACCCTAACCCTAACCCTCACCCTCACTCTAACCCTCACCCTAACCTTAAATCTCACCCTAACTACAACGCTAAACTTAACCCCCACATTAACCCTAAACCTCACCCTAAACCTAAACCTAACCTTCACCCTAACCCTAACACAAACACTCACCTTCACCCTAACCCTCACCGTCAAGCTAACCCTCACCCTAAACCTAACCCCAAGCTACAACCTCACCCTCACCGTCATCCTCACCCTTACACTAACCTTCAACCTCACCCTAAACATCACGCTAACCCTAACCCTCACCCTAACCCTAACCCTAATCCTGACCCTAACCCTAATCCTCACCTTAAACCTCACCCTCAACCGAATCCTCACACTAACGCTAACCCTAAGCCTTTCCTAAATGAAAACTTCATCCTCACCCTAACACTCAGCCTAACCCTCACCTTCATCCTAGCCCTCACCCTAAACCTAAGGCCTAACCCTAACCCTCATCCTCACCCTCAACCTAACCCTCACACTAAGCCTAACAATAACCCTAATGGTAACACTAACCCTCACCCTCACTCTAAACCTAACACTAACTCTAAACTTCACCCTCACTCTAACCCTTACCATCACCCACACCCTCACCATAACAATAAACCTAACACTAACCCTCACTCTAACCCTAAACCTTACCCTAACACTAACACTCACCAAAAACCTAACATTAACCCTCGCCCTCACCCTAACCCTCACCCTCAACCTCCACTAACCCTAACCCTCACCAAAACCCTAACCCTCATCCTAACACTAACCCTCACCCTCAAACCCACCCTAACCCTATCCTAAACCTAACCCTCAACCGAACAGTAACCGTTACCCTAATGCTAACCCTAAACCTCACCCTCACCCTTACCCTAACCCTAACACTCACCCTAACCCTAACCCTAAACCTAATGCTATCCCTAACCCTCAACCTCACCCTAACCCTCACCCTAACCTGAACACTCACCCTAAATCTCACCCTAACCCTAACCCTACTCCTCAACCTAACCCTCAACCTAACCCTAACACTAACCCTAATCAAATCCCTAACCCTCAACCTCACCCTCATTCTAAATCTAACCCTAACCTTTACCCTAACTCTCCCTAACCCTAAGCCTATCGCTAACCCTAATGCTAACACTAACCCTCACCCTCATCCTAACCCTCACCCTAACCCTGTCACCCTCACCCTAACCCTCACCCTAAACCTCACCCTCAACCTAGCCCTCATCCTAAACCTAACCCTAACCCTAACGCTAACCCTCACCCTAACCCTAATCCTAGACCTAACCCTAACCCTGATCCTCACCCTAACCCTAACCCTATCCCTAACCCTCATCCTAACCCTATCCCTAACCCTAATGCTAAACCTAAACCTCAAACTCAACCTAACCCTCACCCTAACCCTTATCCTCACTGTCACCCTCACTCTAACTCTAACCCTAACCCTAACCCTAATCCTAATCCTCACCCTAACCCTAATGCTAACCCTAACCCTAATGCTAACACTAACCCTCACCCTCACCCTCAACCTAACCCTCACCCCCACCCTCAGCCTAAAACGAACCTTAACCCTACTGCTAACCCTAACCCTAACCCTCACCATCGCCCTCACCCTAACCCTAGCCCTAACCCTCACACTAACCCTAACCCTAACCCTAATGCTAACACTAACCCTCACCCTCAATCTAACCCTAACCCTAACCTCACCCTAACCGTAACTCTAACCCTAATGCTAAACCTAAACCTCAACTTCACCCAAACCCTCACCCTAAACCTTCCCCCCACTCTCACCCTAACCCTAACACTAACCCTCACATTAACCCTCACCCTAACCCTAACCCTAAACCTACCCCGTAGCCTAACCCTAACCCTCACCCTAACCCTTCCACTCACCCTAACCCTAAACCTATCCCTCAGCCTAACTCTCATCCTACCCCTATCCCTAACACTAAACGTCACCCTAAACCTCACCCTAATACTTAGCCTAATCCTAAACATCACCGTCAAACTAACACTCACCCAAAACCTTAACCTCACCCTAAACCTAACCCTAATCCTCATCCTAACACTAACCCTCATCCTAAACCTCACCCTAACACTAAGCTTAATTCTAACCCTCACCCTCACCCTAACACTCACCCTAACCATTACCCTCACCCTAACCCTAAACCTAAACCTCAGCCTAACCCTCATCCTAAACCTACCAATAACACTAACCCGCACCCTAACCTTAATCCTAACCCCAACCCTAACACTCACACTAACCCTAACCCTCACTTTCACCCTCAACCTCAACCTCAGCCTAAACCAAACCCTAACCCTAATCCAAACACTAACCCTCGCCCTCACCCTCACCCTAACTCTAACCCTAACCCTAACCCTAACCCTCACCCTAACCCTAACGCTATCCCTAACCCTCACCCTAACTCTAACCCTAATCCTAATCCTAACCCTTACCCTCACCCTCACCATAAGCCTAACACTCACCCTAACCCGAACCCTAAACGTTATGCTATCCCTAACACTCACCCTCTCCTTAACCCTCACCCTAAACTTGATCCTCACACTCACACTCACCCCAACCCTAACCCTACCCCTCAGCCTATCCCTAACCCTAACCCTAACAGTAACCCTAATCAAAACCCTAGCCCTCACCCTCACCCTCACTCTAACTCTAACCCCAGCCCTAACCTTAACTCTCACCCTAACCCTAACCCTAACAGTAACCCTAATGCTAACACAATCACTCACGCTCAGTCTAAGCCTCACCCTAACACACACTGTCACCCATACTCTCACCCTAACATTCACCCTGAACCTCACCCTCACCCTAGCCCTCACCCTAAACCTAACACTAACCCTAACATTAACCCTCACCCTAACCCTAACACTAAGCCTAACTCTAACCCTGACCCTCACCCTAACCATAACCCTAACCCTAACCCTAGCCCTAATGCTAAACATAAACCTCAAGCTCAACCTCACCCTAACCCTCAACCTACCCTAAGCTATATCCGAAACCACACCCTAACCCTAACAATCACCCTAACCCTTACCCTCACCCTCACCATAACTCTTACCCTCAGCCTAACCCTCATCCTAGGCCTAACCCTAAAACTCACCCTCACCCTTACCTTAACCCTAACCCCAACCCTAACACACACCTTAACCCTAACCCTCACCCTCAACCTCAACCTCAGCCTAAACCTAACCCTAACCCTAATCCAAACCCTAACACTCACCCTCACCCTCACCCTAATTCTAACCCTAACCCTAACACTAACCCTCACCCTGACCCCAACACTAACCCTAAACCTCACCCTAACCCTAACCCTAATCCTAAACCTAACCCTTAACCTCACCCTCAACATAACCCTGACATTCACCCTAAACCAAACCCTAACCCTAGCATTCACCCTAAACCTTACCCTCAACCTCACCCTAACTCTAACCCTCACCCTAACCCTCACCCTAACCCTACCCTAAACCTAACCCTCAAACTAAACCTAACCTTAACCCTAATGCTTACCCTACACCTCACCCTAACCCTAACTCAAATCCTAACACTCACACTAACCCCAACCCTAACCCTAATGCTAACCCTAACCCTCACCCAAATCCTAACCTTCACTGTCAACTTTACCCTCACCCTCACCCTAACCCTACCCCTACGCCTCAGCCTAACCCTCACCCTAACCCTTACCCTAACCCTAATACAAACCCTAACCCTCACCCTCACCCACACCCTAACTCTAAACCTAACCCTAACCCTAAGCCTCACCCGAACCCTAACCCTATCCAAAACCCTCATGCTCACCACAAACCTAATCCTAAACTTAACCCTCACCCTCATCCTCACCATAACCCTAACACTCACCCAAACCCTAACCCTAATCCTAGCCCTCACCCTAACACTTTCCCTCACCCTCACCCTAAGCCTAACCTAAACATCACCCTATCCCTCACCCTAAGCCTTAAACTCACCCTAACTCTAATACTAACCCTAACTCTAACTCTCACCCTAACCCTATCCCAAACCCTCATGCTAAACCTAATCCTCACCCTCACCCTAACCCTAACCCTCAATCTCACCCTCATCATAACCTTAACCCTCACCCTAACTCTCACCCAAACCCTAACCCTAATCCTAACCCTCACCCTCACCCTAACCCTCACCCTAAACCTCACCCAAATCCTAAAGCTAATCCTAACCCTCAACATATCCCTAACCCTTAGCCTAACCCTAATCCTCACACTAAACCTAACCCTAACCCTCACCCTAATGCTCACCCTAATCTTCACCCTCACCCTAAAACTTACCGTCACCTTAACCGTCACCCTCACCCTCACCCTAACCCTAAACCTAACCCTAACCCTCAACCTCACCCTAACCCTCACCCTTACCCTCACCCACACCGTAACACTAACGCTAAACATAACCAGCACTCTCAAACTAAACCGCACCCTAAAACTTGTCCTCACACTAACCCTAACCCTAATCCTAACCCTCACATTAAGCCTAACCCTCACCTTAACCCTAACCCTACCCATTACCCTACCCCTCACCTTGACCTAATTCAAACCCCCACCTTACGCTAACCCTAACCCTCACCTTCACCCTAACCCTCACAGTCACCCTAACCCTCACCCTAACCCTAAGGCTCACCTACACCTCACACTCACCCTCAACTGCACCCTAACATGCAACCTAACCCTAAACATCAATCTAACCCTAACCCTCACCCTAATCCTAACCCTAATCCTCACACTAACCCAAATCCTCCCCTAAAGCTCACCCTCACTCAAATCCTCACCCTAACCCTAACCCTAACCCTCACCCAACCCTAAACCTCATCCTAATCTTAACTCAAACCCTCACCCTCAACCTAACCCTAACCCTAACCCTAACCCTCACCAAAAGCCTCACCCTAAACCTAAGACTAACTCAAAATTTCACTCTCACCCTGACTCTCACGCTAAACCTTATCCTCACACTAACCCTAACCCTAACCCTAAACCTCACCCTTACCCTAACCCTGCACCTCAACATAAACCTCACCCTAACCCTAACTCTAACCCTCACCCTAACCCTCAGCATCACCCTAACCCTCACCCTAACCCTAACCCTCACCCTCACCCCAACCTTCACCCTAAGCCTAACCCTAACCCTAAACCTCACCCAAACCCTCAGCTAAAACGTCACTGTCACCCTAATCCTCACCCTAACCCTAACCATAATCCTTTCCTAACCAAAACCCTCACCCTCACCCTAACCCTCACACTACCCCTCACACTGACCCTAGCCCTCACTCTCCACCTAACCCTAAAACTACCCCTCATCCTCACCCTCACCCTCACACTCAGCCTATCCTTAACGCTAACCCTAATCCTAACCCTATCCCTGACTCTCACCCTCAAACTAAACCTAACCCTAACCCTCACACTAACCCTAACCCTAACCCTAATGCTAACCCTAAGCCTCGCCCTCACCCTAACCCCAACCACAACCCTAACACTCAACCTAACCCTAACCCTAACCCTAATGCTAACCCTAACTCTCACACTCACCCTAATACTCACCCTAACACTTAACCTCACCCTCACCCACACCCTCATCCTAACCCTAACCCTAACTCTAATCCTCACCCTCACTCTCATACTAACCCTAACCCTACACCTACCCCTCAGCCTAACACTCACCCTAACCCTAACCCTAATCCTAATCCTCACCCTATCCCTAAACCTAACCCTAACCCACACACTAACCTTCACCTTCACCCTAACTATAATGCTAACCCTAACCCTCAACCTCACCCTAACCCTTGCCCTAACCCTTACCCTGAAAATAACCCTGTCTCTCACCCTCACCCTAACCCTCAACCTAAACCGTATGCTCACCTTAATGCTCAGCCTAAACCCAACCTTAACGCTAATCCTAACCCTCACCCTAAACCCCACCATAACCTGCACTCTAACCCTCACACTAACCCTAACCCTCAATCTCACCCTAACCCTCACCCTAACCCTTATATTCAGACTAACCCTAATCCTAACCCTAACCCTAACCCTCACACTAACCCTAACCCTCACCCTCACCCGAACCTTCACCCTAAGCCTAACCCTAACCGTAACCCTCACCCAAACCCTCACCTTAAATGTCACCCTCACCCTAACCCTCACCCTAACCCTAACCATAATCCTTTCCTAACCAAAACCCTCACCGTCACCCTAACACTCACCCTACACCTCACACTGACCCTAGCCCTCACTCTAAACCTAAACCTTACCCTAACCCTCATCCTAACCCTCACCTTCACCCTCACCCTCAGCCTACCCTTAACGCTAACCCTAATCCTAACCCTATCCCTGACCCTCACCCTCATCCTAAACCTAACCCTAACCCTCACACTAACCCTAACCCTAACCCTAATGCTAACCCTAAACCTCGCCCTCATCCTAACCCCAACCATAACCCTAAGACTCAACCTAACCCTAACCCTAACCATAATGCTAACCCTAACTCTCACCCTCACCCGAACCTTCACCCTAAGCCTAACCCTAATCCTAACCCTCACCCAAACTCACACCTTAAACCTAACCCCCACCCTAATCTTCACCCTAACCCTAACCATAATCCTTTCCTAACCAAAACCCTCACTCTCACCCTAACCCTCACCCTACCCCTCACACTGACCCTAGCCCTCACTCTAAACCTAACCCTTACCCTAACCCTCATCCTAACCCTCACCTTCACCCTCACCCTCAGCCTAACCTTAACGCTAACCCTAATCCTAACCCTATCCCTGACTCTCACCTTCAAACTAACCCTAACCCTAACCCTCACCCTAACACAAACCCTAACCCTAATGCTAACCCTAAACCTCGCCCTCACCCTAACCCCAACCATAACCCTAACACTCAACCTAACCTAACCCTAACCATAATGCTAACCCTAACTCTCACTCTCACCCTAACACTTAACCTCACCCTCACCCACACCCTCATCCTAACCCTAACCCTAATTCTAATTCTCACCCTAACTCTCACAGTAACCCTAACCCTACCCCTACCCCTCAGCCTAACCCTCACCCTAACCCTAAACCTAACCCTAATCCTCACCCTATCCCTAAACCTAATCCTAACCCTCACCCTAACCTTCACCCTCACCCTAACTATAATGCTAACCCTAACCCTCAACCTCACCCTAACCCTCGCCCTAAGCCATACTCTGACCATAACCCTATTTCTCACCCTCACCCTAAACCTCACCCTAAACTGTATGCTCACCCTAACCCTCAGCCTAACCCCAAACTTAACGCTAACCCTAACCCTCACCATAACCCCCACCATAACCTTCACCCTAAACCTCACGCTAACACTAACCGTCACTCTCACGGAAACCCTCACACATAAACTTACCCTCACACTAACCCTAAACCTAACCCTAACCCTAACACTCACACTAACCCTAACACTCACCCTCAAACGAACCTTCACCCTAAGCCTAACCCTAACCCTCACCCAAACCCACACCTTAAACCTCAACCTCACCCTAATCCTCACCCTAACCCTAACCATAATGCTTTCCTAACCAAAACCCTGACCCTCACCCTAACCCTCACCCTACCCCTCACACTGAACCTAGCCCTCACTCAAAACCTATCCCTTACCCTAACCCTCATCCTCACCCTCAACCTCACCCCCAAACTCAGCCTAACCTTAATGCTAACTCTAATCCTAACCCTATCCCTGACCCTCACCCTCAACCTAACCCTAACCCTAACACTCACCCTAACATTAACCCTAACCTTAATGCTAACCCTAAACCTCACCCTCACCCTAACACCAACCATAAACCTAACACTCAACCTAACCCTAACCCTAACCCTAATGCTAACACTAACTCTCATACTCACCCTAACCCTCACCCGAACACTAAACCTCACCCTCACCCACACCCTCATCCTAACCCTAACCCTAACTCTAATCCTCACCCTAACTCTCACACTAACCCTAACCCTACACTACCCCTCAGTCTAACCCTCACCCTAACCCTAACCCTAACCCTAATCCTCACCCTATCCCTAAACCTAACCCTAAACCTCACCCTAACCTTCACCCTCACCCTAAATATAATGCTAACCCTAACCCTCACACTCACCCTAACCCTCACCCTAACCCTTACCTTCAGCCTAATCCTAACCCTCACCCTCAAACTAATCCTCACCCTAACACTTACCCACACCTCAAACCTCACCCTAACCCTAAACTTAACCCTCACCCTAAACCTAACCCTAAACCTAACCCGCACACTAACCCTAAACCTAACCCTCAGCCTAACCCCCATCATAACCCTAAACCTAAACCTAACCCTCACCCTAACCCTAACCCTAATCCTCACTGTAACCCTAACCCTCACCCTCATTCTCCCCATCACCCTCAGCCTCACCCTAATCCTAACCCTCACCCTCACCCTCACACTCAACCTCACACTAACGCTCAACCTCACCCTAAACATCACCCTAACCCTAACTCCCAAGCTAACCCTAACCCTCACCCTCACCCTAACACTCACTTTAACCCTTATTCTCACACTAACCCTAACCCTAAGCCTAACCTTCACTCTAACCCGAAGCCTCACCTGAATCCTATCCCGACACATCACCCCAACTCTCACGATAACCCTAATCCTAACCCTACCCATCACTCTAAACCTAACTCTCACCCTAAGCTAAACACTAAACCTCACTCTAAACCTAAACCTCACCCTCACCCTAACAATCACGGTCACCCTAAATCTCACCGCAAACCTAACCCATAACCACACCGAAACCCTCACGCTCACCCGAACTCTAACCCTCACACGAACACTCACCCTCACCCTAACATTCACCCTAACCCTTACCCACAACCTAACCCTAAACTTCACCCTCACCCTAACCCTCACCCTAACACTTACCCACATCCTAACACTCACGCTAACCCTAACACTAAACCTAACCCTCACCCTCACACTCACCCTAACCCTAACTATAACCCTAACCCTTACCTTCACCCTAATCCTCACCCTCGCACTAACCCTCATCCTAACCTTTACGCTCAACCTAAACCAAACCCTAAACCTAAACCTAACACTCACAATAACCCTAACCCTAACCCTCAGCCTAACCCTTATCCTAACCCTAAACATAACCCTAACCCTCACCTTAACCCTAACCCTAACCCTAGTCCTAACACTAACCCTCAACCTCACCCTCACCCTAAACCTCACACTCACCACAACCTCAACCTACCCCTACCCCTACACCACTCCATAACCCTCACCCTAACCCTAACACTCAACCTAACGCTAACCATACACTTAACCCTCACCCACACAGTAGCCCTACACCTAATGCTATCCCTCATCCTAACCCTAATCCTCACCCACATCCTAACCCTCACACTCACCCGAAAACTCAACCTCACCTGAACCCTCATCCTCACCCTAACCCGAACCCTCACACTCACCCTCATCCTAACGCTCACCCTCACCCTGACCCTCACCATCACACTAACCCTAACCCTCAGCCTCACTCTCACCCTCAGCCTAACACTAACCCTAACCCTAATCCTAACCCTAACACTCACCCTCATCCTAACCATAACCCTAACACTCACCCTCAACCTCACCCTCACCCTCACCCTCACCCTCACACTAACTCTCAACCTCACCCTAAACATTAACCTAACACTAACCCTCAACCTAACCCTAAATCTCACCCTCACCGTAACCCTCACTCTAACCTTTATCCTCACACTAAACCTAAACCTAACCCTAACCCTCACACTAAACCTAACCCACACCTTAACCCTATCCCGACAACTCACCCTAACTCTCACCCTAAACCTAAAACTAACCCTAAACCTCACCCTAACCCTATCCCTAAGCCTAACCCTCACCCTCACCGTAACTCTCACCAACACCCTAACCCTCACCCTAACCCTAAATTTCAACCACACCCTAACCCTCACTCTCAAAAGAAACCGAACCTCACGCGAACAATCACCCTCACCCTAAACCTGACCCTCACAATAACCATCACCCTAACCCTAACTCTCACCCTAACACTAACCCTAACCCTCAACCTAATCCTAACCCTCAACATAAACCTAACCCTCACCCTAAACCTAACCCTCACCCTAACACTAACCCTCACACTAAACCTCACCCTAACACTCACCCTCACGTCAACCTCACCCTCACCCTAACCCTAACCCTCATCCTAACCCTAACTCTAAACCTAATGCTAACTCTAAACCTCAGCCTCACCCTAACCCGAACCCACACACTAAACCTAACCATCACCCTAAACCTGGCCGTCACCCTAACCTAACCCTCACCCTCACCATAAACCTCACCCTAACACTTACCCACACCCTAACCCTCACCCTAACCCTAAAACTAACTCTCACCCTAAACCTCACCCTAACCACAACCCTAAGCCTAATCCTGACCCTAACCCTCACCCTAACCCTAAACCTCACCCTCACCCTAACCCTAACCCTAAACGTTACCCTCAACCTAACCCAAACCCTAACCGTTAAACTAACACTCACACTAACCCTTACCCTAACCCTCAGCCCACCCTTATCCTAACCCTAACCCTAACCATAACCATAACCGTAACCCTAACCCTAACCTTAAACCTCACACTAACCCTAACCCTAACCCTGAGCCTAACCCTCATCCCAAGCCTAATCCTAACCCTAACGCTCACATTCACCCTAACCCTCACAGTCACCCTAACCCTCACCCTAACCCTAACCCTCACCTACATCCTCAACCTCACCCTCACCCTCACCTTCACCCTAACACTCACTCTCACCTTAGCCCTCACCCTAACCCTAACCCTAACCCTAATCCTCACCCTCCACCTCCACTTCCCTCTCAGCCTTACCCTAAATTTAACCTTAATCCTAACCCTAAACCTCAGCCCCACCCTCATCCTAACCATAAACCTATCGCTCACCCTCACCCTCACCCTCACCCTCAACCTAACCCTAAACATAAAAATTACCATAACCCTAGCCCTATCCCTAACCCTAACCATAAAACTCACTCTAACCCTAAACCTAACCCTAAACCTCACCCTCACACTCACCCTCATGCTAACCCTCACCCTCACCCTCATCCTCACCATCACAGTAACCCTAACCCTCACCCTACCCCTCACCCTCACCCTAAGCCTAAACCTAACCTTAACCCTAAACCTAACCCTCACCCTCAGCCTAAACCTAACCCTCACCCTAGTGCTCACCCTATCCCTAATGCTAAACTTACAGCTCACCCTCAATCGAACCCTCACTCTAACACTTTTCCTCACAATATCCCTCACCCTAACACTAACACTAACCCTCACATAAACCCTAATCCTCACCCTATACCTCAACCTAACCCTAACCTTAACCGAAAACCTAACCCTCAACCTCACCCTCAACCCAACACTCACCCTCACCATAAACATCACACAAACCCTAACCCTCATCCTAAACTGAACACTAATCCTCACCCTAAACCTAACCATAATGTTACCCTATCACTAACGCTACCGCTAAACCTCACACTCACACTAACCCTCATCATAACCCTTATCCTCACACTAAACCTAACCGTAACTCTACCCCTAACACTCAAACTAACCCTAATCCTCACGCTATCCCTAACCCTAGCCCTATCCCTCACCCTATCCCTCACCCTCACCCTAACTCTAATGCTAACCCTAACTCTCACCCTCACCCTAAACCTCACACTAACCCTTACCCTCACCCTAAACCTAACCCTCACCCTCACCCTAAATCTCACCCGAACACTCACACTCACCCAAACCCGAAAAGTAACCCTAACCATAATGCTAATTCTCACCCTAAACCTCACCCTCAACATAACCCTAACCCTAACCCTAACCCTAAACCTAACGCTAACCATAACCCTCACCCTGAGCCTAACCCTCACCCTAACCCTTATCCTCACTCTAACCCTAACCCTAACCCTAACCCTCACCCTAAACCTATCCCGACACCTCAACCTAACTCTCACCCTAACCCTAACCTTAACCCTTACCCTCACCCTGACCCTAGAACTAAACTTAACCCTCACCCTCACCTGAACGTTCACGCTCACCCGAACACTCACCCTCACCCTGACCCTCACCCTCACAATAAACATCACCCTAACCCTATCCCTACACCTCACCGTAACTCTCATCCTTACCCTAAACCTAACCCTAACCCTAAATCTCACCATAACCCTAACCTTAAATCTAAACCTCACCCTCACCCTAACCCTCACCCCAACCCTCACCCTAACACTAATCCTAACCCTCAACCACACCCTTACCCTCACACTTAACCGAACCCACACCCTCACCCCAACACTCACGTTCACCCTAACCCTCACCCTCACAATATACATCACCCTAACCCTAACCCACAGCCTAACTCTAACCCTCACCTTAACTGTAACCCTAATCCTAACACAAACCCTCACCCTCACCCTCACCCTCACCGTAACCCTAACCCTAACCCTAACCCTCACCCTAACCCTCATTCTAACCCTCACCCTCACCCTAACTCTATTGTTAACCCTACCTCTCACCCTCACCCTAACCCTCACCCTAAACCTCACCCTAACCCTCACCCTCACCATAACCTAACCCTAAATCTAAACCTTATTCTCAACTGAACCCTAACCCTCGCCCACACCCTAAATCTCACAATCACTCGAAACCTCATCCTCACACTAACCCTCACACTAACCCTAAACCTAACACTAATCCTAAACCTAACACTCACCCTCACCCTCACCCTCAACCTAACCCTAACCCTAACGCTAAACCTAAAACTCAAACTCACCCTCAAACTCACACTAACACTCACCCTGAACATAAACATCACCCTAACCCTCACCCTCACCCTAACACTTATCCTCACCCTAACACTAACCCTAACCTTCACCCTCACACTGACCCTCTCCATCAGCCTAACCATAACCCGAAACTTATTCCTAATTCTAACCTTCACCCTCACCCTCACCCTAACCCTAACCATACCCTAAGCCTAACCCTCAGCCTCACCCTCACCCTCACCCTAAATCTCACACTAATCCTAACTCTAACCCTAACACTAACCCTCACCCTCAACCTCCCCTTCCCCCTCAGCCTTACCCTAACCCTAATCCTAACCCTAAAACTCATCCCCACCCACACCATAACCCTAACCCTAATCCTAATGCTAACCCTTGCCCTCAACTTCTTCGTAACCATAACTGTAACCCTAACAATAACCCTAACTTTAACCCTAACCCTAACCCTAAAACTCACCCTAAAACTAATCCTAACCCTAACCCTAACCCTCATGCTCACCCTCGTTCTAAACCTCACCATCACGTGACCCTCAATATCACACTAAACCTCACACTAACCCTAACCCTCACCCTAAACCTAATCCTTACCCTCACTTTCAACCTCATCCTCAGCCTAACCCTAACCCTAACCCTAATCCTAACCCTAACCCTCACCCTCCCCCTAACCCTAAACCTAACACTCACCCTAAACCTAACCCTAATCCTCACCCTCAACCTCACCCTCACCCGCACCCTCACCCTAACCCTCACCCTCACCCTCAACCTCACCCTCACACTAACCCTCAACCACACCCTAAACATGACCCTAAACCTAACTCAAACCCTAAACTTAACCCTTACCGTAACCCTAACCCTAACCCTCACCCTCACCCTAACCTTAACCATAACACTTATCCTCAAACTAAGCTGAACCCTAAACCTAACCCTAACCCTCACCCTAACCCTAAACCTCACCCTAACCCTAGCCCGATACCTCACCCTCTCACCCTAACCCAAACCCTAACCCTAACCCTCACCCTCACCTAACCCTCACCGTCACCCTAACACTCACCCTAAACCTAATCCTAACCATCACACACCTTCACCCTAACCCTCACTCTTCACTTAATATAATTTTTTCCAAAACTTTCCATTTCCTAACAAATGGGGAAATGTCATTCTTTCTGATGGAGACATAGAATTCCATTGTGTATATATACCACATTTTCTTGATCCATTCATCTACTGAGGGGCATCTGGGTTGGTTCCATATCTTAGCTATGGTAAATAATGCTGCAATAAACATAGTTGTGCTGGTAGCTTTAGTGTGGTCTTGTTTGTAAACATTTGGGTAAATGCCCAAAAGTGGGATTGCTGGATCATAGGGGAGATCTATGTGAAGTTTTTTGAGGAACCTCCATACTGCTTTCCAAAGTGGTTGAACAAGTTTACATTCCCACCAACAATGAAGTAAGGTTCCTTTCTGTCCACATCCCCTCCAGCATCTGTTGTTGTTAAAGTTCTTGATTTTTGCTGTTCTAACTGGAGTGAGGTGATATCTTAATGTTGTTTTGATTTGCATTTCTTTTATGGCTAGGGATGTTGAACATTTCTTCATGTGTCTATTGGCCATCCTTCTTTCTTCTTCAGAGAAGCTTCTCTTTAAGTCTTTCGCCCACTTATTTATTGGGCAGTTGTTTCTTTGAGGATTTGTTGTTGGGTGGTTTAATTTTTGAGTTCCAAGTATATTTTAGATATGAGACCCTTGTCCGTTGTATGGCTAGTAAAGATCTTCTCCCAATCGGTGGGCTTTCTATTGATCTTGCTAGCTATGTCATTTGCCCTGCAGAAGCTCTGCAACCTTATGCAATCCCATTTGTCCAACCTTTCTTTGATTTGTTGTGTTTCCAGGTCTCTATTCAGAAAATTTCGGCCTGAGCCAAGGAGACCTAGGGTTTCTCCTATTCCATACTGTAATGTTTTCAGAGTGTCTGCTTTGAGTTCAAGGTCTTTGATCCATTTGGAATTGATTCTGGTGCAGGGTGATATATAAGGATCTAGCTTTAGTTTTCTACATGTAGTTAACCAATTTTGCCAGCACCATTTACTGAAGAGGCTGTCTTTCTTCCATTCGCAATGTAGCAGGTTATAAAATTAACCCCCAAAAATCATTGGCTTTT
Source organism: Dipodomys merriami (assembly GCF_024711535.1). Taxonomy (NCBI): domain Eukaryota; kingdom Metazoa; phylum Chordata; class Mammalia; order Rodentia; family Heteromyidae; genus Dipodomys; species Dipodomys merriami. The sequence continues at coordinate 1,388,329 of NW_027203259.1, forward strand.
CTGTATGCCAACAATGAGAAAAGTGTGGCTGAAATTAGGAAAGCAACTCCATTTGTAATAGCCCCACAAAAAATAAAATACCTAGGAATTAACTTAACTAAAGAAGTGAAGGACCTCTACGATGAAAACTTTAAAATCTTGAAAAAGCAAATCAACACAGAACCTAAAAAATGGCAAAACCTCCCATGCTCCTGGATTGGCAAGATTAACATCGTGAAAATGGCAATACTTCCCAAGGCTATCTACAAATTCAACGCGATGCCTATCAAAATTCCACCCTCATTCTTCAAGGAATTAGAAGAGGCAATCCAAAAATTCATATGGAACAATAAAAGACCCCGAATAGCAAAAACGCTCCTCAACGGAAAGAACACTGCTGGAGGAATATCAATACCAAATTTCAAACTCTACTATAAAGACCTAGTAATCAAAACAGCTTGGTATTGGCATAAGAACAGACCTCAGGACCAATGGAATAGAATTGAAAACCCAGAAATGAACCTACAGACATATAGCCATCTAATCTTCGATAAGGAAGCTAACCATCACCCTAACCCTAATCCTAACCATCACACTAAACCTAACCCTTATCCTCACCCTAACACTAACCCTCACGCTAACCCTAACCCTCAACCTAACCATAACCCTAACCCTCACCCATAAACCTAACCCTAAACCTCAGCCTCACCCAAACCCTCAACGTCAGAATAACCCTAACCCTAACACTAATCCTAAACCTAACCCTTACACTCACCCTCAACCTAACCCTTAACCCTCAACCTCAACCTTACCCTCACCCTAAGCCTAACCCTAAACCTCACCCTAACCCTAACCCTCACCCTCAACCAAACCCTAACCCAAACTGTAACCCTCACCCTCAACCTCACCCTCAAACTAACCCTCAACCTCACACTCACCCTAACCCTCACCCTCACCCTAAATATCACCCAAACCCTAACCCTCACCCTAACCCAAACCGTAACCCTAACCCTAACCCTCACCCTAACCCTCACCCTAATACCAACGATAAACCTAACGCTCACACGCAACCTAACCCTCACCCTAACAATTATCCTCACACTAACCCTAACTCTAACCCTAACCCTTACCATCACACTAACCCTAACCCTCACCCTAACCCTAAACCTAATCTAACCCTTTACCTAACGCTAATCCTAATAGTAACCCTCACCCTCATACTAAACATCAAACTAACCCTAACCCTCACCCTAACCCTAACGCTAACCCTCACCCTAAACCTACGCCTCAAACTAACCCTCACCCTCCCGTAATCCTCACCCTAAATCTAACCCTAAACCATACCTAAACGAAGCCCTCACCCTCACCCTCAACCTAACCCTCACCCTCACCCTAGCCCTCACACTAATCCTAACCCTACCCCTCACCCTAACCCTCACCCTAACCCTAACGCTCACCCTAACCCTCACCCGAACCCTCACCCTCACCCCAAACCTCATCGTCACCCTCACACAAAACCTAACACAAACCCTCACCCTCACATTAACCCTCACACTCACCCAAAGCCTAAAACTTACCCTAACCCTAAACCTCACCCTAAACATCACCCTAAACCTAATCCTCACCCGAACCCTCACCCTCACCCTAACACTCACCCTCACCCTAACCTTCACCCTCACAATAAACATCAGCCTAAACCTACCCCTGAGCCTAACCCTCACCCTGACTCTCACCCTAAACCTAACCCTAACCCTTACCCTAACCCTTACCCTAACCGTAAACCTCACCCTAAACCTAAGCCAAACCCTTACCAAAACCATAACCCTAAAACTAACCCTAACCCTAACGCTAACCTTAACCCTCACCTTCACCCTAATCCTCACACTTATCCTTAACCTCACCATAACCCTAACCCTAACCCAACCCTAATCCTCACCGTAAACCTAACCCTTGCCCACACCCTAACCCTCACCATCACCCGTACCCTCATCCTCACCCTAACACTCACACGAACGCTAACCCTAACCCTTATGATAAACTTAACCCTCCCTCTCACCCTCAACCTAAGCCTAACCCTAACCCTAACCCTAAACCTAAACCTCACCCTCAGCCTAAACCTAACCCTCACCCTAACACTCACCCTATCGCTAACGCTAAACTGACACCTCACTTTCACCCTAACCCTCACCCTAACCCTTATCCTCACACTAACCCTCACCCTAACACTAACACTAACCCGCATATTAACACTAATACTCACCCTATACCTCACCCTAACCCTAACACTAACCGAAATACTAGCCCTCACACTCACCCTCACCCTCAACCTAACCCTCATCCTAACACTTACCCACACGCTAACACTCACCCTAACCCAAACCATAAACCTAACATTCACCCTAAACCTCAACCTAACCCTAAACTTCACCGTCACCCTAATATTCACCCTAAACTTTACCCTCACCCTAATACTTACCCTAACCCTAAACCTAACCCTCACACTAACACTAAACCTAACCCTCATCCTAACCCTTATCCTAAACCTAACACTCAACGTAAACCTAAACCTAACCCTAACCCTAACACTAACCCTCATCCTAACCCTAACCCTCACCCTCACCCTTCACATCACCCTCAGCCTAACCCTAATCCTAACCCTAATCCTAACACTCACCCTCACCCTCACCCTAACTCTAAACCTAAACCTAACCCTAACACTCACAATCACCCTCACCCTAACCCTAACCGTATCCCTAAACCTAACCCTATCCCTAACACTAACACTCACCGTAACCGTAACCCTATCCCTAACCCAAACCATAACCCTCATGCTCACACTAAACCTCACCCTAATCCTTAAGCTCACCAGAACACTAACCCTAATTCTAACCCTAATCCTCACCATAATCCTAATCCTCAAGCACAACCTAACCCTCACCCGAACCCTCACCCGAACCCTCACCCTAACACTCACCCTAACACTCACCCTAACCCTAACCTCAACTCTAATCCTAAACCTAACCCTCACCTTCAAACTCACCATAACTCTAACCCTAACCCTAACCCTAACCCTCACTCTCACCCTTACCCTAATCCTCACACTTACCCTAAACCTCACACTAACCCTAACCCTAACCCTCTCCGTAACTCTCAAATTAACCCTAACCCTAACCCTATACTTTACCCTCACCCTGACCCTCAACATCAGACTAACCCTAACCCTAACCCTATTCCTAATCCTAACCCTTACCCACATATTCAACCTAAACCCTACCCTACCCTAACCCTCACCCACACCCTCACCCTCACCCTAACCCTCACCCTCACCGTAATTCTCACCCTCACCCTAAACATCACCCTAACCCTAACCCTCACCCTAAACTTAACCGTAACCCTCACCCTAAACCTAACCTCAGCTTAATCCTCACCCTCACCCTAATCCTCACCCTAAACCTAACCCTTCCCTAAACGAAACCCTCATCCTCAACCTCACCCTAACCCTAATAATAAACTTAACTCTAATTCTAACTTCAACCCTAAATGTCACCCTAAAACTAAACCTAAACCTCACCCTCACTCAAACCCTAACCCTAACCCTCACACTAACCAAAACCTTAACACTCAGCCTGAAGCTCATCCTAACCCTAATCCTAACCCTAACCATCACTCTAACCCTAGCTCTCACTTTCACTTTCACCCTCACCCTCACCCTAACACTAACCCTAACCCTCATCTATAACCACACACTCACCCGCACCCTCATCCTAACCCTCACCCTCACCTTCACACTCACACTAACACTCAACCTCACATTAAACATCACCCTACCCCTAAACCTCACCGTCACCCTAACCCTAAACCTAACACTAACACTAACACTAACCCTAACACTCACCATCACTCTAACCCTCACCCTAATCCTTAACCTCACTCTAACCCTAACCCTAAACCGAACCCTCCCCGAATCCTCACCCTAACCCTAACCATAACCATAAACCTAACCCTGACCTAACACTCACCCTAACGCCAAGCCTCACACTCACCCTAAACCTCACCCTAAACTTTACCTTCAATCTAACCCAAACCCTAACCCTAAACCTAACACTCACACTAACCTTAACCCTAATCCTAAGCCTAACCCTTATCCTAACCCCAAACCTGACCCTAACTCTCACACTCACGCTAAACCTAAACCTAACCCTAACCCTCACCCTAAACCTAACCATCACCCTCACCCTAACCCTCATCCTTACACTTACCCTCAACCTAACCCTATCCCTAAACCTCACCCTAATCCTAAACCTCAACCTAATCCTAACCCTTACCCTGACCCTCACCCTAACCCTAACCCTAAACCAAAACTTTACCCTAAACCTAACCCTTACCCTAAACCTAAACCTCACCGTAACATCACACTAACCCTAACACTAACCCTCATCATAAGCCTCACCCTCACCCTCACCCTAACTCTAACCCTCATCCTAACCCTAAAGGTAAACCTAATGCTAACCCTAAACCTCACCCTCACCCTAACCCTCACCCTCACCCTAACCTTCACCCTCACCCTAAACATCACCCTGACCCTAACCCTCACCCTTACCCTAACCCTAACCCTCACCCTAAACCTAAACTCAGCTTAACCCTCACCTTCACCCTAATCCTCACCCTAAACCTAACCCTTACCTAACGGAAACCCTCATCCTCACCGCCACCCTAACCCTAACCCTAACCCTAACAATAACCATAACTCTAACCCTAACCGTAACCCTAAAACTCACCCTAAACCTAATCCTAACCCTAAACCTCACCCTCACCCTCACTCTCATTCTAAACCTCATTCTCACCCTGAGCCTCAACATCACACTAACCCTCACACTAACCCTAAACATCACCCTAACCCTAACCCTCACCCTCACTTTCACCCTCACCCTCAACCTAACCATAACCCTAACTCTAATCCTAACTTACCCACACGCTAACACTCACACTAACCCAAACCATTAACCTAGCCTTCACCGTAACCCTCAACCTAACCCTAAACTTCACCGTCACCCTAATATTCACCCTAAACTTTACACTCACCCTAACACCCTAATCCTAAACCTAACCCTCACACTAACCCTAACCCTAACCCTCAGCCTAACCTTTATCCTAAACCTAAACCTAACCCTAACCCTCAACCTTAAACTAAACCTAACCCTAACACTAACACTAACCCTCATCCTAACCCCAACCCTCACTCTCAACCTCCACATCACCATCAGCCTAACCCTAAACCTAACACTCACCCTCACCCTCACCCTAACTCTAACCCTAAACCTAACCCTAACACTCACAATCACCCTCAACCTAACCCTAACTGTATCCCTAACCCTAACCCTAACACTCACCATAACCCTCACCCTATCCCTAACACTAACCCTAACCCTCATCCTCACACTAAACCTCACCCTAATCCTTAAGCTCACCAGAACCCTAACCCTAATCCTAACCCTAATCCTCACCATAACCCTAACCCTCATGCACACCCAAACCCTGACCCGAACCCTCACAATCACCCTAACACTCACTCTAACCCTAACCTTAACCCTAATCCTAAACCTACCCCTCAACTTCAAACTCACCCTAACTCGAACCCAAACCCTAACACTAACCCTCACTCTCACCCTCACCCTAATCCTCACACTCACCCTAAACCTCACCCTAACTCTAACCTACCCCTCTCTGTAACTCTCAAATTAACCCTAACCCTAAACCTACACTTCACCCTCAACCTGACCCTAAACCACAGACTAACCCTAACCCTACCCTATTCCTAATCCTAACCCTTCCCCACATATTCAACCTAAAACTAACCCTAACCCTTACCCTCAAACACATCCTCACCCTCACCCTCACCCTAAACCTCACCCTCACCCTAAACAGCACCCTAAACCTAACCTTCACCCTAACCTTAACCATAACCCTCACCTTAAACCTAACCTCAGCTTAACCCTCACCCTCACCCTAATCCTCACCCTAAACCTAACCCTTACCTAAACGAAACCCTCACCCTCACCCTAACCCTAACCCTAACAATAACCCTAACTCTAACTCTAACCCTAACCCTAAAACTCACCCTAAAACTTAACCTAAACCTCACCCTCACTGGCAACCTAACCTTAACCCTCAAACTAACCATAACCTTAACACTCAGCCTAAACATCATCTTAACCCTAAACCTAACCATAAACCTCAAACTAACCCTAAACCTAACCTTCATTTTCACCCTCACCCTCACCCTAACCCTAAACCTAACCCTCATCCTCAACCACACCCTCACCCGCACACTCACACTAACCCTCACCCTCACCCTCACCCTCACACTAACACTAATCCTCACATTAAACATCACCCTAAACCTAAACCTCACCGTCACCCTAACCCTAACACTAACACTAAACCTAACCCTTACCATCACCCTAACCCTCAACCTAATCCTTAACCTCACACTAACCCTAACCCTAACCCTCAAACTAACCCTAACCCTCACCCTAACCCTATCCCGACACCTCACCGTAACTGTTACCATAACCCTAACCCTAACCCTAACCCTCACCCTAACCCTAACCGTAAACCTAACCCTCACCCTCACCTTAACCCTCACCGTCTCCCTAACCTTCACCTTAACCCTAAGCCTCACCCACACCCTAAACTTAACCCTTACCCTACCCCTAACCGTAAACCTAACCCTCACCCTCACCTTAACCCTCACCGTCTCCCTAACCTTCACCTTAACCCTAAGCCTCAACCACACCCTAACCCTAACCCTCACCCGACCTCTCACCCTCACCCGAACATTCACCCGTACCCTAACCCTCTCCCTCACAATAAACATGATCCTAACCATAAATCTCACTCTAACACTAACCCTAACCCTCACCCTAACCCTAACCCTCATCCTCACACTATACCTCACCCTAAACCTTGCCGTCACCATAACCCTAACCCTAACCCTAACCCTAATTCTCACAATAACCTTAACCCTCACCTGAACCCTCACCCGAACCCTCACCATAACACTAAACCTAACCCTAAAACTAACCCTAATCCTAAATCTAACCCTCACCCTCAAACTTACCCTAACCCTAACCCTCACCCTCACCCTCACAATAACCCGCACCCTAACCCTAACCCTCACCCTAACACTAACCCTAACCCTAACCCTCAACCTAATCCTAACCCTATCCCCAACGCTCACCCTCCCACTAACCCTAACCCTAACATTAACCCTCACCCTAACACTAATCCTCACCCACACCTTAACCCTCTCCCTCAAGCGAACCCTCACCCTTCCCCGAACACTCATCCTCACCCTAACCTTCACCCTCAACCTAAACATCACCCAAACCCTAACCCTTACCCTAAACCTAACCCTAACCATCACCCTAACAGTAACTGTCAATCTAACCCTCAACCTCACGCTAATCCTCACCATATCCCTAACCCTTAGCTAAGAGAATCCCTCACCCTAACCCTCACACTAACCTTCTCCTCACCCTAGCCCTCAGGCTAAACCTAACCCTAACCCTAATCCTCTCCCTCACCCTTAACCTCACCCTAACCCATACCCTCATACTAACACTAACACTAACCCTATTCCTAATCATAACTCTCATACACACCCTCAACCTAAACCTAACCCTAACATTAATCCTCCCCCTCACCCTCACCCTCACCCTCAACGAACGCTCACCATCACCCTAAACATCACCCTAACACTAACCCTCACCCTAAGCCTAACCCTAACCCTCACCCTAACCCTAACCTCAGCTTAATCCTCACCCTCATCCTAAACTTCACCCTAACTCTAACCCTAAGTAAATGAAACCCTCACCTCCACCCTCACACTAACCTTCACACACACCCTAGCCCTCACCCTAACCCTAAACCTAACCCTTACCCTCAACCTCGCCCTCCCCCTCCCCCTCAGCCTAAACCTAACCCTAACCATAACGCTAACCCTAACCCTCACCATCACCCAAACCTTCAACCTAAACCTTACCCTCAAAATTACCCTAAAGCTAACCCTCAACCTCACCCTCACCCTCACCCTAATCCTAACCCAAACCCTAACCCTAACCCTAACCCTAACCCTCAAACTAACCCTAACCCTCACCCTAACTCTATCCCGACACCTCACACTAACTCTCAAACTAAACCTAACCCTAACCCTAACCCTCAACCTAATCCCAACCGTAAACCTAACCCTCACCCTCACCATAACCTTCCCTGTCACCCTAACCCACACCCTCACCCTAAGCCTCAACCACACCCTAACCTTCACCCTCACCCTCACCCTCACCCTAACACTCACCCTTACCCTAACCCTCACCCTCACACTAAACCACCCAAACCCTAACTCTCAACCTAACACTAACCCTAAACCTCACCCTAACCCTAAGCCCCAACCTAACCCTAACCCTCACCCTGACTCTCACCCTAACCCAAACTTAACCCTAACCCTCACTCTAACCCTTACCCTAACCCTAACACTCACCCTAAACCTAACCCTCACCCTAACCCTAACCCTCACACTAAACCTAAACCTAACACTCATCCTCACATTCTACCTCACCGTCACCCTAAACCTAAACCTCATCCTAACGCTAAACCTAAACCTAAGGCTAACCCTAAAACTCACCCTCAGCCTAACCCTCACCCTAACCTTTACCCTCACCTTAACCCTAACCCTAACGCTCAGACTAAACATAACCCTCAACCTAACCCTAATCCTAAACCTCACACTAAACCTAACCCTCACCCTAATCCTAATCCTACCATTCAGCCTAACCCTCACCCTAACCCTAACCCCAAACCTAATCCTCAACCTATCCATAAACTTAACCCAAAGCCTAACCTTCACCCTCACCCTAACCCTAATGCTAACCCTAGCCCTCACCCATACCCTAACTCTCAACCTAACCCTTACCCTCACCTTAACCCTAACACTCATCCTCACCCTAACGCTCACCCTAACACTTACCCACACCCTAAACCTGACCCTAACCCTAACCCTAAAACTAACCCTCACAGTAACCCTCACCCTAAGCCTAAACATAACCCTAAACCTAACCCTCATCCTAACCATCACCCTAACCCTAACCCTCACCCTCACCCTAACCCTCACCCTAACTTTTACCCTCAAAGTAACCCAAACCCTAACAGTAAACCTAACACTCACACTAACCCTAAACCTAACCCTCAGCCTAACCCTTATCCTAACCCTAATCCTAACCCTAACCCTAACCCTCACACTCACACTAACCCTAACCCTAACCCTTTCACTCAACCTAACCTTCCACCTAACCATCAGCCTAACCCTCGTCCTAACCCTAACCCTAACCCTAACCCTCACCCTCACCCTAAACCTAAACCTTAACCTCACCCTATCCATTACCCTCACCCTAACCCTCACCCTAACCCTAATCCTCATCCTCACACTATAACTCACCCTAACCCTTACCTTCACCATAACCATAACCCTAACCCTAACCCTAACTCTCACCCTAACCCTAACCCTCACCCTTACCCTCACCCTCACTGAAACACTCAACTTAATCCTAAACATAACCCTAATCCTAAACCTAACCCTCACCCTCAAACTTACCCTAACCCTAACCCTAACCCTCACCGTCACCCTCACAATAACTGACACCCTAACCCTAAACCTCACCCTAACACTACCCCTAACCGTAACCCTCAACCTAAATCTTACCCTATCCCTAACCCTCACCCTCCCACTAACCCTCACCCTAACACTAATCCTCACCCGAAACCTAATCCTCACCCACACCCTAACCCTCTCCCTCACCCGAACCCTCACCCTTCCTCAAACACTCATCCTCACCCTAACCCTCACCCTCACCGTAAACATCACCCAAACCCTAACCCTTACCATAAACCTAACCCTAACCCTCACCCTAAACGTAACCCTCAACCTCACGCTAATCCTCACCATAACCCTAACCCTTACCTAAAAGAATCCCTCACCCTAACCCTCACACTAACCCTCTCCTCACCCTAGCCCTCAGGCTAAACCTAACCCTAACCCTAACCCTCTCCCTCACCCTTAAGCTAACCGTAAACCTCTCCCTCACACTTAACCTCACCCTAACCCATACCCTCAGCCTAACACTAACGCTAACCCTATTCCTATTCCTAACCCTCATATGCACCCTCACCCTAAACCTAACCCTAACACTAACCCTCACCCACACCCTCACCCTCACCCTCACCCTCACCGAACGCTCACCCTCACTCTAAACATCACCCTAACCCTAACCCTCACCGTAAGCCTAACCCTAACCCTCACCCTAAGCCTAACTGCAGCTTAACCCTCAACCTCAACCTAAACTTCAACCTAACCCTAACCCTTAGGTAAATGAAACTCTAACCTCCACCCTCAAACTAACCCTCAGACTCACCCTAGCCCTCACCCTAACCCTAAATCTAACCCTTACCCTCGACCTTGCCCTACCCCTACCCCTCAACCTAAACCTAATCCTAAACATAACCCTAACCCTAACCCTCACCATCACCCAAACCTTCAACCTAAACCTTACCCTCAACCTTACCCTAACCCTAACCCTCACCCTCACCCTCACCCTCACCCTAATCCTAACCCAAACCCTAACCCTTACCCTAACCACTAAACCTCTCTCTCACCCTCACCCTAATCCAAACCCTAACAATAATCCTAAACCTCATCCTCACCCTAAGCCTCACTATAACACTTACACTCAACCTCACCCTTACCGAAACCCTCATCCTCACCATCACTCTAACCCTAATCCTTACCCTCACCCTACCCCTAACCCTAACCCTAAACCTAACCATCACACTAACCCTAACCATCACCCACACCTTAACCACCACTCTCACCCTCACCCTCACCCTAAAACTTACCCTCACCCTAAACCTAACCCTAACCCTAACCCTAATCCTAATCCTAAACCAAATGCTCACCATACCCCTCTCCCTAACCCTAACTCGAACCCTAACCCTCACACTCATTCTAACCCTAAACCTCACCCGAACAATCACCCAAACCCTAAACCTCACCCTCAAAATAAACTTCACCCTAATCCTAACCCTCAACCTAATGCTAACTCTAACCCTCACCCTCACCCTGAACCCCACCCTCACCCTAAACATCACCCTAAACCTAAACCTGACCTAAACCTATCCCTAACCCTCACCCTAAACCTAACCTCAGCTTAACCCTCAACCTCACCCTAATCCTCACCCTAAACCTAACCCTTAACTAACCTAAACCCTCACCCTCGACCTCACCCTAAACCTAACCCTAACCCTAACAATAACAATAACTCTAACCCTAAACCTAACATTAAAACTCACCCTACACCTAATCCTAACCCTAACCCTCACCCTCACCTTCACCCTCATTCTAACTCTCACTTTCAACCTGAGCCTAAACATCACACTAACTCTCACACTAACTCTAAATATCACCCTAACCCTAACCCTCACCCTCAGTTTCAACCTCACCCTCAGCCTAACCCTAACCCTAACCCTAACTCTAATCCTAACCATAACCCTCACCCTCACCCTAACCCTAACCCTAACCCTCATCCTCAACCTAACCCTCACCCGCACCCTCACCCTAACCCTCACCTCACCCTCACCCTCACCCTCACCCTCATACTAACCCTCAGCCTCACCCTAAACATCACCCTAACTCTAACCCTCACCCTAACCCTAACCCTCACACTAAATCTAATGCTAACCCTAACCCTCACCCTCACCCTTACCCTCACCCTAACCCTTATCCTCATACTAACCCTAACACTAACCCTAACCCTCAAACTAACCCTAACCCTCACCCTAACCCTCTCCCGACACCTCACCCTAACTCTCAACCTAACCCTAATCCTAACCCTAACCCTCACCCTAACCCTAACCATAAACCTAACCCTCACCCTCACCCTAATGCTCCCCGTCACCCTAATCCTCACCCTAACCCTAAGGCTCAACCACACCCTAACCCTCACCCTCACCCTCAACCTCACGCTCACCCAAACAGTCACACTTACCCTAACCCTCACCCTCACAATAAACATGACCCTAACCGTAACCCTCACCCTAACCGTAAGCCTCAACCTAACCCTACCCCTCACCCTGACCCTCACCCTAACCCAACCTTAAACCTAACCATCACTCTAACCCTTACCCTAACCCTAACACTCACCTTAGACCTAATTCTCACCCTAACACTAACCCTCACAGTAAACCTAAACCTAACACTCATTCTCACACTCCACGTCACTGTCACCCTAACCCTAACACTCATCCCAAACCTAACTCTAAACCTAAGGCTAAACCTAAAACTCACCCTCAGCCTACCCCTCAACCTAACCCTGACCCTCACGCTAACCCCAACCCTAACGCTCACACTAACCCTCACCCTCACCCTAAACCTAACCCTAATCCTCAACCTATCCATAAACTTAACCCTAACCCTAACACTCACCTTCACCCTAACACTAAAGCTACCCCAACCCTCACCCTCACCCTAACTCTCACTCTAAACCTTACCCTCAACCTAACCCTGACCCTCATCCTCACCCTAACTCTCACCCTAACACTTACCCACACCCTAAATCTCACCCTAACCCTAACCCTAAAACTAACCCTCACAGTAAACCTCACCCTAAGCCTAAACATAACCCTAAACATAACCCTCATCCTAACCATCACCCAAACCCCCCTAACCCTAACCCTATCACTCAACCTAACCTTCCACCTAACCATCAGCCTAAACTTCGTCCTAACCCTAACCCTAACCCTAACACTCACCCTCACCCTAAACCTAACCCTTAACCTCACCCTAACCATAACCATTACCCTAACCCTCACCCTAATCCTAACTCTCACCCTCACCCTAACCCTCATCCTAAAACTTACCCTCAACCTAACAATATCCCTAACACTAAACCTAACCCTAACTCTCACCCGAACACTCACCCTCACCCTAATCCTCACTCTCACACTAAACATCACCCTAACCCTAACACTCAACCTAACACTAACCCTAACCCTCACCCTAACCCTAACCTCACCGTAACCCTAAACCTCACACTAACCCTAACCCTAACCCTCACCTTCACCCTAACCCTAACACTAACACTAATCCACACCCTCACCCGAATCCTCACCCTAACCCTATCCATAACCCATACCTAACCGAAAACCTCCCCCTCCCCCTCACCCTCATCCTAACCCTCACCCTCACGCTAGCCCTCAACCTAACACTAACCCTCACCCTAACGCTTATCCTAACCCTCACCATCACCCTCACCCTAATCCTAAACCTAACCCTAACCCTCATCCTAACACTATCCTTAACCCTAATTCTAACCCTAAACCTTACACTCATCCTAACCCTCACCCTAACCTTACAGTCGCCCTAACCCTAACCCTAACCCTCACACTAAACCTAACTCAAACACTAACTCTAATCCTACCCCTCAGCCTAACCTTCACACTAAACCTCAACCTAACCCAAATCCTCACCCTGTCCTTAACCTTAAACCAAACAATCACCCTAAACCTCACCCTCACCTTACCCTAATGCTAACCCTAAACCTGTAACCCTCAAAATAAGCCTTACCCTCACCCTAACCCTAACCTTCACCCTCAACCTATCCCTCACCCAAACACTTACCCACACCCTAACCCTCACCCTAAACATAACCCTAAACCTAACCTTCACCCTAAACCTCACCCCAACCCTAACCCTCACCCTCACACTAACCCTCACCCTGAATTTTACCCTCACCCTAACCCTTATCCTAACCCTCACACTAACCCTAAACCTAACCCTCAGACTAACCCTTATCCTAACCCTTATTCAAACCCTAACCATCACCCTAACCCTAACCCTAAGCCTCAAACTGATCCTAAACCTAACCGTCAACCTAACTTTCATCCTAACACTAATCCTAACACTAACCCTCACCCTAACCCTAACCTTAACCCTCACCTTAACCCTAACCCTCACCCTCACCCTCCCCATCACCCTCAGCCTAACTCTAACTCTAACCCTAAACCTAACCCTAACACTCACCCTCACTCTCATCCTAACACTAACCCTAAGCCTAACACTCTCCCTAACCCTAATCCTAACCCTAACCCTAACCTTCACCCTCACCTTGACCCTCACCTTCAGCCTAACCCTCACCATAAAACTAACACTAACCGTAACCATCATCCTCATACTAAACCTCAACCTAACCCTTATCCTCACCATAACCCTAAATCTAACCCTAACACTAATCCTCACCCTAACCATCACCCTCACCCACAACCTAACCCTCACCCTCATCCTCACCCTCACCCTCACCCTAACACTCTCCCTAACCCTAATCCTAACCCTAACCCTAACCTTCACCCTCACCTTGACCCTCACCTTCAGCCTAAGCCTAGCTCTAACCCTATTTCTAATCCTAACCCTCACCCTCACTCTCTCCCTAAACCTAAACCTCACCCTCACCCTCACCCTCACACTCACCCTAAATATCACCCTAACCCTAACCCTCACCTTAACCCTAACCCAAACCCTCAACCTAAACCTATACTCAGCTTAACACTCACCATCACCGTAATCCTCACCCTAACCCTAACCCTTACCTAAATGAAACCCTCACCCTAACCCTCACCCTCACCCTAGACCTCACCCTAAACCTCACCCTAACCCTAACACTCACCCTCAAACTTCCCTTCCCCCTCAGTCTTACCCTAAATCTAACCCTAATCCTAAACCTAACCAACAACCCCACCCTCACTCCAACCCTAACCCTAACACTAACGCTAAGCTTCACACTCAACCTAACCCTAAACCTAAACCTAAAAATAAGCCTCACCCTAACCCTAATCCTAACCCTAATTCTAACCCTAAACCCTAACCCTCACCTGAAACTTCCCCCTCAGTCTTACCCTAAAACTAACCCTAATTCTAAACCTAACCCTCAACGCCAACCTCACTCCAACGCTAACCCTAAACCTAACGCTAAGCTTCACCCTCAACCTAACCCTAAACCAAAACCTAACAATAAACTTCAGCCTAACCCTAAACGTAAACCTAAAACTCACCATAACCCTAATCCTAACCCTAAATCTCATCCTCACCCTCACTCTCATTCTAACCCTCCTCCTCACCCTGACCCTCATCATCAGACTAACCCTCACACTAACCCTAAACCTCACCCTAAATTTAACCCTAACCCTCACCCTTCACTTTCAACCTCACCCTCAGCCTAACCCTAACCCTAACCCTAATCCTAACCTAACGCTCACCCTCACCTTCACCCTAACCATAACCCTAACTCTATCCCTCACCCTCACCCTGACCCTCACCATCACCTTAACCCTCAAACTCACCCTCACACTAACACTCAAGCTCACCCTAAACCGCACCCTAACCCTAACCCTCACTCTAACACTCACCCTAAAACTCACCCTAACACTAACCCTCACCCTAACTCTTACCCTAACCGTAAAGCTAACCCTAAACCTCACCCTCACCCTAAACCTCACCCTAAACCTTAACCTCACACTAACCCTAACCTAACCCTAAACCTCGCACTAACCCTAACCCTCAACCTAACCCTATCCTGACATCTCACCCTAACTCTCACCCTAACCCTAAACCTAACCCTAACTTTCACCCTTAACCTAACTCTAAACCTAACCCTAACCCTCACCCTAACCCTCACAGTAACCCTATCCCTCACCCAAAACCTAATCCTCAACCACACCCTAACCTTCACCCTCACCCTAACCCTCACACTCACCTGAATACTCACCCTCACCCTAACCCTTACCCTCACAATAGACATCACCCTAACCCTAAATCTCACCCTAACCCTAACCCTATCCCTCACCCTAACCCTATCCCTCAATCTAAACCTAACCCTCACCCTGACCCTCACGCTAACCCTAAACCAAAACCTTACCCTAACGCTTACCCTAACCCAAACCCTCACCCTAACAGTAACCGTCACACTAACCCTAACACTAACCCTCACCCTCACCCTCACCTTCACCCTCACCCTAACACTAACCCTCATCCTAACCCTAAATGTAAACCTAATGCTAAACCTAAAGCTCATCCTCACCCTAAACCTCACTCTAACCCTTACCCTCACCCTAACCCTATCCTTAACCCTCACACTAAACCAAACACTCAACCTAACCCTAAACCTACGCTTCAGCCTAACACACCCTCAACACACACCCTAAACCTAACCCTAAGCCTAATCCTCACCCTATCCCTAAACTTAACCCTAACACTCACCCTAACCGTCACCCTCACACTAACCCTCATGCTAACCCTAACCCTCACCCTCACCCTAAGCCTCACCCTAACCCTTACCCTCACCCTAACCCTAAACCTCATCCTCATCCTAACCCTTACCCTAACCCTTACCTACAACCTAACCCTCAACCTAAGCCTAACCCTAAACCTAACCCTCACCCTAACACTCACCCTAATCCAAAACATAACCCTAACCCTCACCTTCACCCTCACCCTAACCCTCACCCTCACCCACACCCTAACTCTAACCCTCATGCTCACCCTCACCCTAACCCTCACCAACACCCTAAACCTCAACCTCACCCTAAACATCACCCTAAACCTAAACCTAACCCTAACCTTAACCCTCTACCTCCCATTCCTCCTCAGCCTTACCCTAACCCTAACACTAATCATAACCCTAACACTCAACCCCACCCTCACCCTAGCACTAACCATAATCCTAATGCTAAACCTCGCCCTCACACTCACACTAACCGTAACTGTAACCCTAACAATAACCCTAACCCTAACCCTAAAAGTCACTCTCAACCTAATCCTTACCCTAACCCTCACCCTCATTCTAACCCTCACACTCACCTGACCCTCACCATCACACTAACCCTCACACTAACACTTGCCCTCAACCTAACCCTAACCCTAACCCTCACTCTCAACCTCACCCTTACCCACACCCTCACCCTAATCCATACACTCACACTCACACTCACATTAACCCTCAACCTCACCCTAAACATCACCGTAAACCTAATCCTCACCCTAACCCTAACCCTAACCCTCACCCTAAAACTAACCCTCACCCTAACTCTAACGCTTGCCCTAACTCTCACGGTCACCCTAACCTTCACCGTAACCCTTATCCTCACACTAACCCTAACTCTAACCCTAACCCTGACCCTCACACTAACCCTAAATCTCACCCTAAACCTATACTGACACCTCACCCTAAATCTCACCCTAACCCAAACCTTAACCCTAACACTCACCCTAACCCTAACCCTAAACCTAACCCTCACCCTCAACCTAACCCTCAACCTCACCCGAACACTCACCCTCACCATATCCCCACTCTTACAATAAACATCACCCTAACCCTAACTCTCACCCCAACACTAACCCTAAACCTCACCCTAAAACTAAACCTCAACCTAACCATAACCCTCACTCTTACCCTCACAGTAAACCAATCCTAACCCTAACGCTCACCCTCACCATCAAACTCACCCTAACACTAACCCTAACCCTAACCCTCACCCTCATCCTCACCCCAAATTTCACACTCACCCTAAACCGCACCCTAATCCTACCCCTGCCCCTCTCCCTAACCCTCACACTAACCCTAACCCTAACCCTAACACTACCCCTAAACCTAAACCTCACACTAATCCTAAACCTAACGTTAACCCTCAACCAAAACCTAATCCTCACCCACATCCTAACCCTCACCCTCAGCCGAAACCGAACCCTCACCCGAACCCTCAGCCTCACCCTAACCTTCACCCTAAACATCACCCAAACCTTAACCCTCACCCTAACGCAAACCCTAAAAATAACCCGCACCCTAACCCTCACCCTAACACTTATCCTCACCCTAACACTAAACCTAAACTTCAGCCTCACCCTGACCCTCACACTAGCCGTAACCCTTACCCTAATCCTAACCCTAACCATAACTTTCACCCTCACCCTCACCCTCACCCTCAGCCCAACACTCATGCTAACCCTATTTCTAATCCTAACCCTCACCCTCACCCTCACCCTAATACTAACCCTAACCCTAAGCCTCACCCTCACCCTAATAATCACCATCACCCTAAACATAACCCTAACCATAACCCTCACCCTAACCGTAACCCTAACCCTCACCCTAAACCTAACCTCAGCTTAACCATCAACCTCAACCTAATCTTCACCCTAACCCTAACCCTTACCTAACCGATACTCTTACCCTCAACTTCACCCTAACCCTCACCCTCACCCTAGCCCTCACCCTAACCCTAACCCTAAACCTCAACTTCAACCTCCCCTTCCCGCTCAGCCTTACCCCAACCCTAACCATAATCCTAACCCTAATGCTCAACCCCACCCTCACCCTAACCCTAACCCTAACACTAACGCTAACCCTCACCCACACCCTCACCCTCGCCCTAAGGCTAACGCTAACAATAAGCCTAACCTTAACCCTAAACCTAACCTTAAAACTCAACTTAACCGTAATCCTAACCCTAAACATCACCCTCACCCTCGCCCTCATTCTAACCCTCTCCCTCACCCTCATCATCACCATCACACTAACCCTCACACTAACCCTAACACTCATCCTAACCCTAACCCTCACCTTCACTTTCACCCTCACCCTCAGTCTAACCATAACCCTAACCATAATCCTAACCCTAAACCTCACCCTCAACCTAATCCTCAGCTTAACACTTATCCTCACATTAACCCTAACTCTAACCCTAACCATTACCCTCACACTAACCTTAACCCTCACACTAACCCTAAACCTACCCGTCACCCAAACCCTAACCCTAATCCTAACTCTAACCCTAAACCTTTCCGTAATGCTAACCCTAACAGTAACTCTCACCCTCATTCTAAACATCACTCTAACGCTAATCTTCACCCTAAACATAACCCTAACCCTCAACCTAAACCTACCCCTCAACCGAACCCTCACCTTCCCCTAACCTTCACACTAAGCCTAACCCTCACCCTAAACCTAACCCTCACCCTCAATTTCACCCTCACCCTCAGCCTAACCCTAACCCTAAACCTAATCCTAACCCTAACCCTAACCCTCACCCTCAACCTCACCCTCACACGCACCCTCAAATTAACCCTTACCCTCACACTCACCCTCACACTAACACTCAACCTCACCGTAAACATCACCCTAACACAAACCCTCAAACTAACCTTAAACGTAACCCTCACCCTACCACTAACCCAAACCCTAAACCTAACGCTAACCCTAAACCTCACCCTCACCCTAACCCTCAGCCAAACCCTTATCCTCACACTAACCCTAACCCTAACCCTAACCCTCACCCTAAACCTATCCCGACACCTCAACCTAACTCTCACCTTACCGAAACACTAACCCTAACCGTCACCCTAACCCTAGACTTCAACCTAACCCTCACCCTCACCCTAACCCTCTCCGTCACCCTAACACTCATCCTAAACCTAACTCTCAACCACACCCTAACTTTCACCCTCACCTGAACCTTCACCCTCACTCGAACACTCACCCTCACCCTAAACCTCAACCTCACAATAAACATCAGCCTAACACTATCCCTACACCTCACCGTAACTCTCACCCTTACCCTAAACCTAACCCTAAACTTATATCTCCCCATAACCCTAACCTTAAATCTAAACCTCACCCTCACCCTAACCCTCACCCTAACCCTCACCCTAACCCTAACCAAAACCCTCAACCCCACCCTTACCCTCACACTCACCAGAACCCTCAACCTCACCCCAACACTCACGTTCACCCTAAACCTCACCCTCACCCTCACCCTAATCCTAACCCTAAACCTAATCCTCACCCTAACCCTCATTCTAACCCTCACCCTCACCTGAACTCTAATGCTAACCCTACCTCTCACCCTCACCCAAACCCTCACCCTAAACCTCACCCTAACCCTTACCATCACCATAACCCTAACCCTAAATCTAAACCTAATCCTCACCTTAACCCTAACCCTCGCCCGCACCCTAAACCTCACCATCACACAAACCCTCATCCTCACCCTAACACTCACACTAACCCTAAACCTAACCCTAATCCTAAACCTAACCCTCACACTCACCCTCACCGTCAAACTAACCCTAACACTAAAACTAAACCTAAAACTCACGCTCACCCTCACCCTCACCCTAACACTCACCCTCAAGATAAACATCACCCTAACTATCACCCTCACCCTAACACTTATCCTCACCCTAAAACTAACCCTAACCTTCACCCTCACCCTTACCCTCACCCTCAGCCTAACCCTAACCCTAACCTAAGCCTAACCCTCACCCTCACCCTCACAATAACCCTCACACTAATCCTAACAGTAACTCTAGGACTAACCCTCACCCTCAACCTCAACTTCCCCCTCAGCCTTACCATAACCCTAATCCTAACCCTAACACTCAACCCCACCGTCAGCCTCACCCTAACCCTAATCCTAATGCTAAACCTTGCCCTCACCCTCTTTGTAACTGTAACCGTAACCCTAACAATAACTCTAACTGTAACCATAACCCTTACCCTAAAACTCACCCTAAACCTAATCTTAACTCTAACCCTCACCCTCACCCTCACCCTCGTTCTAAACCTCACCCTCACCTGACACTCACCATCACAGTAACCCTCACACGAACCCTAACCCTCATCCTAACCTTAACCCTAACCCGTACCCTCACTTTCACCCTCACCCTCAGCTTAACCCTAACCCTAATCCTAATCCTAAACCTCCCCCTCCCCCTAAACCTAACCCTAACCCTCACCCTAACACCCTAACCCTCACCCTCAACCTCAACCTCACCCGCACCCTCACAATAACCCTCACATTCACCCTCAAACTCACTCTCACAATAACCCTCAACCACATCCTAAACATCACCCTAAACCTAACTCTAACCCTAAAGCAAACCCTAACCGAAACCCTAACCCTAACCCTCACCCTGACCCTAAACTTCAACCTAACCCTCACCCTCACCCTAACCCTCTCTGTCACCCTAACACTCATCCTAAACCTAATTCTCAACCACACCCTAACTTTCACCCTCACCTGAACCTTCACCCTCACTCGAACACTCACCCTCACCCTAAACCTCACCCTCACAATAAACATCAGCCTAACACTATCCCTACACCTCACCGTAACTCTCACCCTTACCCTAAACCTAACCCTAACCTTAAATCTCACCATAACCCTAACCTTAAATCTAAACCTCACCCTCACCCTAACCCTCACCCTAACCCTAACCAAAACCCTCAACCCCACCCTTACCCTCACACTCACCCGAACCCTCACACTCAACCCAACACTCACGTTCACCCTAAACCTCACACTCAAAATATACATCACCCTAAACCTAACCCTCAGCTTAACCCTAACCCTCACCTTAACCGTAACCCTAATCCTAACACTAATCCTCACCCTCACCCTCACCCTCACCCTACCCCTAACCCTAACCCTAACCCTCACCCTAACCCTCATTCTAACTCTCACCCTCAGCTGAACTGTAATGCTAACCCTACCTCTCACCCTCACCCTAACCCTCACCCTAAACCTCACCCTAACCCTTACCCTCACCATAACCCTAACCCTAAATCTAAACCTAATCCTCACCTTAACCCTAACCCTCGCCCACACCCTAAACCTCACCATCACACAAACCCTCATCCTCACCCTAACACTCACACTAACCCTAAACCTAACCTTAATCCTAAACCTAAGCCTCACACTCACCCTCACCCTCAAACTAACCCTAACACTAAAACTAAACCTAAACCTCACGCTCACCCTCACCCTTACCCTAACACTCACCCTCAAGATAAACATCACCCTAACCATCACCCTCACCCTAACACTTATCCTCACCCTAAAACTAACCCTAACCTTCACCCTCACCCTTACCCTCACCCTCAGCCTAACCCTAACCCTAACCTAAGCCTAACCCTCACCCTCACCCTCACAATAACCCTCACACTAATCCTAACAGTAACTCTAGGACTAACCCTCACCCTCAACCTCAACTTCCCCCTCAGCCTTACCATAACCCTAATCCTAACCCTAACATTCAACCGCACCCTCACCATAACCTTAACACTAATCCTAATGCTAAACCTTGCCCTCACCCTCTTTGGAACTGTAACCGTAACCCTCACAATAACCCTAACTATAACCATAAACCTTACCCTAAAACTCACCCTAAACTTAATCTTAACCCTAACCCTCACCCTCACCCTCACCCTCGTTCTAATCCTCACCCTCACCTGACACTCACCATCAGAGTAACCCTCACACAAACCCTAACCCTCACCCTAACCTTAACCCTAACCCGTACCCTCACTTTCACCCTCACCCTCAGCTTAACCCTAACCCTAATCCTAATCCTAAACCTCCCCCTCCCCCTAAACCTCACCCTAACCCTCACCCTAACACCCTAACCCTCACCCTCAACCTCACCCTCACCCGCACCCTCACCCTAACCCTCACATTCACCCTCAACCTCACTCTCACAATAACCCTCAACCACATCCTAAACATCACCCTTAACCTAACTCTCACCCTAAAGCAAACCCTAACCGAAACCCTAACCCTAACCCTCACACTAACCCTAACGTTAACATTAACCCTCACCCTCACCCTAACATTCACCATAACCCTTATCCTCACACTAACCCTAACCCTAACCCTCACCCTAAACCTAAACCTCACCCTAACCCTAACCTGACACCTCACCCTCTCACCCTAAACCAAACCCTAACCTTAACCCTCACCCTAACCCTAACCCTAAACCAAACCCTCATGTTCACCCTAACCCTCACCGTCACCCTAACCCTCACCCTAACCCTAATCCTAACCATCACACTCACCCTAACCCTTATCCTCACCGTAACCTTACTGACCATAACCCTCAAACTAGCCGTAACCTTTACCCTAACCCTAACCCTAACCATAACCTACACTCTCACCCTGACCCTCACCCTCATCCCAAAACGAACACTAACCCTGTTCCTAATCCTAACCCTCACCCTAACCCTCACCCTCACTCTCACCGTCACCCTACCCATCAACCTAAACCTAAACTTCACCCTAACCCTCACCCTAACCGTAATCCTAACCCTCACCCTAAACCTAACTTCAGCTTAACCATCACCCTCACCCTAATCCTAACCCTAACAATAACTCTTAACTAAGAGAAACCCTCACCCTCACCCTCACCCTCACTATAACCCTCACCCTCATCCTAACCCTCACTCCAACCCTAAACCTAACCTAACCCTCACCCTCACACAAAACCTCAACCTCAGCCTAACCCCAAATCTAAACCTAAACCGAACCCTAACACTCACCCTCTCCTTAAACCTAAGCTTAACCCTCACCCACACCCTCACCCTCACCATAAACCTAAGCCTAATTCTAACCCTCACCCTCACCCAAACCCTCACCCTAACCCTTACCCTCACCCTCAACCTAACCCTCACCCTCACTCTCAACCTAACCCTCACCCTAACCCTCAACCTAACCCTCACCCTCACCCTAAATATCACCCTAACCCTAAACCTCACCCTAACCCTAACCCTAAACCCTAACCCTCACCCTAACCCTAACGATAACCCTAAACCTCACCCTCAACCTAACCCCCACCCTAACCTTTATCCTCACACTAACCATAACCCTCACCCTAACCCTAAACCAACCCCTCACCCTAAAACTCAACCTAACCTTCACACTAACCCTAAACCTTTTCCTAAATATATCCCTAACAGAAACCCTCAACCTCATAGTAAACATCACCCTAACGCAAACTCTCACCCTAACCCTAACCCTAAAACTCACCCTAACCTTAAACCTGAACCTAACCCTCACCCTCCCCTAATCCTCACCCTAACCCTCACCCTAAACCTTTCCTAAACGAAGCCCTCACTCTCACCCTCACCCTCAACCTAACCCTCACCCTAAACCTTACCCTCAACCTAAAGTTAACCCTAACACTCACTCTAACGCTAAAACTACACCTCAGCCAAACCCTCACCCTAACACTCAGCATATTCCTAACCCTCACCCTAAACCTAGCCATAAACCTCACCCTCACCATAACCCTCACTGTCACCCTAAAACTCAACCTAACCCTAATCCTCACCCACACTCTAATCCTCATCCTCACCCGAACCCTAACCCTCACCCTAACCCTAAACCTCACCATAAACATAACGCTAACGCTAACCCTCACCCAAATCCTAACCCTAACCCTCCTCCTAACCCTAACACTCACACTAATCCTCAATCTCAACATAATTCTCACCCTAAAAATAATCCTAACCCTTACCTCACCGAAACCCGCACCCTCACCCTCACCTTAACCCTCAACCTCACCCTAGCCCTCACCCTAACCCTAATCCTAACCCTATCCCTAACGCTAAGCCTATCCCTTACCCTCAACCTAACCCTAACCCTAACCTTCACCCTAACAGTCACCCTATACCTAACACTAACCCTAACCCTCACCCTCACCCTAACCCTCACCCTAACCCTATCCTTACACCTCACCCTAACTCTCAACCTAACCCTAAACCTAATCCTCACCCTAACCCTAACCCTCGCCCACACCCTAACCCTCACCCTCACCCGAAAGCTCATCCTCACACTAACACTCACACTAAACCTAACCCTAACCCTAATCCTAAACCTAACCCTCAACCTCAGCCTCTCCCTAAGCCTAACACCCTCACCATAAACATCACCCTAACGCTAACCCTCACGCTAAACATAACCCTAACCCTCACCCTAAACTTAACCCTCACCCTAACTCTCACCCTATCCCTAACGCTAACGCTACACCTCACCCTCAACCTAACCCTGATGCTAACCCTTATCCTCACATTAACCCAAACACTAAACCTAACCCTAAACCTCACACTAACCCTAATCCTCACCCAATCCCTAACCCTTACTCTAACCCTCACCCTGACCCTCATCTTCAACCTAAGTCTAATGCTAATGCTACCTCTCACCCTCACCCTAACCCTCACCCTAAACGCTACATTCATCATAACCCTAACACTCACCCTCACCCTAAATCTCACCCTAACCCTTATTCTCACCCTAACCCGCACACTAACCCTAAACCTAAACCTAATGCTCACCCTAACCCTCACCCTAACCCTCACCCACTTACCCTCACACTAACCCTATCCCTGTCTCTAACCCTAACCCTAACTCTCACCAGAACACTCACCCTCAACGTAACGCTCACTCTCACTCTAAACATCATCCTAAACCTAACCCTCGCCCTAAGCAGAACCCTAACCATCACCGTAACCCTAACCCTCACACTAAGCCTAACCCTCAACCTCACACTAACCCACACTCTCACCCTAACAATACCCTCATCATATCACTCACCATCACCCTCACCCTCACCCACACCCTAACCCTAACCATAAACCACACCCTCACCCTAATTCTCACCCTGAACCTGACCCTAAACCTTACCTTACCAAAAACCTCACCCTCACCCTAAAACAAACCATCACCCTAGCCCTCACCCTAACACTAACCGTCACCCTAACCCTAACCCTACCCCTCACCCTAATCTTAACCCTAATCATAACCTTAACACTCATCCTAACCCTATAACTAAACGTAATGATAACCCTAAACCTCACACTCACCGTAAACCTCAACCTAACCCTTACCATCACCCTAACCCTAACCCTAACCTCCACACTAAACCTAACACTCACTCTAACCTTAACCCTAACCCTCGGCCTAACCCTCACACAAAACCTAACCCTAACCCTCATCCTCACCCTATGTTAACCTTAACCCAAACCCTCACTCTAACCTTCACCCTGACCCTAACACTCACAGTAACCCTTACCCTCACATTAACCCTAAACCTATCCGTCGCCCTAACCCTCACCCTAAAACTTACCCTACCCTAACCCTAATCCTAACACTCACCCTCACCCTCACCCTCACCCTAACCCTCACCCTAACCCTAACCCTCACCCTCACTCTAGCTCTCACCCTAACACTAACCCTCACCCTAAACCTAACCCTAACCCTAACCCTCATCTTAACCCTAACGCTAACCCTAACCCTTTCCATAAGGCTAACCCTAACAGTAACCCTCACCCTCATACTAAACATGACTCTAAGGCTAACCCTCACCCAAATCCTAACCCTAACCCACACACTACCCGTAACCCTCAAACGAACACACACACTCCCCTAAACCTCACCCTCAACCTAACCCTAAACCTTACCTAACAGAAACCCTCACCGTCACACTCACCCTCAACCTAAACCTTACCCTCACCCTAACCATAACCCTAACCTTCACACTAACCCTAACCCTCACACTAACCCTAACCCTACCCCTCACCCTAACCCTCAACCTAAACCTCAACCTAACCCTAACCCTCAACTTAAACCTAACCATAACCCTCACACTCACCCTAAATTTTACAGTCACTCTAACACTCAACCTAAACCTAACCCTCACCCACACTCTAATCCTCACCCTCACCCTCACCCTAACCCTCACCCTCACCCTAACCCTCACCCTAAACATCACCCTAATCCTAACACTCACCCAAATCCTGACCCTAACTCTCAACCTAACCCTAACACTCACACTAACCCTCAATCTCAACTTAATCCTCACCCTAAAAATAGCCCTAACCCATACCTAACCGAAACCCTCACCCTCACCCTCACCATCACCCTCACCCTAAACCTCACCCTATCCCTACACCTCACCGTAACTCTCACCCTAACCCTTACCCTAACCATAAACCTCACCATAACTCTAACCCTAAATCAAATCTCACCCTCACCCTAACCCTCACCTTCACCCTAACCCTCACCCTATCCCTAACTCTCAACCAAAACCTAACCCTCACACTCACCCGAACCCTCACACTCACCCTAACACTCACCCTCAACCTAACCCTCACCCTAACAGTCATCCTTACCCTCAACCTCACCCTAACCCTCACCGACACCCTAACCCACACCATCACCCGAACCCTCATCCTCACCCTAACACTCACACTAACCCTAACCCTAACTCTAATCCTAAACCTCACACTCACCCTCACCCTCACCCTCAACCTAACCCTAACCGTAACCCTAAACCTAATCCTCACTCTCATACTCACCCTCACCCTAAAACTCACCCTCACCATAAACATCACCCTAACCCTAACCCTCACCCTAAACCTAAACCTAACCCTCACCCTAAACCTAACCCTCACCCTAACGCTCAACTTAGCCCTAACAATAACCCTATACCTCACCCTCACCCTAACCCTCACACTAACCCTAATCCTCACCTGATGCCTAACCCTCACCCTAACCATCTCCCTCACCCTAACTCTAATGTGAACCCTACCTCTCACCCTCACACTAACCCTCACCCTAAACCATACCCTAAACCTTACCCTCACCCTAACCCGCAAACTAACACTAACTCTAACCCTAACGCTCACCCAAACCCTAACCCTTACCCTCACCCTAACCCTAACCCTAACCATAAGCTTAACCCTCACACTAAACCAAAACCGTACCCTCAGCCTAACCCTCAACCAAACCCTAACCCTAACCCTAAACCTAAACCGCACCCTAACCCTAAACCTCACCCTAAGCCTCAGCCTCAGCTTAACCCTATCCCTAACCCTAATCCTAACCCTAACCCACAACCTCAGATTCACCATAACTCTAACCATAATATTAATCCTAAACTTCACCCTCACCCTCACAAACTAACACAAACTCTCACCCTAACCCTCAGCCTAACCCTAACGCTAACCCTAACCCTCACACTCACCCTAAACCTCAGCCTAACCATTTAACTCACCAAAACCCTGACCCTAACCCTAACAATAATATGCACCCTAACGCTAACCCTCACCCAAACCCTAACACTCAAGGTAACCCGAATCCTCAACCGAACCTTTACACTCACCCTAGCCCTAACACTAACCCGAATCCTATACCTATACCTCACCCTAACCTTAACCCTAACCCTAACCCTGACAATCACCATCACCCTAACATTCGCCTTCACCCTAAATATCACCCTAAACATAACCCTCACCGTAACACTAACCCTAACACTCACCCTCACACTCTAACCCTCACCCTTACCCTAACTCTAACCCTAACCCTCACCCTCACCTTCAAGCTAACCTTAAACCTAACCATAACCCTCACCCTAACCCTAAACCTACCCCTCACCCTAACCCTCACTCTCACCCTAACCCTAACCGTAATGATCACGCGAAACCTATCCTTAACCTGCACACTCACCCTAACGCTCAACGTCACCCTAAACCTCAACCTAACCCTAACCCTCACCCACACCCTAACCCTCACTCTCAACCGAACCCTAACACTCACCATAACCCTAACCCTCACTCTCACCCTAAACAACACCCTAACCCTAAAAATAACCCCTACCCTAACCCTCACCCTAACCCTAACCCTCAACCTAACACTCACCCTCAACCCATCTTCACCCTAATCCTAACCCTAAACCTTCCCTAACCATAAACCTCACCTTCACCCTCACCGTAACCCTCACCCTCACCCTAACCCTCACCCTTACCCTAGCCCTTACCCAAAACTTACCACTAACCGTAACCCTCACCCTTACCCTAACCCTCACCCTCATCTTAAACAGTTCCCTAACGCTAACCCTCACCCTAACCATACACTTAGCCCTCACCCCAAGCCTAACCCTCACCCTCACCGTAAGGATAACCCTACCCAAACCCTCACCCAACCCTCACACTAACCTTTAATCATACACTAAACTTAACTCTATCCGTAACCCTAACCCTCACACTAAACCTAACCCTCAACCTAATCCTAACCCTAACCCTCACCCTAATCCTCGCCCTAACCCTAACCATAAACCTAACCCTAACACACACCCTAAACCTAACCATAACCCTCAACCTCACCCTAACCCTCACCTACACCCTAACCCTCAACCTAACCCTAACCCGAACCCTCACTCTAACCCTCACCCTCACCTTCACCCTCACCGGAACCAGAACACTATCCCTCAGCCTCACCCTAAACATTACCCTAACCCTAACCCTCACTCTAACAATAACCCTAACCCACACCCTAACCATTACCCTCAACCTAACCCTCACCCTTACCCTCACCATCACTATCACCCTAACCCTAACCTTAAACCTTAGACTCACTCTCATCCTAACCCTAACTCTAACCCTCACCCTAACCCTAACCATAAACCTAACCTTCACCCTAAACTTCACCCTAACCCTAACGCTAACCCTAACACTTACCCTCACCCTAAATTTCAACCTAACCCTTAAACTCAACCTAGCCCTAACCATAACACTCACAATAACCCTAACCCTACCCGTCACCCTAACCCTCACCACAACCCTAACACTAACCCTCACCTTAAACCTAACCCTAACACTCATCCTCACCCAAACCCTCAGCCTCAACCTGAACCTCCCCCTCTTCCTAAACCTCAACCTAACCCTAACCCTCACCAAAACCCTAACCCTAACACTCACCCTTACCCTGACCCTCACACTAAGCCTCAGCCTCAACCTAATCCTCACCCTAAGAATAACCCTAACCCTTACCTAAACGAAACCCTCACCCTCAAACTAAACCTCAGCCTCACACTCACCCTCACCCTAAACCTAAACCTAACCTTAACCCTAAAACTCCCCCTCAACCTCCCCCTCCCCCGCACCCTAACCCTAACCATAACAGTAATACTAAACCTAACCCTCACCCCCACACTCACCCTAAACCTAACCCTAAACTTAAAGCTAAGCCTCACCCTCACCCTAAACCTAACTCTCACACTAAACCTCACCCTAACCCTAACCCTAATACTCACCCTCACCCTAAACCTAACACTTAGCCCTGCCCTCACCCTCAACCTCAATCTCACCATAAATCTCACCCTCACCCTAAACATCACCCAAACCCAAACTCACACCCTAAACCTAACCCTAACCCTCACCCTCACGCTAACCCTGAAACTAAACCAAAACCTCATCCTAATCCTCACCATAACACTAACCGTAACCCTTACCTAACAGAAACCCTCACCCTCACCATAAACCTCACCCTCACCCAAGCCCTCACGCTAACCTTAACCCTCACCGTAACCCTAACACTAACCCTCACTCTCAACCTAACCCAAACCCTAAACCTAACGTTAACCCTCACCCTCACCCTAAAACTCAAACTAAACCAAAACCTCATCCTAATCCTCACCATAACACTAACCCTAACCCTTACCTAACAGAAACCCTCACCCTCACCATAAACCTCACCCTCACCCTAGCCCTCAACCTAACCCTAACCCTCAAAATAACCCTAACCCTAACCCGCACCCTCTCCTTCAACCTAAACCTCACCCTAACCCTAAACCTCACCCTAACCCTCACCTTAGCCCTAAACCTAAGCCACACCCTAAACCTCACGCTCACCCTCACACTCACCCTCACCCGAACCGTAACCAGAACCCTAACACTCAGCCTCATCCTAAACTTCAACCTAAACCTCACCCTCACTCTAACCCTAACCCTAACCTTCACCCTAATCGTAACCCACAACCTAAACCACACGCTAACCATAGCCATCACCATAACTCTAAACCTAAACCTAACCCTAAACCTCACCCTCCCTCTATGTCTCCCCCTCAGCCTAACCATAATCCTAATCCTAAACTTACCCCTCACCCCCACCATCACCCTAAACCTAACCCTAACCCTAACGTCAACCCTCACCCTAACCTTCACCCTAACCCTAACAATAACCCTACCCTAAATCTAACCTGAATCCTAAACCTAACCCTTACCCTAACCATAAACCTAACCCTAAAACTCACCGTAACCCTAATCCTAACCCTAACCCTCACCCTAACACTAACCCTCACTCTAATCATCACCCTAACCCTCACCCTAAACCTAACCCTAACCCTAACCATCAACCTAAACATATTCCTAACTTCACCCTCAACCTAACCCTCACCCTAAACCTAACACTCATATTAACCCTCAACCTAACCCTAACACTAATCCCAACCCTAAGGCTAACCCTAACTTCACCCTCAACCTAACCCTCACCCTAACCCTTATCCTCATACTAATCCTAATCCTAAACCTAACCCTAACCTCACACTAACCCTAACCCTCACCCTAACTCTAACCCGACCCCTCACACTAACCCTAACCCTAACCCTAAACTTAACCCTAAACCTAATCCTCACCCGAACCCGAACCCGAACCCTCATCTTAAACTTCAACCTCATGCTAAACATCACCCTAACACTAACCCTCACCCTAATCCTAACCCTCACCATCACCCTTAACCTAATCCTCAACCTAACTCTCAACCTCACCCTAATCCTCACCATAAACATTACCCTAAAACTTACCTAACAGAAACACTCACCCTCACACTCACCTTAACCCTCTGCTCACCCTAGCCCTCACCTTAACCTTAACCCTCACCCTAACCCTAATAATAACCCTCACCCTCACCATAAACCTAACCCTAACCCTACCCTCACACTAACCCTCACTCTAACCCTAAGCATAAGCCTAACACTCACCCTCAAAGTAAACCTAACCCTAACCCAAACCCTCACCCTAACCCTAATGCTAACCATAAACCTAATGCTAAACCTAACCATCAACCTCAACCTAACCCCCACCCTAACCATTATAGTCACACTAACCCTAAACCTAACCCTAACCCTAACCCTCACACTAAACCTAACCATCACCCTAACCCTAACCCTACCCCTCACACTAACCCTCATCCTAACCCTCACCCTAACCCTAACCCTCAAGCTAACCCTCACCCTCACCCTCACCCTCACCCTAACCCTAACCCTCACCTTAACCCGAAACCTAACCCTCACCCTCACCCTCACTCTCTCCCTAACCCTAAGCCTAACCCTAACCCTAAACCTAATCCTCAACCTCACCCTCACCCTAACACTCACCCTCACCATAAACACACTTAATCCTAACCCTTACACTAACCTGAACCCTCACCCTCAACCTAACCCTCAACCTCACCCTAACCATCACCCTAACCCTAACCCTCACCTTAACCCTAACCCTAAGCCTCACCCTTACCTTAACCGTCAACCTAACCCTCACCCTCACACTAATCCTCACCATAGCCCACACCCTAAACCTTACCTAACCGAAACCCTCACCCTCACCATCACCATAACCCTCACCATCACCCTAGCCCATACCTTAACTTAACCCTCACCCTAACCCTAACACTAACCCTCACCCTCACCCTAAATCTAACCCTAACCCTAACCCTCGCACTAACCCTCACCCTAACCCTAACCAAACCCTAACCCTAACACTCACCCTAACCCTCACCATAACGCTAACATGCAACCTAAACTTCAGAATCACGCTAATCCTCACCATAACACTAACCTTAACTTTTACTTAACCGAACCCTCAAATTCACCCTTACCCTAACTCTCACCGTCACCCGAGCCCTCAACCTAATCTTTACCCACACCCTAATCTTTACCCTCACACTAACTCTAACAGTAACACTCACCCTCACCTGCACCCGAACTCTAAGCCTCGCCCTCACCCTCACTCTAACCCTAACCCTAAACCTAACCCTAACCCTAAACCTAACCCTCAACCTCAACCTCAGCCTAACACCCAGCCTCACAATAAACACACCCTAACCCTAACAATCACCCTAAATCTCACCCTCAATCTAACCCTAATGATAACCCTAACCCTCAACATCATTCTAAACCTCACCCTAACTCTTACACTCACCCTAACCCTAAACCTAACCCTGATCCTAACCCTAATTTGAACCCTCATCCTAATCCTAACCCTAACTCTAATACTCACACCAACACTCACCCTTACCCTAACGCAAAACCTAAACCTCAACTCACCATAAACCTCATCCTAAGACTTACCATCACTATAACCCTAACCCTAACCCTAATCCTCACCCTAACCCTCACCCTCACACTCACCCTCACACTCACTCTCACCCTAAACCTAAACCTAACCCTAACCCTAACCCTAACCCTCACCCACACCCTTAAACTAACACTCACCCGCACCATAAATATAACACGAAATCTAATCCCAACCTAACCATAAACCTAACGCTCACCCTAACACTAACCCTCACGCTAACGCTCACCTTAACACTAAGTCTAACCCTAACCCTCACCCTCACAATAACCCTCAACCTAACTTTATCCTCACAGTAACCCTAACCCTAACCCTCACACTAACCCTCACACTAACCCTAATCCTCACCCTTTCCCTAACCCTAACCCTAACGCTAACGCTAAACCTCAACTTCACCCTAACCCTCAAACTAACCCTCAGCCTCACACTAACCCTAACCATAACCCTCACACTAACCATCAAAATAACCCTAAATCTAACCCAAAACCTAACCCTCAATGTAACCCTCACCCTAAATCTAATGCTAACCCTAACCCTTACCCTCATCCTAACTCTCACCCTAACCCTAACCCTCACCCTAACCCTCATGCTGACCCTCACCCTAAACCTAACCCTCAACCTAATCCTCACCCTCAACCTACCCCTAACCCTACTCCTCACTCTAAACCTCACCCTAACCTTAACCCTAACCCTAATTCTCACACTAAATGTAACCATAACCCTCACAGTCACCCTAACACTCACCGACACCCTAACCCTCACCCTAACCCTAAACCTCACCCACACCATAACGCTCAACGTCACCAGAACGCTAACGTTCACCCTCCCCCTAAACCTCACCCCAAGCCTAACCCTCACCAAAACGGTAACCCCAACACTCACCCTAACCCTAACCCTCACACTAACCCTCACCCTCAACCTAATCCTCACCCTGACAATAACCATAACTCTTACCTAACAGAAACACTCACCCTCACCCTCACCCTCGACCTCACCCTAGCCCTCAGCCTAACCCTAACCCTAATCCTAAACCTACCGCTCAGCCCCACACTCACCCTAACCCTAACCCATACAATAACGCTAACCCTAACCCTAAAACTCACACTAAACCACACCCTCACCCTAAACACCACCCTAACCCCAACGCTCACCCTAAACCTCACCCTAACCCTCAACCTCAACCTAACCCTCAACATAAAGCTCACCCTCACCCTAATCTTCATCATATACCTAACCCTAAATCTTACCTAACCGAAAAACTCACCCACACACTCACCCTCACCCTAACAAACACCCTCACACTAGCCTTCATTCTAACCTTATCCCTCACCCTAACCCTAACACAAACCCTCACCCTCATCCTAATCCTAAACCTAACCCTAACCCTCACCCTAACCCTCACTCTAACCGTAACCCCAAACCTAACCCTCACCATAAACCTCATCCTAACCCTACACCTCACCTTAACCCTAACCCTAACCCTAACCCTCACCCTAACCCTAACCCTCAACCTCTCCCTAACCCTCACCCTAACCCTTATACTCACAGTAACCCTAACCCTAAGCCTAACCCTAACATTCACCCATATCCTCACCCTAACCATAACCCTAACTCAAATCCTAACACTGAACCTCACCCTCACTCTTACCCTAACTCTAAACCTAACCCTCACCATCACCCTCACCCTAATTCTAACCCTAACATTAATCCAAATTCTAACCCTCAGTCTCACCCTCACCCTAACTCTAACATTAACCCTAACCCTAATCCTCAACCTCACTCTCACCCTAACTCTAACCCTCACCCTAACGCGCACCTAACCCTAACCCTCAACCCAAACCTAACGCTAACCGTAACCCTCACCCTCACATTAAATCTCTCCCTAACCCTTAAACTCACCCTAACCCTAACCCTAAACCTAAACCTAATCTTCGCCCTAACCCTAACTCTCACCCAAAACCCAAAACTCAACCTCACCTTAAACGTCGCCCTCACCCTTGCACTCAACCTAACCCTAACCCTAACCCTAATCCTAAACCTAACACTCACCCTAACCATCACCCGCACACTAACCCTCACCATCACGATAAATATCACCCTAACCCTAAACCTCACCCTAACCCTAACACCCACATTATCACTAAACCTCACCGTAACCCTCACCCTAACTGGAACGCTAAATCTAACCCTAAAACTCACCATCACCCTAACACTCAGACGAACACTCACACTCACCTGAACCCTCACCCTAACCCTAACCCTAACCCTAATTTTAACACTGAACCTCACCCTCACTCTCACCCTAACTCTAATCCTAATCCTAACCCTCTCCCTCACCCTAACTCTAATCATTACCCTAATCCAAATTCTAACCCTACTCTCACCCTCACCCTAACTCTAACTTAACCCTAACCCTAACTTTCACCCTCACCCTCACCCTAACCCTAACTGTCACCCTAAGCCGCACCCTAAGCTTAAACCTCACCCTAACCCTAACACTAACCATAACCCTCAACCTCACACTAAACCTCATCATATCCCTTAAACTCACCATAACCCTCACCCTAACCCTAACCACAATCCTCACCCTAACGCTAACTCTCACCCACAACCTAAAACTCAACCTAAACTTAAACATCACCCTAACCCTAACCCTCACCCTAACCCTAACCCTCAAGGTAACCCTCACGCTAACCCTAACGCTAACCCTAACCCTATCCCTCACCATCCCCCTAACACTCAGCCGAAACTTAACTCTCACCCACACTCTAACCCTCACCCTCACATGAACACTCACACTCAACCGAACCCTCAAACTCTCCCTAACCCTAACCTTAACACTCACCCTAACCCTAACCCTAACCCTAACCCTCACCCTCACGGTAGTGAGTTAGGTTACCCTAACACTACTCTGTAACCTAATCATCACAAACACCCTGACCTTCACCCTCTCCCGAACACTCACACTCACCCGAATCCTCACCTTCACCCTAACCCTCTGCCTCTCCCTAAACATCACCCTAACCTTAACCCTCAACATAACCCCAACCCTAACACACATCCTAACCCTAATCCTCAACCTAACCCTCACCCTCATCTTAATCCTCAATCTAACCCTAAGCCTAACACTTAGCTTATCAAAACCCTCACCCTAACCCTCACCCTCACCCTAGCCCTCAACCTAACCCTAACCCTAACCCTAACCCTCATCCTCATCCTCATCTTCAACCTAACCCTAACCCTAACCCTCTGCCTCACCTTCAACCTAACCCTAACCCTAACCCTAAACCTCACCTTAATCCTAATGATAACCCTATCCCTAACCTGAACACTAACCCTCATAATCACCCTAACTCTAAACGTAAACCTAGCACTCACACTAACCCTCAACCTAACCTAACGTTATTCCTAACCCTCACCCTCACCCTCACTCTCACCCTAAACCTCACCCTCAACCAAACCCTAAACCTAACCCACACCCTAACCCTCACAATAACCCTAAATCTAACCCAAACACTAACCCTCAATTTAACCCTCACCCTAAACCTAACGCTAACCCTAACCCTTACACTCATCCTAACTCTCACTCTAACCCTTACCCTCACCCTAACCCTCACGGTGACCCTTACCCTCAACCTAACCCTAACCCTAACCCTCAACTTAATCCTAACCCTCACCCTAACCCTAACCCTACCCCTCACTCTAAACCTCACCCTAAACTTAACCCTAACCCTAATTCTCACACTAAATCTAACCCTAAGCCTCACAGTCCCCCAAAGCATCACCGACACCCTAACCCTCACCCTAACCCTAACCCCCATCCACACCTTAACGATCAACCTCACCCAAACCCTAACGCTCACCCTAACAATCACCCTCACCCTAAACCTCACCCTAATCCTAACCCTCACCAAAACGGGAACCATAACACGCCCCCTAACCCTAACCCTCACACTAAACCTCACCCTGAATCTAATCCTCACCCTGACAATAACCATAACCCTTACGTAACAGAAACCCTCACCCTCACCCTCACCCTCAAACTCACCCTAGCCCTCAGCCTAACCCTAACACTAATTCTAAAGCTAACCCTCACCCCCACCCTCACCCTAACCCTAACGGTAACCCTACCCTCACACTCACCCTAACCCTCACCCTCATCCTAACTCTAAACGTAAACCTAAACGTAAGGGTGAGGGTTATGGTTATTGTTAGATTTAGTGTGAGCGTTAGTGTTAGTGTTAGGGTTAAGGTGAGGTTTAGGGTGAGGGTGAGGTTTTGGGTTAGGGTTAGGGTTAGGGTGAAATTAAGGGTTAGGGTAAGAGTTAGGGTAAGGATTAGAGTTAGGGTGAGGGTTATTGTTAGGGTGAGGGTTATGTTTAGGGTAAGGTTTAGGGTGAGGTTGAGGGTTAGGATTAGTGTTAGGGTTATGGTGAAGTTGAGTGTAAGGGTTATTGTGAAGTTTAGGCTTAGGGTGAGGGCTACGGTGATGGTTTAGAGTGAGTGTGAGGGTGAGGGTTTCCTTTAGGTAAGGGTTAGGGTTATGGTTAGGGTGAAGATTAGCGTTAGGGTGTTATTTAGGTTGTGGTTTAGGGTTAGGGTGAGGGTTAGGTTGAGGGTGAGGGTTAGAGTCAGGGTTAGGTTTAGGGTTAGGGTGAGGGTGATTGTGATGTTTTTGGTTAGGGTTATGGTGAGGTTTAGGTGTAGGGTGAGGGCTAGGGTGAGGGTGTGGGTTAGGGTGAATGTGAGGGTAAGGGTGAGATTTTCAGTTAGGTAAAGATTAGGGTTAGAATTAGGGTGAGGGTTAGGTTGAGGGTGAGGGTTAGTTTGAGTGTTAGTGTTAGGGTGAGGGTTAGGGTTAGGGTTAGATTGAGGGTTAGGTTTAGGGTGAGGCTGAGGGTTAGGGTGAGGGTAACAGTTTGGGTGAGGATGAGGGTGAGGGTGAGGGTTAGAGTGTGGTTTACGGTTAGGTGTATGGTGAGGGTTAGGGTGACGGTGAGGGTGAGTGTGAGGGTGAGTGTTATGGTTAGGTTTAGGGTGAGGGTTAGGTTTAGGGTTAGATTTAGGGTGAGGGTTAGGTTGGGGGGTAGGATTAGGGTTAGGGAGAGGGTTAGGTTTAGTGTGACGGTTAGCGTTAGGGTTAGACTTAGGGTTAGTATGAGGATAAAGCTTAGGGGGAGTTTTAGAGTGAGCATGAGGGTAAGGTTTATCGTTAGGGTTAGGGTGAGCATTAGTGTGAAGGTTAGTTTTAGGGTTAGGGTTAGGGTGAGGGTACACTAAGCCTTATGCTAAACCTCACCCTCACCCTCACCCTAACCCTGACAGTAAACTTAACCCTCACTTTAAACTTAACACTTACTCTAACCATAACCCTAATGCTCACAATAACCCTCACCCTAACCCTTATCCTCACACTAACCCTAAGCCTAACCTTCAACCTCACCCTCACCTTAACCCTAACCTGAAAACTAACCCTTACCCTAACCCTAACCCTTACACTAACCCTAACCATAATCCTCACACTAAGCCTCACCCTAAACCTAAACCTTCCCCTAACCCTCACCTTCACCCTCACACTCATCCTAACCGTAACCCTGAACCTTACCCTAACCCTAAACCTAACCCTAAACCTAACAATAACCCAAACCCTAACCCTAATTCTAATCCTAACCCTCACCCTAACCCTAAACCTAAACCTAAAACTCACCGTAACCCTAATCCTAACCCTAAACCTCACACTCACTGTCACTGTCACCCTAACCCTGGCACTAAACCTCACCCTCACCCTAACCCTAACACTAACCCTAACCCTCACCCTAAACCTAACCCTAACACTCACACTCACCCTAACACTAACCCTAACCCTAACAATAACGCTCACCATCATCCTCACCCTAACCCTCACCGGAACACTAAACCTAACCCTACCCCTCACCCTAAACTTCACCCTAATCCTAACCCAGTCCCATACCCTAAACCTTATGCTAACCTGAACCCTAACCCTCAC
Organism: Dipodomys merriami; assembly: GCF_024711535.1. NCBI lineage: Eukaryota > Metazoa > Chordata > Mammalia > Rodentia > Heteromyidae > Dipodomys > Dipodomys merriami. The sequence continues at coordinate 1,427,428 of NW_027203259.1, forward strand.
CCTAGCACACAACCTCACCCTAAGCCTCACCCTCACCCTCACCCTAATCCTAACCCTAACCATAACACGCAACCTAATCATAACACTCACCCTCACCCTCACCGTCAGTCTAACCCTCACCCTAAACCTAAACCTAACCCACAACCTAACCCGCACCCGAACCCGAACCCGAACCCTCACCTGAAACCTCACCCTAACCCTAACCCTCAGCCTCACACTAAACATCCCCCTAACCCTAACCCTCACTCTAAACCTAACCATAACCAGAACACTAAACATAACCCAAACCCTTACCTAACCGAAAACCACACCCTCACCCTCACACTCAAGCTAACACTCACCCTCACCATAGCCCTCAGCCTAAACCTAAACCTCAACATAACCCTAACCCTAACCCTCACCCTAACCCTAACCCTAACCTTAACCCTCACCCTAAACCTCACTCTAACCCTAACCCTAACCGTAACCCTAACCCTCACCATAACCCTTACCCTCACCCTAACCCTAACGCTAACCCTAACTCTCACCCTCAACCTAACCCTAACCCTATCCCTCACCCTCACCCTCACCTTCACCATAACCCTAACCCTAACCCAAAAATTCACCATCACCATCACCTTCACCCTCACCCTCACCCTAACACTCACCGTCACCCTAAACATCACCCTAACCCTAACCCTCAACCTAACCCTAACCCTTACACTAACCCTAACCCTAAACTTCAACTTAACCCTAACCCTAACACTAAACTTAAACCTCACCCTAACCGTAATGCTAACCCTAACACTCACCCATACCCTAAATCTCACTCTAAACCTTATCCTCACACTAACCCTAAACCAAACCCTCAACCTCACCCTCACCCTAACCCTAACCGTAAACTTAACGCTCACTTTAAACTTAACAATTACTCTAACCCTAACCCTAACCCTCACACTAACCCTAACCCTCAAGGTAACCCTCACGCTAACCCTAACGCTAACCCTAACCCTATCCCTCACCATCCCCCTAACACTCAGCCGAAACTTAACTCTCACCCACACTCTAACCCTCACCCTCACATGAACAATCACACTCAACCGAACCCTCAAACTCTCCCTAACCCTAACCTTAACACTCACCCTAACCCTAACCCTAACCCTAACCCTCACCCTCACGGTAGTGAGTTAGGTCACCCTAACACTACTCTGTAACCTAATCATCACAAACACCATGACCTTCACCCTCTCCCGAACACTCACACTCACCCGAATCCTCACCTTCACCCTAACCCTCTGCCTCTCCCTAAACATCACCCTAACCTTAACCTTCAACCTAACCCCAACCCTAACACTCATCCTAACCCTAATCCTCAACCTAACCCTCACCCTCATCTTAATCCTCAATCTAACCCTAAGCCTAACACTTAGCTTATCAAAACCCTCACCCTAACCCTCACCCTCACCCTAGCCCTCAACGTAACCCTAACCCTAACCCTAACCCTCATCCTCATCCTCATCTTCAACCTAACCCTAACCCTAACCCTCTGCCTCACCTTCAACCTAACCCTAACCCTAACCCTAAACCTCACCTTAACCCTAATGATAACCCTATCCCTAACCTGAACACTAACCCTCATAATCACCCTAACTCTAAACGTAAACCTAGCACTCACACTAACCCTCAACCTAACCCTAACGTTATTCCTAACCCTCACCCTCACCCTCACTCTCACCCTAAACCTCACCCACACCCTAACCCTCACAATAACCCTAAATCTAACCCAAACACTAACCCTCAATTTAACCCTCACCCTAAACCTAACGCTAACCCTAACCCTTACACTCACCCTAACTCTCACTCTAACCCTTACCCTCACCCTAACCCTCACGGTGACCCTTACCCTCAACCTAACCCTAACCCTAACCCTCAACTTAATCCTAACCCTCACCCTAACCCTAACCCTACCCCTCACTCTAAACCTCACCCTAAACTTAACCCTAACCCTAATTCTCACCCTAAATCTAACCCTAAGCCTCACAGTCCCCCAAAGCCTCACCGACACCCTAACCATCACCCTAACCCTAACCCTCATCCACACCCTAACGATCAACCTCACCCAAACCCTAACGCTCACCCTAACAATCACCCTCACCCTAAACCTCACCCTAATCCTAACCCTCACCAAAACGGGAACCATAACACTCACCGTAACCCTCACCCTAACTGGAACGCTAAATCTAACCCTAAAACTCACCATCACCCTAACACTCAGATGAACACTCACACTCACCTGAACCCTCACCCTAACCCTAACCCTAACCCTAATTTTAACACTGAACCTCACCCTCACTCTCACCCTAACTCTAATCCTAATCCTAACCCTCTCCCTCACCCTAACTCTAACCATAACCCTAATCCAAATTCTAACCCTACTCTCACCCTCACCCTAACTCTAACTTAACCCTAACCCTAACTTTCACCCTCACCCTCACCCTAACCCTAACTGTCACCCTAAGCCGCACCCTAAGCTTAAACCTCACCCTAACCCTAACACTAACCATAACCCTCAACCTCACACTAAACCTCATCATATCCCTTAAACTCACCATAACCCTCACCCTAACCCTAACCACAATCCTCACCCTAACGCTAACTCTCACCCACAACCTAAAACTCAACCTAAACTTAAAACTCACCCTAAACGACACCCTAACCCTAACCCTCAATCTAACCCTAACCCTAACCCTCACCCTAACCCTAATACTAAAAGTAACCCTCACCCTCAACCTAATCCTCACCCTAAACCTAACCCTAATTCTTACCTAATTGAAAACCTCACCATCACCCTCACACTCACCCTAAACCACACCCTCACCGTAGCCCTCACCCTAAACCTAAACCTCACCCGAACCCTAACCCTAAACCTCACCCTCACCCTCACCCTAACCCTAACTCTAACCCTAACCCTAACCCTCACCCTCACCCTAACCTTAAATATAATCCTAACACTCACATTAATCCTCACCTAACCCTAAAGCTAACCGGAACCCTCACCCTCACACTAACTCTCACCCTTAACCTTACCCTCAACCTGACCCTAACCCTAACCCTAACACTCACACTAAACCTAACCCACACACTAACCCTACCCTACCTCTCACCCTAACCCTCACCCTCACCCTAACCCTAACCCTAACCGTAACCCTAACCCTCAACCTAACTCTAACCCTAACCCTCACCCTGACCCTCACCTTCACACTAACCTTCACATTCAACCTCATCCTCACCCTAACATTAATCCTAACTCTTCCCTAACTGAAACCCTCACCTTCACCCTCAATCTCACCCTAACCCTCACACTCACCCTATCCCTCACCGTAAACCTAACCCTAACCCTAACCCTAAAATTCACCCTCACTCTCACTATCACCCTCAGCCTAACTCTAACCCTAACCTTAGTCTTAAACCTAACCCTCAAACTCACCCTCACCCGAACCCTAACCCTAAACCTAACCTTCACCCTCACCCTCACCGTCACCCTCATCCTTACCATAACCCTAACCCAAATCGTAACACTTTCCCTCAACCTCACACTCACACTCACCCTAAACCTCACCCTCACCATAGCCCTCACCCTGAACCTAAACCTCACCATAACCCTAACCCTAAACCTCACTCTTACCTTAACCCTAAACCTAAACTTACCAATAACACTAACCCTAAACCTCATTTTAAATCTAACCCTCATCCTAACCCTAACCCAATACCTAAAACTCACCCTAACCCTAATTCAAAACCTAACCCTCACCCTCACTGTCACCGTCACCCTAACCCTCACCCTCAGCCTAAACCTCTCACTAACCCTAGCCCTCACCCTAACCCTAACCCTAACCCTCACCCTCAACCTCACCCTCACCCTAACCCTTACCCTCAAACTCACCTTCACCCTAATCCTCACAGTCACCCTAAACTTCACGCTAACCCTAACCCTCACCCTAACCCTAAACCTAACCCTAACACTCTCTCTCACCCTAACCCTAAACCTAAACCTAACTCTATACCTAACCCTAAACCTAAACCTCACCCTAACCCTTATCCTCAAACTTAACCCTAAAGCTAACCCACTCCCTCACCCTCACCCTAACCCTCACCCTAAACTTAACCCTCACCTAAACTTAACACTTACTCTATCCCTAACCCAAACCCTCACACTAACACTCACCCTAACCCTTATCCTCACACTAACCCTAAGCCTATCCCTCAACCTCACCCTCACCCTAAACCTAACCTGAAACCTAACCCTCACCCTAACCCTAACCCTTACACTAACACTAAACCTAACCCTCACACTAAGCCTCACCCTAACCCTAGACCTAACCCTAACCATCACCTGCATGCTCACCCTCACACTAACCCTAACCCTGAATCTTACCCTCATCCTAACCCTAAAACTTACCCTAACCAAAACCCAACTCCTAAACCTAAACCTCACCCTCACCCTAACCCTAGCCCTAACACTAACCCTAACCCTCAGCCTCACCCTAAACATCACCCTAACCCTAACCCTCAATCTAACCCTACACCTAACCATCAACCTAACCCTAACCCTAAAACTAACCCTCAGCCTCAACCTAACCCACACCCTAACCCTAACCCTAATTCTTAGCTAACTGAAAACCTCACCCTCACCCTCACACTCACTCTAAACCACACCCTCACTGTAGCCCACACCGTAAGCCTAAACCTCACCTTAACCCTAACCCTAAACCTCACCGTCACCCTCACCCTAAACCTAACACTAACCCTCACCCTAACCCTCACCCTCACCCTCACCCTAACCCTAACCCTAAAACTAACCCTCACATTAATCCTCACCCTAACCCTAAAGATAACCCTAATCCTCACCCTAATCCTAACCCTAACCTTAACACTTACCCTCAACCTAACCCTATCTCTAACCCTAATCCTCACACTAAACCTAACCCTCACACTAACCCTAACCCTAACTCTCACCCTAACCCTAACACTCAAACTAACACTCACCCTCAACCTAATACTCACCGTAACCATAACCCTAAACTTTACTTAAAGGAAAACCTCCCCCTCACACTCACACTCACCCTAACAATCACCATCACCGTAGCCCTCACCCTAAACCTAAACGTCACACTAAACCTCACCCTAAACTTCACCCTAACCCTAACCCTAACCCTAACCCTAAACATAACCCTCACCCTAACTCTAACACTTACCCTAACCCTAACCCTAACCCTAAATCTCACCCTAACCCTAACCCTAACCCAAATCCTCACCCTCACCCTAACCCTCACTTTAAGACTTACCCTAACACTATCCCTGACCCTAAAACTAACACTAACCCTAACACTCACCCTAACCATAACCCTCACCCTAAACCTTATCCTCACACTAACCCTAACACTAACCCTAACCCTCAGCCTCACAATCACTCTAACCCTAACCCTAACCCTCACCATCACCATCACCCTAACCCTAACCCTAACACTTACCCTAAACCTAACCCTAAAACTCACACTAATTCTCACCCTAACCCTAACCCTAACCCCAACCCTCACCCTCAACCTCACACTCACCCTAACCCTAACCCTAACCCTAACCCAAACCCTTACCCTAACCCTCACCCTAACCCTCACCCTAACCCTCACCCTCAGCCGAACCCTAAACCTAAACCTCATTCTAAACCAAACCCTTACCTTAACCCTTACCCTCACCCTAAACCTAAACCTAACGTTAACCTAACCTTACCTAACTGAAAACCTCACCCTCACACTCACACTCACGCTAACCGACAACCTCACCGTAGCCCTCACCTTAAACCTAAACCTCACCCAAACCCTAACCCTAAACCTCACCCTCACCCTCACACTAACCCTAACCCTAACCCTAACCTAACCCTCACCGTAACCCTCAAACTCACCCTAAACCTAAACCTAAACCTAAACCTCACATTAATCTTCACCCTAACCCTAAGGCTAAACCTAACCCTCACCCTCACCCTAACCCTCAACCTAACACTTACCCTCAACCTGACCCTAAAGCTAATCCTAACCCTAAACCTCACACTAACCCTAACCCTCACAGTAACCTTAACGCTACCTCTAACCGTAAACCTCACACACACCCTAACCCTAAACCTAACCCTAACCATAACCCTCACCCTAACTCTGACCCTAACACTCACCCTAACCCTCACCCTCACACTAACCCCACATTCAACCTAATCCTCACCCTAACAATAACCCTAACTCTTACCTATCCGAAACCCTCATGTTCACCCTCATTCTCACCCTAACACTCACACTCACGCTAGCCCTCACCTTAACCCTAACCCTAACCCTAACCCTAATCTTCACCCTCACTCTCACCATCACCCTCAGCCTAACACTAACCCTAACCCTAATCCTAAACCTAACCCTCAACCACACACTCACCCTTACCCTAACCCTAAACCTAACACTAAACATCAACCTAACCCTCACCCTAACCCTAAACCTAACCCTAACCCTCATCCTAACCCTAAAAATCTCCCTCACTATAACCGGAAACCTAACCCTAAACCTCACCCTAACCCTAAACCTAAACCTCATCCTCACCCTAACACTCACCCTCACCCTAACCCTAACCCTAACTGTAACCTTCACACCAACCCTAAACCACACACTAACAATTACCCTACCCCTTACCCTAACCCTCATCATAAAGCTAACCCTAACCCTAACCCTTACCCTGACCCTTACCCTCAGCCTAACCCTAACCCTCACCCTACCCCTTACCCTCACCCTACCATAACCCTAACCCTCACCCTAAAACTCACCCTAAACCTAACTCTAAACCAATCACTAACACTAACCCTCACTCTAACTCTCACCCAAAAACTAACCCTAACCCTAACCGTAACCATCACCCTACCCCTCACCCTAAACCTAACCCTAACCCTAAATCTCACACTCACCCTAACACTCACCCTAACCCTTACCCTCATTTTAACCATCACCCTTACCCTAACCCTCACCCTAATCCTAACCCAAACCCTAACCGTCACACTCACCCTAACCATAACCCTAACCCTAACCTTCATCCTAACCCTCAACCTAACCCTAAAGCTAAACACAAACCTCACCCTCACCCTAAACATTACTCTCACCCTAACCCCAATGCTTACCCTAACCCTCACGCTAACCCTAACCCTAATACTCACCCTCAACATAAACCTAACCCTAACCCTAACCTTCACACTAAACCTAATCCTCACGCTAACCCTAACCCTAACCCTCAGCATAACTTTCACCCTAAAATTAACACTAACCCTAAACTTCAACCTAACCCTAACCCTAATCCTCACCATCACCCTCACCCTAATCCTAACCCTCACCCTAACTCTAACCCTAACCATCACCCTAACCCTAACCCTCACCAAAACCCTTACCCTCACGCTAACCCTAACCTTAACCCTCACCCTTAACCTAACCCTAACCCTATCCTTCACCCTCTCACTACCCTTAACCGTCAGCCTAAACCTAACCCTAACCCTAACTCTAACCGAAACAATAACACTAAAACTAACACTCACCCTAAACCTAAACCGAACCCTAAACCTCAGACTAAATGTAACCCTCACAATATCCCTAATCCTACCCCTCAGCCTAACCCTCACCCTAACCCTAACCGTAACCTTAAGCCTCACCCTATCCCTAACCCTAACCCTAACACTCATTCTCACCCTTGCCCTCACCCTAACACTGAACCTAACACTAACCCTCACCCTAACCCTCACCTCACCCTAAACGTAACGCTCACCCTTACCCTAACCGTAACCCTCACCCTCACCCTCACCCTCACCCTCAGCCTAACCCTAACCCTAACACTAATCCTAACCCTAACCCTCACCCTCACCCTAAACCTCACCCTAAACATTACCCTCACCCTAACCCCAATGCTAACCCTAACCCTCAACTAACCCTAACGCTAATCCTCACCCTAACCATACCCTTAGCCCTCACCCCAAGCCTAACCCTCACCCTCACCGTAAGGATAACCCTACCCAAACCCTTACCCTTAGGGTGAGGGTGAGGGTTAGGGTTGGGTTGGGTGAGGGTTAGGGTTAGGGTTAGGATTATGATGAGGGTTAGATTGAGGGTTAGGATTAGGGTTAGGGAGAGGGTTAGGGTTAGTGTGTTGGTTAGCGTTAGGGTGAGAGTTAATGTTAGTATGAGGATAAAGCTTACGGTGAGTTTTAGGGTGAGCATGAGGGTAAGGTTTATCGTTTGGGTTAGGGTGAGGGTTAGGGTTAGGGTTAGGTTTAGGATGAGGGTTAGGTTTCGGGTGATGTTTTCGGTGAGGGTGAGGGTTAGGATGAAGGTGAAGTTGAGGGTGAGGGTTAGGATGAGTTTGAGGGTGAGGGTGATCTTGAGGATTAGGTTTATGGTGAGGATGAGGATTAGGGTGAGGATTAGGGTTAGTTTTAGGGTTAGGGTTAGGGTGAGGGTGAGGTTTAGGGATAGGGTTAGTTTGACGGTTACGGTGAAGGTGAGGTTGACGGTGAGCGTTAGGGTGAGCGTGACAGTGAGGGTGTGGGTTAGGGTTAGGATTAGGGTTAGGGCGCTCGAGAGTTAGGGTTAAGTTTAGTGTGAGGGTGCGGTTGAGGGTTAGGGTTAGGTTTAGGGTTAGTTGAGGGTAAGGGTTAGTTTTAGGGTTCCGTCAGCGTTAGGTTTAGGGTGAGGGTTAGCGTTAGGTTTAGGGTGAGGATTAGGGTTAGGGTTAGGGTAAGAGTTAGGGTTAGTGTGAGGGTTAGTGTTAGGGTCAGGGTAAGGGTTAGGCTTAGGGTTATATTTAGAGTGATGTTTAGGGTTAGGGTGAGGGTTAGGGTTAGGGTGAGGGTTACGGTTAGGGTGAAGTTTAAGGTGATGGTGAGGGTTAGCGTGAGGGTGAGGTTGAGGGTGAGGTTTAGAGTGAGGGTGAGGGTGAGGGTGATGGTGAGGGTTATTGTTAGGATTAGGGTTACATTGAGTGTGAGGGTTAGGCTTAGGATTAGGTTTTGGTTAAGTGTTATGCTGAGTGTGAGTGTGAGGGTGAGGGTTAGGGTTAGGGTTAAGTTGAGGGCTAGGGTTAGTTTGAGGGTTAGGGTGAGGGTGAGGTTGAGATTCAGGGTTAGGGTGACAGTGACAGTGAGGGTGAGGGTTAGTGTTAGGATTAGGGTTAGGGTGAGTTTTAGGTATAGGTTTAGGTTTAGGATGAGGGTTAGAGTTAGGATTAGGTTTAGGGTGAGTGTGAGGGTTAGTGTTAAGTTTAGGTTGAGGGTGAGGTTGAGAATTAGGGTTAGTGTTAGGGTTAGGGTGAGGGTTAGGGTTAGGGTTAGCCTTAGGGTTAGATGTAGAGTGACGTTTAGGTTTAGGTTTAGGCTGAGGGTGAGGGTTAGGGTGAGGGTTAGGCTTTGTGTTAGGGTAAGGTTTTGGGTTAGGGTGAGGGTTAGGGTTAGGGTTATGGTGAGGGTGAGGGTTAGTGTGAGGGTTAGGATTAGTGTTACGTAAGTGTTAGGGTTAGGGTGAGGGTGAGGGTTAGGGTTAGTTTTAGGGTGATGGTGAGGGTGTGGGTTAGGGTTAAGGTTAGGGTGATGGTGAGGGTGAGGGTTAGGATTATCATGAGGATAAGTTTTGGGTGAGGGTTAGAGTAAGGGTGAGGGTTATGGTTATTGTTAGGCTTAGTGTGAGGGTTAGTGTTAGTGTTAGGGTTAAGGTGAGGTTTAGGGTGAGGGTGAGGTTTTGGGTTAGGGTTAGGGTTAGGGTGAAATTAAGGGTTAGAGTAAGGGTTAGGGTAAGAATTAGAGTTAGGGTGAGGGTTATTGTTATGGTTAGGGTTAGGGTTAGGGTGAGGGTGATTGTGAGGTTTATGGTTAGGGTTATGGTGCAGTTTAGGTGTAGGGTGAGGGCTAGGCTGAGGGTGTGAGTTAGGGTGAATGTGAGGGTAAAGGTGAGGTTTTCAGTTAGGTAAGGATTAGGGTTAGAATTAGGGTGAGGGTTAGGTTGAGGGTGAGGGTTTGTTTGAGTGTTTGTGTTAGGGTGAGGGTTAGGGTTAGGGTTACATTGAGGGTTAGGTTTAGGGTGAGGCTGAGGGTTAAGGTGAGGGTAACTGTTCGGGTGAGGATGAGGATGAGGGTGAGGGTTAGGGTGTGGTTTAGGCTTAGGGTGATGGTGAGGGTGAGGGTTAGGATTATCGTGAGGATAAATTTTGGGTGAGGGTTAGAATAAGGGTGAGGGTTATGGTTATTGTTAGGTTTAGTGTGAGCGTTAGTGTTAGTGTTAGGGTTAAGGTGAGGTTTAGGGTGAGGGTGAGGTTTTGGGTTAGGGTTAGGGTTAGGGTGAAATTAAGGGTTAGGGTAAGAGTTAGGGTAAGGATTAGAGTTAGGGTGAGGGTTATTGTTAGGGTTAGGGTTATGTTTAGGGTAAGGATTAGGGTGAGGGTGAGGGTTAGGATTAGTGTTAGGGTAATGGTGAAGTTGAGTATAAGGGTTATTGTGAAGTTTAGGCTTAGGGTGAGGGCTACGGTGATGGTGAGGTTTAGAGTGAGTGTGAGGGTGAGGGTTTCCTTTAGGTAAGGGTTAGGGTTATGGTTAGGGTGAGGATTAGGGTTAGGGTGATATTTAGGTTGTGGTTTAGGGTTAGGGTGAGGGTTAGGTTGAGGGTGAGGGTTAGAGTCAGGGTTAGGGTTAGGGTTAGGGTGAGGGTGATTGTGAGGTTTATGGTTAGGGTTATGGTGAGATTTAGGTTCGGGTTAGTGTGAGTGTTAGGGTTAGTCAACCTATCCCTCACCCTAACCCTAACCATCACCCACACCCTAAACCTCACCCAAACCTGATCCCTCACACTAACACTAACGTAATTCTCACCCCCACCCAAAACATCACCCTAAACCTAAGCCTCACCCTAACCCTTACCCTCATGCTAACCCTAAAACTCACTCTAACACTCAACCTCACCCTATTCCTCACCCTAATCCTAACCCTTACCTAACCGAAAGCGTGACCCTCATCCTCAACTTCACCCTAACCCTCACCCTCACCTTAGTCCCCAACCTAACCCTAACCCTAACCTTAAACATCACCCTAACACTGAACCTAACCCTAACCCTCACCCTAACCCTCACCTCACCCTAAACGTAACGCTCACCCTTACCCAAACCATAACCCTCACCCTCACCCTCACCCTCACCCTCAGCCTAACCCTAACACTAATGCTAACCCTAAACTTCACCCTCACCCTAAACCTCACCCTAAACAATACCCTCACCCTAACCCCAATGCTAATCCTAACCCTAACGCTAATCCTCAACCTCAACATAAACCTAACCTTCACACTAATCCTAACCCTCACCCTTATCTAACCTTTATCATAACCCTAAGCCTAATCCTAACCCTCACCCTCAGCCTAATTCTCACAGTAAACCTTACCTCACCCTCACATTTACCCTCAAACTAACCATAAATCTCAACCTAACCCTAACCCTAACCCTCAACATCACCCTCACCCTAAGCCGATGCCTCACACAAATCCTAACCCTCACCCTAACCGTAATACTTCACCTCACCATAACTCTCAACCTAACACTAACCATAACCCTAACCATCACCCTAATACTAACCCTAATCCTCAAACTCACCCCAACCCTCATTGTCACCCTAATGCTCAACCTAATCCTAACCCTCACCCACACACTAACTCCCATCCCCATCTGAACACTCACCTTCACAGTAATCCTCACCCTCACCCTAAACATCATCCTAACCATAACCCTCACCCTAACCCTAAACCTATCCCTCACCCTAAACCTAACCCTCACTCTAACCCTCATGCTCACCCTAATCCTATCCCTAACCCTAACCCTAACCCTTACCCTAACCATAACCCTCACCCTCACCCTAACCATAACCCTAACCCTAATCCTACCCTAATCCTAACCCTAACCCTAACCCTCACCCTAACCCTAACCCTAACATTAACCATAGCACTCACCCTAACCCTCACCTTAACTCTAAGCCTAACCCTAAACCTCACCCTCACGCTAACCCTCACCCTAACCCTTACCCTAACCTAACCCTAACCCGAACCCTAACCATACCCCTCTCCCTACCCTCATCCTAACACTAACCCTAACCCCAAACCCTAACACTAACCCTCACCCTAACCCTCACATTCAGCCAAAACCTAATCCTAAGCCTAAACTTCACCCTTACCCTAACCCTTACCCTAACCCTAACCCTAAACGTGTAACCCTAACCCTCACCCTAATCCTCACCCTAAACCTTACACTCACCCTCACCTTTACCCTCAAACTAACCCTAAACCTCAACCTAACCCTAACCATCACCCTCACCATCACCCTAAGGCTCATGCTAACCCTAACCCACACTCTCACCCTAACCTTCAACCTAACACTATACCTCACCCTAACCCTAACCCTAACCCTCACACTAAACCTAAACCTCAACCTAACCCTAACCCTACCTTTCACTCTAACCCTCACCCTAACCCTCAACCTAACCCTAATCCTAACCCCAACCATCACCCTCACCCTAACTCTCACCGTCAACCTATCCCTCACTCTAACCCTAACCATCACCCAAAACCTAAACCTCACCCAAACCTGATCCCTCACACTAACGCTAACGTAATTCTCACCCCCACCCAAAACATCATCCTAAACCTAACCCTCACCCTAACCCTAACCCTCATGCTAACCCTAAAACTCACTCTAACACTCAACCTCACCCTATTCCTCACCCTAACCCTAACCCTTACCTAACCGAAAGCGTGACCCTCATCCTCACCTTCACTCTAACCCTCACCCTCACCTTAGTCCCCAACCTAACCCTAACCCTAACCTTAAACATCACCGTCACCCTCACCCTAAACCTAACCGTAACCCTCAACCTAACCCTCACCCTAACCCCAACCCTAACCCACAACCTAATCCTAACTCTAACCCTAATGTTAACCTAAACGTCACACTAAATCTCAACCTAAACCTTACCCTCACCCTAACACTAACCATAACCCTAACCCTAACCCTCACACTAAACTTAACCCTCACCCTAACCCTAACCCTCACCTTCACCCTCACCCTAACCCTCAACTTAACCCTTACCCTCACGCTAACACAAACTCTAACCCTAACCCTAACCCTCACACTAAACTTAACCCTCACCCTAACCCTAATTCTAACCCTAACCGAAACCCTCACCCCACCCTCAACCTCACCCTCAGCCTAACCCTTACCCTAAACCTAATCCTAAACCTAACCCCCACCCTCAGGCTGACCCTAAACCTAAACCTAACCCTCACCCTCACCCTCACCCTAACCCTAACACTAACCCTAACAATAACCCTAATCCTAACAATAACCCTCACACTAAACCTAACCTTCACCAAAACCCTAGCCATCACCCTCACCCTAATCCTCACCCTCACCCGAAACCTCACCCTAAAACTAAACTAACATCACTGTCACCCTAACCCTAACCCTAACCCTAACCCTAAACCTCAACCTAACCCTCACCCTACACCTAACCCTAAACCTAACCCTCACACTAACCCTCAACATAACCCTTACCCTCACGCTAACCCAAACTCTAACCCAACCCTAACCCTCACACTAAACTTAACCCTCACCCTAACCCTAACCCTTACCTTCACCCTCACCCTAACCCTCAACTTAACCCTTACCCTCACGCTAACCCAAACTCTAACCCTAAACCTAACCCACACACTAAACTTAACCCTCACCCTAACCTTAATTCTAACCCTAACCGAAACCCTCACCCCACCCTCAACCTCACCCTCAGCCTAACCCTTACCCTAAACCTAATCCTAAACCTAACCCCCACCCTCAGGCTGACCCTAAACCTAAACCTAACCCTCACCCTCACCCTCACCCTAACCCTAACACTAACCCTAACAATAACACTAATCCTAACAATAACCCTCACACTAAACCTAACCTTCACCAAAACCCTAGCCATCACCCTCACCCTAATCCTCACCCTCACCTGAAACCTCACCCTAAAACTAAACCTAACCTCACTGTCACCCTACCCCTAACCCTAACCCTAAACCTCAACCTAACCCTCACCCTACTCCTAACCCTAAACCTAACCCTCACCCTAACCCTCACCCTAACACTTACCCTAACCTTAACCCTCACACTAAAACTAACTATCAACCTCACCCTAAAACTATGCCTCAGCATAACACTCACCCTCACCCTAACCCTAACCTTAATCCTCCCGCTATGCCTAACCATAACCCTAACCCTCACCCTCAACCTAGCCCTCACAATAAGCCTAACCCTAACCCTAAACCTCACCCTAACCCTAACACTCACCCTGACCCTCAAACTCACCCTAAACTTCACCCTAACCCTTACCCTCACCCTAACCCTAACCCTAACACTAATAAGAACCCTCACCCTAACCCTAACCCTAACCCTGACCCTGACCCTCACCCTCACCCTAAGCCTTACCGTAACCCTAATCCTAAACCTAACCCTAAACCTAACCCTAAACCTAACCATCACACTAACCCTAACCCTCACCCTTCCCCTCAACCTACCCCTAAACCTAACCCTCATCCTAACCCTAATCCTAACCCTAACCCTAACCCTAACCTTAACCTCACCCTCACCCTAACCCTCAACCTAACCTTCACCCTACCACAAACCCTCGCCCTTAACCTCACCCTCAGTCTAACCCTAAATCTAACCCTAATCCTAAGCCAAATGCTCACCCTCACCCTAACTCTAACCCTAACACAACCTTAACACTCACCCTAACTCTAACCGAAACCCAACCCCAACCCTCACCGTCACCCTTTCCCTCACAATAACCCTAAACCTCAACCACAACCTAACCCTCAATCTCACCCGAAACTTCACCCTCACCCTCACCTGAAACTTCACCCTCACCCTCACCCTCACCCTAAGGGGAACACTAACCCTAACCCTAACCCTAAGCCTCACCGTAACACTAAACTTACCCTAAACTTCACCCTGACACTAACACTCACCCACACCCTAAAACTCACCTAAACTTAAAACCTCACCCTAAAGCTAACGTAATAATCAACCCTACCCTAAACATCACCTTAAAACTAACCCCCACCCTTACCCTAACCCTTACCCTCACTGTAACCCTAACCCTCCCCCTAACATTCAACCTCACCCTAATACTCACCCTAGCCCTAACCTTTACCTAACTGAAACCCTCATCATCATCCTCACCTTCAACCTAACCCACACTCTCACCCTAGCCCCCAACCTAACCCTAACCCTAACCCCAACCATCACCCTCAACCTCACCCTAACCCGAAACCTAACCCTAACCCTCAACCTAACCCTCACACTCACCCTAACCCCAACCCTAACCCACACACTAATCCTAACGCTAACCCTAACCCTAACCTCACCCTCAACCTAAATCTTACCCTAACCCTTAACCTCACCCTAAAACTAACCCTAACCCTAAACCTAACCCTCACCCTAAACCTAACCCTCACCCTAACCCTAACCCTTAACTTCACCCTAACCCTAACCCTCACCCTAACCCTTACCCTCACGCTAACCCTAACTCTAACCCTAACCCTAACCTTCACAATAAACCTAACCCTCACCATAACCCTAATCCTAACCCTAACCGAAACCCTCACCCCACCATCAACCTCACCCTCAGCCTAAGCCTAAACCTAACGCTAACCCTAAACCTCACAATATCCCTCACCCTACTCCTAACCCTAACCCTAACCCTCACCCTAACCCTCACCCTGACACTAACACTAACCCTAACCCTCACCCTAACCCTCACCGTCACCCTGACCGTAACCCTCAACCTAAAACTTACACTCACCCTAAACCTAACCCTAACCCTAAACCTCAAATTAACCCTAATCCTCACACTAACCCTAACCATATCTCTCACACTAACCCTCATCATAACCCTAACCCTAACCCTAAACTTCACCCTAACCCTAACCCTAATCCTCACCCTAACCCTAACTCTCAATCTCACCCTCAGCCTAAACCTAACCCTAAACCTAACCCTAACCCTATCCCTCACCCTCACCCTCACCCTAACTCTAACCCTAACCCTAACCCTAACCCTCACCTTCACCCTCACTTTAAGCCTAAACTTAACCCTAACACTAATCCTAAACCTAAACCTCACACTAGCCCTAACCCTAACCCTAACCCTCAACCTCACCCTAACACTCACCCTAACCTTAACAATCACCCACACCCTAAAACTCACCCAAACCTGGACCCTCAACCTAATGCTAACGTAATCTTCACCCCCACCCTAAACATCACCCTAAACCTTACCCTCACCCTAACCCAAACCCTAAACCTCACGCCAACCGTAACCCTCAGCCTAACACTCAAACTCACCCTAACCCTATCCCTTACTAACCGAAACCCTCACCCTCATCCTCACCTTCACCCTAACACTCACCCTCACCCTAGCCCTCAACCAAACCCAAAACCTAACACTAACCATCCCCCTCACCCTCACCCTAACCCAAAACCTAACCGTTACCCTCAACTTAACCCTCAACCTCACCCTAACCCCAAACCTAACCCACACCCTAATCCTAACGCTAACCCTAACCTTAACCTCACCCTCACCCTAAATCTCACCCTAAACCTTACCCTCACCCTAACACTAACCCTAACCATTACATTAAACCTAAACCTCACCCTAACCCTAAACCTTACCTTCACCCTCACCCTGAATCTTACCCTCACGCTAACCCTAACTCTAACCCTAAATCTAACCCTCACACTAAACCTAACCCTCACCCTAACCCTAATCCTAACCCTAACCATAAACTCACCCCACCCTCAACCTCACCCTCAGCCTAAACCTAACCCTAACCCTAATCCTAACGCTAAGCCCCACCCTCAGGCTCAGCCTAAACCTAACCCTAACACTAACAATAACCCTAACCCTAACCTTCACACTAAACATAACCTTCACCCTAACCCTAACCATCACCCCCACCCTAAACCGAACCCTCACCCGAACCCTCACCCTAAGCCTAAACCTAACCCTCCCTCTCACACTAACCCTAAACCTAATCCTCCGCCTCACACTAACCCTAACCCTAACCCTAAGCTTAACCCTAACCCTAACCCTAACACTCACCATAACCCTCACTCTAACACTAACCCTAAACCTAAACCTAACCCTTACCCTAAATGTACCCCTAAACCTCATTCTAACCCTAACCCTCAACATCACCCCCAACCACAGCCTAAACCTAACAATAACCCTAATCCTAACCTATACCTCACCCTCACCCTCACCCTAAATCTCATGCTAAGGCTAACCCTAACCGTCACGATAACTCTCACCCTAATCGTAACCCTAACCCTCACCCTAACCTTCAACCAAAATCTAACCCTCACCCTCAAACTCCCCCTAACCCTCAGCCTAACCCTAACCCTAACATTAAACCTAACCCTCACCCCAACCCTCACCATAAACCTAAGGTTAACACTAATCCTAACCCTTACCCTCATCCTCACCCTCACCCTAAGCCTAACCATAACCCTAACACTAATCCTAAACATAACCTTTACCCTCACCCTAATCCAAACCCTCAACCTAACCTTAACCCTAAACCTCATCGTAACCCTCACCCTAACCCTAACCCTAACCCTCACCCTAAACCTAACACTCAATCTCACCCTCACCCTCAGCCTAAACCTAATCCTAACCCTAATCCTAAACCTATCCCTCACCCTCACCCTCACCCTAATTATAACCCTAACCCTAACACTAATACTAAACCTCACCCTCACCCTAGCCCTCACCCTAACTCTGACACACACCCTACCCCTCAACCTAACTCTAACTCTTACCCTAACAATAAACCTAACCTTCACCCGAACCCTAACCCTACCCCTCAACCTAAGCCTCAACCTAACGCTAATCCTACGCCTCTCCCTAACCCAAACACTAACCCTAACCCTCACACTCACCGTAACATTCACCCTCACCCTAACACTAACCCTCCCCCTCATTCTCACCCTCAGACTACACCTAACCCTAACACTAATCCTAACCATAAACCTCACCCTCAACCTCAAACTAACTCTAACCCTAACCCTAACCCTAACCCTCACCCTAAACAATGCTAACCCTAACCCTCACCCTCACCTAACACTCACCCTAAATCTAGACCACACACTAACCCTGATCCTCACCCTAACCCTAACCCCCAACCTAACCATAACCCTCACCCTCACCCTAACCATCACCCTCACCCTAATCCTTACCCTAACCCTCACCCTAACTCTCACCGTAACCCTAACACTAACCCTCACTGTAACCCTAAACCTAACCATAACCCTCACCCTAACCTTTACCCTAACACTTTCCCTGAAACTAACCCTCACCTTAACCCGAACCCTCCCACTAAACATAACCCTCACCCTTACCCTCACCTTAACCCTAACCCTGACACTAACCCTAACCCTAATCCTCACCCTAACCCTAACACTCATCCTCACACTAACCCTCACCCTTATCCTAACCCTAACCCTAACCCTCATCCTACCACTCACCATAACGGTAACCCTAACCCTAACCCTCTCCCTGCGCCTCACCATAACCTTAACCCTAACCCTAACCCTAAGCCTCAACCTCACCCTCACCCTAACCCTAACCCTCACACTAAACCTAACCCTCACCCTTACCCTAACCCTCACCCTAAACCTAACCTTTAGCCTAACACCCACCCTCACCCTAATCCTCACCTAAACCTTACCTCACGGTCACCCATACCCTAACACTAACCCCAACCCTCAAACTAACCCTAACCCTAACCCTCACCATCACCCTCACCCTAACACTCACCCTCACCCTCACCCTCACACTAACCGTAACGGAAACCCTAACCCTCACCCTAACCATAATGGTCACCAGAACCTTAACCCTAATCCTCAAACTCACCCTCACCCTAACACTTACCTTAACGCTAAACCTCACCCTAACCCTCATCCTAACCGTAATCCTAACATTAACCATAACACTCACCCTAACCCTCACCTTAACACTAACCTAACTCTAACCCTCACCATCACGCTAATCCTCACCGTAACCCTTACCCTCACCTAACCCTAAAATTCACACTAAACATAACCCTCACCCTAACCCTTACCCTAAACCTAACCCTCAGCCTCACCCTAACCCTAAAGTTAACCCTAATCGTCACCCTAACCCTAACCCAAAAACCTAACCCTCATCCTCACCCTAACACTCACCCTCAACCTAAACCTAACCATCATCCTAACCCTCACCCTAACCCACAACGTAAACCTAACCCTAATCCTAATGCTCATCCTAACCCTAACCTTCACCCAAACCCTCACCCTCACCATCACCCTAGTCCGAAACCTACCCCTCACCCTAACTCTCATCCTCACAGTAAACCTAACCCTAACCCTCACACTCAACTTCAACCTAACCCTAACCCTCACCCTAAATCTTACCCACACCCTACCCTAACCCTAACAATAACCCAAACCCGAACACTAACCCTAACACGCACACAAACCCTAACCCTAACAATTAACCGAACCATAACCAAAACCTCACGCTCACACTAATCATCTCCCTAACCCTAACCCTAACCCTTACCCTAACCATAACCCTCACGCTCACCCTTACACTAACCCTAACCCTAATCCTAACCCTCACCCTAACCCTTACTCTCACCCTAACCCCAAAACTAACCCTAACCCTAAATCTCACACTAACCTTAACACTCACCCTAACCCTAACCCTAAACCTAACCCTCAAACTCACCCTAAACCTCACCCTAACCCTTATCCTTACTCTACTCTAACCCTAACCTTAACCCTAATTGTCACCCTAACCCTAACACTCTCCAAACCCTAAGCCTAACACTAAACCTAACCCTCACCCTAAAACTCACCCTACCCTAACCCTCACCCTACACCTCACCCTAACCCTAAAACTAACCCTAACCCTCACCCTCAGCCTAGCCCTCACCGTAAACCTAATCCTAACCTTAACCCTCACCCTAACCCTAACCTTCACCCTAACCCTTACCCTAACCTTAACCATCACCCACATCCTAACCCTAACCATAACCCACACCCTAGTCCTCACCCAAACCTTCACCCTCACCAAACCCTCACCCTCACCCTAACCCTCACCCTGACCCAAACACTCACCCTAACCCTCACCGTCACACTAATCCTCACCCTAAACATAACCATAAGATTTACCTACCACAAACACTCACCCTCACCCTCACTCTAAACCCCACTGTCACCATATCCATAACCCTAACAATACCCCTCACCCTAACACGAACACTAATCCACATCTTCACCCTAACACTCACTGTCACTCTAACCCTCACCCTAACACTAAGACTCACCCACAGCCTAACTCTCACCAAAAACCTCACCCTCACCCTAACCCTAGCTCTCACCCTAACTCTAACTCTAACCCTAACACTCATCCAACCCTAACACTAACCCTAAGCCTCCCCCTCCCCCTAACCCTCTCCCTAACCCTTACCCTCACCCTAACACTCACACCAACCCTAACCCTTACCCTAACACTAACCATACCCCTCCCCCTTACCCTCACCCAAACCCTAATGCTAAACCTAACTCTCACCCTAACCCTTAGCCTAAACTTCATCCTCACCCTAACCCTTACCCTCCCCAAACACTCACACTCACGCTAACCCTCACCCTCAACCAAAACATCACGCTAACCCTAACCCTCACCCTAACCCTAACCCTCACCCTAACTCTAACCCTCCCTCTAACACTCAAACTGAACCTAATCCTCACCCTAACCATAACCATATCCCTTAAGTAACCCAAACCCTCACTCTCACCCTAACCCAAACACTCAACCTAGGCCTCACCATAACCATAACCCTAACCCTATCCTTCACCCTCACCCTCAGCCTACCCCTTAACCTAAACCTAATCCTAACCCTAAACTTCACACTCACCCTCACACTCACCCTAACACTAACCCTAACCCTAACCCTCACCCTAACCCTTAAACAGACCCTAACCCTTACACTAACACTAAGCCTAAATCTAACCCTCACCCTACTCCTCACCCTAACCCTAATCCTAACTCTCACCATGACCCTAAACTTCATCCTACCCTTTACTCTCACCCTAAACTTCACGCTAAACCAAAGAGTAATCCTAACCCTAACCTTCACCCTCACCCTAAACCTAACCTTAACTGACACCCTAAGCCTCACGCTAACCCTAACGCTAACCCTAAACCTCACCCTCATCTTAAAACTCACCCTAACCCTTACTCTCACCCTAATCCTAATCCTCTCCCTAAACCTAGCCCTCACACTAGCCCTAACCATCACCCTAACCATAACCTACCCCACACGTTTACCCTCAACCTATCCCTAACCCTAACCCTAAACCTAAACCTACCCCTTACCTACCCAAAACCCTGATGCTCACCCTGAACCTAACCCTAACCCTCACCTTAACCCTAACACTTACCCTCACCCTAACACTCTCCCAAACGCTAATCCTCTCACTAACCCTTAACCTAAACGTTACATTAACGAAACCCTCACCCTCACCCTAACCCTAACCCTAACCCTAACCCTCACCCTCACACTTACACTCACACTAAACCTTACCCTAACACTACCCTAAAGCTAAACCTTATGCTAACCCTCACACTAACCCTAACACTCACCCTAGCCCTAAACATAACACTAACACTAAACCTCACCCTAAACCTCAGCCAGCCCCTAACCATAACCCTAACCCTAACCCTCACCCTTACCCTAACCCTAAGCCTAACCATAAACATCAACCTAACCCTCACCATAACCCTAACCCTAACCCTAACCCTCATCCTAACCCTAACAACCTCCCTCAATATAACCCGAAACCTAACACTAAACCTCACCCTAACCCTAAACCTAACCCTCATACTCACCCTAACACTCACCCTCACCTTAACCCTAACCCTAACCCTAACCCTTACACCAACCCTAACGCTCACACTAACAATTACCCTACCCCTGACCCTAACCCTCATCATAAACCTAAGCCTAACCCTAACCCTCACACTCACCCTAACCCTAACCCTAACCATACCACTCACCCTAACACTTATCTAACCCTAAGCCTAACTCTAACACTCATCGTAACACTAACCCTAACCCTAACCCTTACCCTGACACTTACCCTCAGCCTAACCCTAACCCTCACGCTACCCCTTACCCTCACCCTACCATAACCCTAACCCTCACCCTAAACCTCACCCTAAACCTAACTCTAAACCAATCACTAACACTAACCCTCACTCTAACCCTCACCCTAAAACTAACCCTAACCCTAACCGTAACCATCACCCTACCCCTCACCCTAAACCTAACACTAACCCTAAATCTCACACTCACCCTAACACTCACCCTAACCCTTACCCTCATTTTAACCATCACCCTCACCCTAACCCTCACCCTAATCCTAACCCAAACCCTAACTGTCACACTCACCCTAAACATAACCCTAACCCTAACCCTCATCCTAACCCTCAACCTAACCCTAAAGCTAACCACAAACCTCACCCTCACCCTAAACATTACT
Organism: Dipodomys merriami; assembly: GCF_024711535.1. Lineage (NCBI taxonomy): Eukaryota > Metazoa > Chordata > Mammalia > Rodentia > Heteromyidae > Dipodomys > Dipodomys merriami. Next base: position 1,450,120 of record NW_027203259.1, read on the forward strand.
CTCACCCTAACCCCAATGCTTACCCTAACCCTCACGCTAACCCTAACCCTAATACTCACCCTCAACATAAACCTAACCCTAACCCTAACCTTCACACTAAACCTAATCCTCACGCTAACCCTAACCCTAATCCTCAGCATAACCTTCACCCTAACCCTAACCCTAACCCTAAACCTCAACCTAACCCTAACCCTAATCCTCACCATCACCCTCACCCTAAACCTAACCCTCACCCTAACTCTAACCCTAAACATCACCCTAACCCTAACCCTCACCGAAACCCTTACCCTCACTCTAACCCTAACCTTAACCCTCACCTTAAACCTCACCCTTAACCTAACCCTAACCCTAACCCTCACCCTCTCACTATCCTTAACCGTCAGCCTAAACCTAACCCTAACCCTAACTCTAACCGAAACAATAACACTAAAACTAACCCTCACCCTAAACCTAAACCTAACCCTAAACCTCAGACTAAATGTAACCCTCACAATAACCCTAATCCTACCCCTCAGCCTAACCCTCAACCTAACCCTAACCGTAACCTTAAGCCTCACCTTATCCCTAACCCTAACCCTAACACTCATTCTCACCCTTGCCCTCACCCTAACACTGAACCTAACACTAACCCTCACCCTAACCCTCACCTCACCCTAAACGTAACGCTCACCCTTACCCTAACCGTAACCCTCAACCTCACCCTCACCCTCACCCTCAGCCTTACCCTAACACTAACACTAATCCTAACCCTAAACCTCACCGTCACCCTAAACCTCACCCTAAACAATACCCTCACCCTAACCCCAATGCTAACCCTAACCCTCACACTACCCCTAACGCTAATCCTCAACCTCAACATAAACCTACCCTTCACACTAAACCTAACCCTCACCCTTATCTAACCTTTACTGTAACCCTAACCCTAATCCTAACCCTCACCCTCACCCTAATTCTCACAGTAAACTTTACCTCACCCTCACATTTACCCTCAAACTAACCATAAATCTGAACCTAACCCTAACCCTAACCCTCAACATCACCCTCACCCTAAGCCGATGCCTCACACAAATCCTAACCCTCACCATAACCGTAATCCTTCACCTCAACGTAACTCTCACCCTAACACTAACCATAACCCTAACCATTACCCTAACACTAACCCTAATCATCACACTCACCCCAACCCTCATTGTCACCCTAATGCTCAACCTAATCCTAACCCTCACCCACACACTAACTCTCATCCTCACCCGAACACTCACCTTCACACTAATCCTCACCCTCACCCTAAACATCATCCTAACCATAACCCTAACCCTAACCCTAAACCTATCCCTCACCCTAAACCTAACCCTCACTCTAACCCTCAGGCTCACCCTAATCCTATCCTAACCCTAAACCTAACCCTTACCCTAACCATAACCCTCACCCTCACCTTCACCCTAACCGTAACCAAAACCCTAACCCTAATCCTACCCTAATCCTAACGCTAACCCTAACCCTCACCCTAACCCTAACCCTAACATTAACCATAGCACTCACCCTAACCCTCACCTTAACTCTAAGCCTAACCCTAAACCTCACCCTCACGCTAACCCTCACCCTAACCCTTACCCTAACCCTAACCCTAACCATACCCCTCACCCTACCCTCATCCTAACCCTAACCCTAACCCCAAATCTCACCCAAATTCTAACCCTAACACTAACCCTCACCCTAACCCTCACACTCAGCCCAAATCTCATCCTAAGCCTAAACTTCACCCTTACCCTAACCCTTACCGTAACCCTAACCCTAAACGGGTAACCCTCACTCTCACCATAATCCTCACCCTAAACCTTACCCTCACCCTCACCTTTACCCTCAAACTAAACCTAAACCTCAACCTAACCCTAACCATCACCCTCACCATCACCCTCACCCTACGACTAAACCTAAGCAAAACCCTAAACATAACCCTAACCCTCACCCTAACCCTAACCATCACCCAAACCCTAACCCTCAACGTAACCCTTACCCTCATACTAACCCTCACCCTAACCTAACCTTAACCCCCACCTTAACCCTCACCCTTAACCTAACCCTAACCCTCACCCTCACGCTCACATTCACCCTCAGCCTAAACCTAACCCTAACCCTAACACTAACCGAAAACCTCACACTAAACCTAACCCTCACCCTAAACCTAAACCTAACCCTAACCCTTATACTAAATGTCACCCTAACCCTCACCCTAATCCTACCCCTCAGCCTAACCCTCATGATAACGTTAACCATAACCTTAAGCCTCAGCCTATCCCTAAACCTAACATGAAGCCTCACCTTCACCCTAGCCCTCACAATAACACTGACCCTAACCCTAACCCTCACCCTAACCCCCACCTCACGCTAAACATAACCCTCAACCTCACCCTAACCGTGACCCTCACCCTCACCCTCAAGCTAACTCAAACCTTAAACCTAAACCTAAATCTCACCCTAATCCTAACGCTAAGCCTAACTCTCACCCTCACACTAAACCTCACCCAAACCCTTACCATCACACTAACCCTCACCCTAACCCTAACCCTAACATTAATCATAGCACTCACCCTAACCCTCACCTTAACACTAACCCTAACCCTAGCCCTCACCCTCACCCTAACCTTCACCCAAAACCTTACCCTCATCCTAACCCTAACCCTCACACTAAACATAACCCTCACCCTTATCCTTACCCTAACCCTAACCCTCACCCTCACACTAACCCTAAACTTAACCCTAACCGTCAACATAACTCTCATTCTAGCCCTAACCCTAAACCTAACCCTTATCCTCAACCTAACACTCACCCGCAACCTAACCCTAACCCTAATACTAACCCTCACACTAACCCTAACCTTCACACTAACCATTACACTACCCCTCACCCTAACCCACAACCTAAACCTAACCCTAATCCTAACGCTCATCCTAACCCTAACACTCACCCTCACCCTTAACCTCACCCTAACCCTAAACCTACCCCTCATCCTATCCGTAACCCTCACCCTCAACCTCAACCTCAACTTAACCCTAACCCTCACCCTAAATGTTACCCTCACCCTACCCTAACCATAACACTAACGCAAACCCGAACCCTAACCCTACGACTCACCCAAAACATAACCCTAACACTAACCCTAACTCTCACCATAAACCTCACCCTAACCCTAACCCTAAACCTAAGCCGAAAACTGACCCTCACCCAATACCTCACCGTAACCCTAATCCTAACCCTAACCCTCACCCTCACCCGAATACTCACCCTAACACTTACCATCACCCTAACTCTCACCCTCATCCTAAACCTAACCTTAAACCTAACCCTCACCCTTACCCTCACCCAAACCCTATCCCTAACCCTCACGCTCACACTAACCCTCACCCTCACCCTAACCATAACCCTCAACCTCACCCTCACCCTAACCATAACCCTACCCCTCTCCCTAATCCTCATCCTAACCCTAACCCTAACCCTAACACTCATCGTAACCCTAACCCTAACCATAACCATAACCCTCACCCTCACCCACATCCTCAACCTAACCCTAACCCTCACCCTACCCCTTAACCTCACACTACCCCAACCCTAACCATCACCCTAACCCTCACCCTAAAACTAATCCTAACCCTAACTGTAAGCATCACCCTAACCCTAACCCTAACCCTAACCGGAAATCTCACCCTCACTGTAACACTCACCCTAACCTAACCTTAACCCTCACCTTAGCCCTCACCCTTAACCTAACCCTAACCCTCACCCTAAAGCTAACCCTCATCCACACCCTAACCTTTACCCTCACCTGAACACTCACCCTCACATTAACCCCCATTCTCACCCTAAATATCACCCTAACTCTAACCCTCACCCTATGCCTAACCCTAACCCTCACACTATCCCTAACATTCACCCTCACCCTCACACTCACCCTAAGCCTAAACCTAAACCTAAGACTAACCCTAAACCTAACTCTCACCCTCACCCTCACCCTCAGTCTAACAGTAACCCTAACCCTAATCCTCACCGTCACCCTCACCCTCACCCTCACCCTCACCCTAAGCCTCATCCTCAACCTAGCCCTCACCCTAACCCTAAACCTCACCCTCAGCCTAACCCAAACCTTAACCCTTATCCTTACCCTAACTGTAAATCTTACCCTAACCCTAATAGTCACACTAAACCTAACAATCACCCTAACCCAAACCCTAATTCTAACCTTATCCTTCACCACCACCCTCACCCTTACCCTCAGCCTAACCCTAACCCTAACCATAATCCTAACCCTAAACCTCACCCGCATGCTAGCTCTAACACTAACTGTAACCCTCACACTAAACCTATCCCTCACCCTTACCCTAACCCTCAACCTAACCCTATCCATAACACTAACCATCAATCTTTCCCTAATCCTCAACCTAAACCTTACACTCACCCTCACCCTTACCCTCAAACTAAGCCTAACCCTCAACCTAACCCTAAATCTAACCATCACCATCACCCTCACCCTCAGCCTAACCCTAACCGTAACACTAATCCTAACACTAACTCTCACCATCACCCTCACCCTAACCCTAACCCTAACATTAAGCCTAACCCTAACCCTAACCCTCACGCTAACCCTAACCCTAACCCTAAGCCTAACCCTCACACTACCCTAAGACTAATGCTACACCTCACCCTATCCATAACCCTAAACCTAACCCTATCCCTCACCCTCATATTCACCCTCACCCTCAGCCTAACCCTAACTCTAAACCTAATCCTAACCCTAAACTTCATCCTCACCCTCAACCTAACCCTAAACATAACCCTAACCCTAAATCTAACCCTCACCCTACCCCTCACCCTAACCCTAACCCTAATCCAAATCTTCAACCTAAACCTTATCCTCACCCTAACTCCCATCCTAAACCTAAACCTAACCCTAATCCTAACCCTCATCCTAACCCTCAACCTAACCCTAACCCTAAACCTAACCTTAAACATCACCCTAAACCTCACCCTAAACAAACTCTCACCTTCATCCTAACACTCACCCTAAACCTTACCCTCATCCTAACCGTAAACCTAAACCTAACCATCATACTAACCCTAAACCACACCCTAACCCTAACCCTACCACTCACCCTAACCCTCACCCTAACCCTAAACTTAACACTAATACTCACCCTAAACCCTAACCCTAACCATTACCCTCATCCTCACCCTAACCCTACTGCTCAGCCTAAGCCTCACTGTAACCCTATTCCTCACCCTCAAACTCACTCTAAACCTTAACTTAAACCTTAGCCTAACCCTCACCCAAACCCTCACCCTAAAACTTATCCTCACCCTAACCCTAACCCTCACAATAACCCTAATCCAAACCCTCACCCTAATCTTCACCCTCACCCTTACCCTCAACCTAACCCTCACCCTAACCCTAACCCTAACCTTAACACTCCCCCTAAATCTCACCTTCAACCTAACCCTAACCCTAACCCTAAACATCACTGTAACCCTGACCCTAATCCTAACCCTAATCCTAACACTATTCCTCAACCTCACCCTCACCCTAATTGAATCCCCAAACCTAACCCTAAACCTCACCTTCACCCTAACCCTAACTCTAACTCTGATTCTAACCCCTCACACTAAATCTCACCCTAACCCTCAACCTAACCCTAACTCTAACCCTAACCCTCAACCTCATCCTAACCCTAACCCTAACCCTAACCCTCACCCTAAACCTCACCATAAAGTTAACCCTAACCCTCACCCACACCTTAACCCTCACCTTGACCCGAACTCTCACCCTAACCCTCACCGTAACCCTCATCCTAAACCTTACACTCACTCTAACACTGACACTAACCCTAAACGTCGCCCTCAACATCAACCTCACCCTAACCCTAATCCTCACCCTAACACTAAATATCACCCTAACCCTATCACTCACCCTAACCCTAACCCTTACCCTAAACCTCAACCTCACCCTAAACTTCACCCTAACCCTTACCCTCACCCTAACCCTCACTCTAACCTTAACCCTCACCCTAAACCTAACCCTGCCCCTAACTCTCACCCTCACCCTAAACTTCACGCTAACCCTTACGCTGACTCTACCCTCAACCTCACCCTCACCTTCACCCTAACCCTTACCCTCACCCTAATCATAACACTAACCCTAGCTCTAACCCTAACCCTAACCTTAAACCTAAACCTAATACTAAACATCACCCTAACACTCACCCTCACCCTAACCCTAACCCTCACCCTCATCCTAACACTCACCCTAACCATTACCCTCACCCTAACCTTATCCCTAACCCTAACCATAAACCTAACCCTCAGAATAACCCTAAAGCTCACCCTAAACCTAACCCCAAACCTCACCATTCCGCTCATCCTACCCCTAATACTCACACTAACCCTAAACCTAACCCTAACACTCACCCTCATCCTAACACTCACGGTCACCCTAACCCTCAAGCTAACCCTAATATTCACCCACACCCTAACAATCAACCTCACCCTCACCCTCACCCTAAACCTCACCCTCAACCTAGCCCTCACCATAACCCTAACACTAACCCTAACACTTACCTAACTGAAACCCTCACCCTCAACCTCACCTTCACCCTAACCCTAACCCTAACCCTTATTCTAATCCTAAACCTCACCCTCACCCAAACCCTCACCCTAACCATCACTGTCACCTAATCCTCACGCTAAACCTAACCCTAATATTTACCTAACCCAAACCTTCACCCTTACACTCACCCTAGACCACACCCTCAACATAAACAAAACCCTAAACATACCCCTTACCCTAACCCTCACAATAACACGAACCCTAACCCATACCCTCACCCAAACCCTCACCATCACCCTAACCCTAATACTAACCCACAACTAAAACCTCACCCTAAACCTCACCATCACCGTAACCCAAGCCCTCACCCTAACTCTAACCCTAACCTTAAGCCTAACCCTAAACCTAACACTCACCCTCACACTCACCCTCACTTTAACACTAATCCTAACCCACACCCTAACCCTAACACTCACCCTAACCCTCACCCTAACTCTAACCCGCACCTTAACCCTAGCCCTCACCAGCACCCCAACCCTAACCATAACCCTCACCCTAACCCTCACCCTAAAGCTAACACTAACCCTAAACCACACTCACCCTAACCCTTACCCTCACCCTAACCCTCACACTAACCCTAACCCTTACCCTAAGACTAACCCTAAACTTCACCCTACCCCTCACCCAAACGCTAATGCTCACCCTAACCCTCACCCTAAACCTAACCCTAACCGTCATCCTCACCCTAACCCTTACCCTCACCCAAACACTCACCCTCACGCTAACCCTCACCCTCAACCAAAACATCACGCTAACCCTAACCCTCACCCTAACCCTAAACCTATCCCTCACCCTAAACCTAACCTTCCCACTAACCCTCAAATTCAACCAAATCCTCACCCTAATCATAACACTAACCCTTACCTAACCCACACCCTCACCCTCAACCTAACCCTCACACTCAACATAGCCCTCACCCTAACCCTAACCCTAACCCTAAACCTAACCCTAACCTTCACTTTAACCCTTACCCTCACCCTAACCCTCACCCTAACCCTAAATCTAACCCTAACCCTAAAGCTCAACCTAACCCTCACCCTAACCCACACCCTCACCCTCACCCTAAACCTCACCCTAAACCTCACACTCACCCTAACCCTCACCCTCACCGCAAACCTAACGTTAACCCTAACCCTAACCCTCACACAAACCCTAACCTCACCCTAACACTGAACCTAACCCACACCCAAACCCTCAACCTAAACCTAAACCTAACCATAATACTCACCATAAACCTAACCCTAACCCTCAATCTCAACCTAGTCCTCACCCTAACCCTCACCCTAACACTCATCCTAACCCTAAAACTTACCATAAGACTCACGCTATCACTATCCCCAACCATAAACCTAAGCGTCAACCTCAACCTCAGCCGAACCCTAACCCTAACCCTAATCCTAACCCTAAACCTCACCCTCACCCTAATTCTAACCCTAACCATAAAAGCTAAACTTCACCCTAAACCTAACACTCACCTTAAACTTCACCCTCACCCTAATCCTCCCACTAACCCTACCACTAACCCTTACCCTTACCCTCACCCTCACCCTCATTCTAACCCTAACCCTATCATTAATCCTGACCCTAACCCAGACCCTCACCTTCACCCTAACTCTAACCCTACCCAACCCTAACCCTCACCCTAAAACTAAACCTAACTTTCACCTTAATCCTCACCCTTAACCTAACCCTAAACTTCACCCAAACAGTCACCCTCACGCTAACACTCACCCTCACCCAAAACATCACGCTAATTCTAACCCTCACCCTAACCCAAACCCTAAACCTCATCCTAACCCTAACCCTAATCCTCACACTAGACCTCAACCTAAACCTAACCCAAAAACTAACAGTCACCATAAACCTAACACTAACCTTCAATCTCACCCTCATCTTCACCCAAACGCTAACCCTAACACTCACCCTAACACTAATCCTAACCCTAAACCTCACCATCAACCTCACCCTCAGCCTAACCCTAACCATATCCCTAATCTGAAACCTAAACCTCACCTTCACCCTAATTCTAACACTAACCCTAAACCTAAACCTCACCCTAACCCTAACACTCACACTAAACTTCACCCTCACCCTAATTCTCACCCTAACCCTACCACTAACCCTTACCCTAACCCTCACCCTCACCCTCATTCTAACCCTAACCCTAACCCTAATCCTAAACCTAACCCTCACCCTCATCTTCACCCTAATTCTAACCCTAACACAACCCTAACCTTCACACTAATCCTAACCTAACCCTAACTCTAACCCTAAATTTCACCCTAACCCTCAACCTAACCCTAACCAAACCTAAAATAAACCCTCAACCTAACTCTAACCCTAACCCTAATCCTCAGGCTCAAACTAACCCTCACCATCACCCTAACACTCACCCTAACCCTAGCCCTCAACCACACCATAAAACTCACCCTCACCCGAACCCGAACCCGAACCCGAAACATCACCCTAAACCGACAGCTCTCCCTAACAATATCCCTAACCCTCACCGTAAATCTAACCCTCAACTCACCCTCACCCTCAACCTAAGCCTAACACTCACCGTAAACCTAAACCTAACCCTCACCCTAACCCTAAACCTAACCTTAATCCTAACCCTCACCCTCACCCTCAGCTTAACACTAATCCTACTAATCCTAACACTAAATCTCACCCTCAGCCTCACCCTAAACCTAACCCTAACCCTCACCCTCACCCTCACCCTAACCCTAACTCTAACCCTACCTCTCAGCCTAACCCTCACCCTAACCCTAACCCTCACCCTCAACCTGACCCTAATCCTATCCTAACCCTTAGCCTAAACCTCACTATCACCCTAACCCTCACCCTAACCCTTACCCTCACCCTAACCCAAAACCTAACCCTAACCGTAATCCTCATACCAACCCTAAAACTCTCCATAACCCTAACCCTAACACTAAACCTAAACCTCACACAAACCCTCTCCCTAAACATAACCCTAATCCTAACCCGAAACCTAACCCTTACCCTACCACTCACCCTAACCCTAAACCTAACCCTAACACTCATCCAAACCCTAAGCCTAACGCTAACCCTAACCCTTACCCTAACCCTCACCCAAACCCCAAGCCTAACACTAAACCTAAGCCTAAACCTTACCCTCACCCTTATCCTAAACCTTACCCTCACCCTACCCCTCACCCTAACCCTAACACTAAACCTATCCTTCACCCTCACCTGAACACTCACCCTAACCCTTAACCTCACGCTAACCCTCACCTCACCCTAACCCTAACCCTAACGCTCACCCTAACCCTCACCATAAACACAACCATAACCTTAAACTTCACCCTCACACTATCCCTCTCCCTAACCCTAACCCTAATCCTCACGCTCACCCTAACCCTAACCCTTACCCTCATCTTCACCCTCACCCTAAAACTAACCCTACCATTCACCCTAACCTCATCCTAAACCTAAACCTAAGCCTAACACTAACCGTAACACTAACTCTAACCCTTACCCTCAACCTCACACTCACCCCTCAGCCTAACCCTAACTTTCACCTTAACCCTTACCCTCACCCTACCATAACCCTAACCCTAACCCTCACTCTAAACCTAACACTCACCCTAACCCTAACCCTTACACTAGCCCTAACCCTAAACTTTATCCTCACCCTAACCATAACCCTAACCCTACCGCTCACCCTAACTTCACCCTAATTGTAACCATAACTCTAAACCTCACCCGCACCTAACACTCACCCTAACCCTTAGCCTAACCCTACGCTCAACCTCTCCCTAACCCCAACCCTAATCCTCATCCTAAACCCCACCCTAAACCTCACACTCACCGAAACCCTCACCCTCACCGTAACCCTAACTTTAACCTTAACCCTAACCCTCACACTAATCCTAACCCTCACCCTAACCCTACCCCTAACCCTCACCCTAACACTCAACCTAAACCTAATCCTAACCCTAACCCTCACCCTAACCCTAAACCTAAACCTCAATCTCACCCTCATCCTCACCTTAACGCTAACACTTCCCCTCACCCTAACCCTCATCCTAACCCTAACCCTCACCCTAATCCTGACCCTAACCTTACCACTAACCCTTGCCCTCACCCTCACCCTCACCTTCATTCTAACCCTAACCCTAACCCTAATCCTAACCCTAACTCTCACCTTCACCTTCACCCTAACTCTAACCCTAACCCAACCCTAAAACTCACCCTAATCCTATAACTAAACCTAAATTCTACCTCACCCTCACCCTCACCCTAAATCTAAACTTAAACCTAAAACCTAAACCTCACCCTAACCCTAACACTCACCCTAAACTTCACCCTAACCCTCATTCTCACCCTAAACCTAACCTTAAACATCACCGTCATTGTAACCCTCACCCTAAACGATACCCTCACTGTAAACCTAAACTTAACCCTAACCCTAACCCTCACACTAAGCCTGACCCTCTCACTAACCCTAACCCTAATCCTCACCATAACCCTTAACCTAAACCTAAGCCTAACCCTAACCCTCATCATAACCCTAAACCTAACCCTCAATCTCACCATCATCCTCACACTAACCCGAACCATGACACTCAACCTAACACTAACCCTAACCCTAAACATCACCCTTAACCTCACCCTCAGCCTAACCATAAACCTAACACTAAACCTACCCCTAAACCTCAATCTCACGTAATTCTAACCCTAACTCTAAAACCTAAACCACACCCTAAACCTAACACTCATCCTAAACTTCACCTTCACCCTAATCCTCACCCTAACCCTACCACTAACCCTTACCCTAACATTCACCCTCACCCTCATTCTAACGCTAACCCTAACTCTAATCCTAAACCTAATCCTGACCCTCACCTTCACCCTAATTCTAACCGTACACAAACCTAACTCTCACCCTAATCCTAACCCTAACCCTAAACATTACACTAACCCTCATCCTCACCCTAACCCTAACCCTATGCCTCATCATCATCCTAATCCTCACACTAACCCTTACACACAACATACCCCTAAACTTAACCCTATCCCTAACACTCACAATAATCCTAACCCTCACCCTCACCCTAACCCTCACTTTAACCCTAACCCTAACCCTCACCCTAACCCTAACACTAACCCTCACCCAAAGCCTCAACCGAAACCAAACCCTAACCCTAACCCTCAACCTAACCCTAACCCTAACCCTCAATCTCACCCTCATCCTCACCCTTACCCTAAACCTACCCCTCACACTAACCCTCATTCTAATGATAACCCTAAACCTAACACTCACACTAACACTAACACTTACCCTAAACCTCACCCTCAACCTCAACCTCAGCCTAACACTAACCCTAACCCTAATCTTAACCCGAAACCACACCCTCACCCTAATTCTAACCCTAACCCTAAAACCTTAATCTCACCCTAAACCTAACACTCACCCTAAACTTCACCCTCACCCTAATCCTCACCCTAACCCTACCACTAACCCTTACCCTAACCCTCACCCTCACCCTCATTCTGACCCTAACCCTAACCCTAATCCTAACGCTAACGCTCACACTCACCTTCACCCTAATTTTAACCCAACCCAAACCTAACCCTCACTCTAATCCTATCTCTAAACCTAAACTTTACCCTAACCCTCATTCTCACCCTAACCCTAACCATAAACCTCACCCTCATCCTAACCCTCACCCTAAACCTTACCCTCACCGTAACCCTAAACTTAACCCTAACCCTAAACCTCACACTAATCCTAAACCTCACCCAAACCCTAACCCTCACCCTAACCCTCAACCTAAACCTAACCCAAACCCTGAACCTCACCATAACCCTAACACTAACGGTCAATCTCACCCTGATCCTCACCCTAACCCTAACCCTACCCCTCACCCTAACCCTCATCTTAAACCTAAACCTAACCCTAAAACTCACCATAACATTAACCCTAACCCTCAACCTCACCCTCAACCTCAACCTCATTCTAACCCTAAACCTAACACTAATCCTAACCCTAAAACTCACCCTCACCCTAATTCTAACCCTAACCCTAAAACTAAACCTCACCCTAACTCTAACAGTCACCCTAAACTTCACCCTCACCCTAATCCTCACCCTAACCCTACCACTAAACCTTACCCTAACCATCACCCTCACCATCATTCTGAACCTAACCTGATCCCTAATCCTATCCCTCACCCTCACACTCACCTTCACCCTAACTGTCACCCTACACAACCCTAACACTCACCCTTATCCTATCCCTAAACCTAAAGTTTACCCTAACCCTCATTCTCATCCTAAACCTAACCCTAAAACTCATCCTCATCCTAACCCTCACCCTAACCCTTACCCCTACCGTAACCCTAACCTTTAACCTAACCCTAACCCTCACACTAATCCTAACCCTCACACTAACCCTAACCCTCAACCTAACCCTAACCGAAACCCTAACCATAACCATAACCCTAACACTAACCGTCAATCTCACCCTGATCCTCACCCTAACCCTAAATCTAACTCTCACCTTAACCCTCATCCTTACCCTAACCCTAACCCTAAAACTCACCCTAACACTAACCTTAACCCTCATCCTTACCCTAACCCTAACCCTAAAACTCACCCTAACACTAACCCTAACCCTCAATCTCACCTCATCCTCACCCTAAACCTAAACCTTCCCCTCACCTTAACCCTCATCTTCACCCAAACCCTAACCCTAACACTCACACTAACACTAACCCTAACCCTAAACCTCACCCTCAAACTCACCCTCAGCCTAACCCTAAACCAAAACCTAATCCAAACCCTAAACCTCACCCTCACCCTAATTCTAACCATAACCCTAAAACCTTAATCTCACCCTAACCCTAACTCTCACGCTAAACTTCACCCTCAGCCTAATCCTCACCCTAACCCTACCACTAACCCTTACCCTAACCCTCACCCTCACCCTCATTCTGAGCTGAACCCGAACCCTAATCCTAACCCTAACCCTCACACTTAGCTTCACCCTAATTGTAACCCTACCCAACCCTAACCCTCACCCTAATCCTATCAATAAACCTAAAATTTACTCTAACCCTGATTCTCACCCTAACCCTAACCATAAACCTCACCCTCATGCTAACCCTTACCCTAAACCTTACCCTCACCGTAACCTTAACCTTAACCCTAACCCTAACCCTCACACTAATCCTAACCCTCACCCTAACCCTAACCCTAACCCTTAACCTAAACCTAACCCAAACCCTAACCCTCACCATAAACCTAACACTAACCGCCAATCTCACCCTGATCCTCACCCTAACCCTAACCTACCCCTCACCCTAACCCTCATCTTAACCCTAACCCTAACCCTAAAGCTCACCCTAACACTAACCCTAAACCTAAACCTCACCCTCAACCTCACCCTCAGTCTAACCCTAATCCTAACACTAATCCTAAACCTTAACGTCAACCTTACCGTAATTCTAACCCTAACCCTAAACCTAAACCTCACCCTAAACCTAACACTCACCCTAAACTTCACCTCACCCTAATTCTCACCCTAACCCTAACACTCACCCTAAACTTCACCCTCACCCTAACCTACCACTAACTCTTACCCTAACCCTCACCCTCACCCTCATTCTGACCCTAACCCTAACCCTAACCCTCACATTCACCTTCAACCTAACTGTAACCCGACACAACCCTAATCCTATCCCTAAACCTAAACTTTACCCTAACCCTCATTCTCACCCTGACCATAAACCTCACTCTCATCTTAACCCTCAACCTAAACCTTACTCTCACTGTAACCCTAACCTTAACCCTAACCCTAACCCTCACACTAATCCTAACCCTCACCCTAACCCTAACCCTAACCCTCCCCCTAACCCTCAACCTAAACCTAACCCAAACCCTAACCCTCACCATAACCCTAACACTAACCGTCAATCTCACCCTGATCCTCACCCTAACCCTAAGACTACCCCTCACCCTAACACTCATCTTAACCGTAACTCTAAACCTAAAACTCACCCTAACACTAACCCTAACCCTCAACCTCTCCCTCAACCTCACCCTCAGTCTAACCCTAACCCTAACCCTAATCCTAACCCTAAACCTCACCCTCACCCTAATTCTAACACTAACCCTAAACCTAAACCTCACCCTAACCCTAACATTCACCCTAAACTTCACCCTATTCCTAACTCTCAGCCTAAACCTAACACTAACCCTTAACCTAACCCTCATCCTCACCCTCATTCTAACCCTAACCCTAACCCTAATCCTAACCCTAACCCTCACCTCACCTTCACCCTAACTCTAAACCTAACCCAACCCTAAACCTCACTGTAATCCTATCGCTAACCCTAAACTTTACCCTAAACCTCATTCCCACCCGAAAACTAACCCTAACCCTAACCCTCACCTTAACCCTCACACGAACACTAACGCTAACCCTCACCCTCACGTAAACCTCACCCTAACCCTGACCCTAACCCTAACCCTAACCTTCACACTAATCCTAACCCTAACTCTAACCCGAACCCGAAATTTCACCCTAACCCTAAAACTAACCCAAACCCTCACCCTGACTCTAACACTAAGCCTAACCCTCATGCTCACACTAACCCTCACCATCACCCTAACACTCACCCTAAACCTAACCCTCAACCACACCCTAAAACTCATCCTCAAAAGAATCATCACCCTCACCGAAACATTACCCTACACCGAAACCTCTCCCTAACCCTAACCCTAACCCTCAACGTAAATCTAATCCTCACCTCAAGCTCAACCTCACCCTAAGCCTACCACTCACCGTAACCCTAAACATAACCCTAACCTCACTCTAACCATAACCGTAACCCTAACACACAACCTCACCCAAACCCTCACCCTAACCCTAACTCTCAACTTAACCCTTAGCCTCATCATCACCCTAACCCTCAACCTAAACCTAACCCTCACCAACACCCTAACATTCACCTTCACCTGAAAACTCACCCTCACACTAAACGAAACCCTAACCCTAAATATCACCCTAACCCTAACCCTCACCGTAACCCTAACCCTAAACCTCACACTAACCCTAACCCTAACCCTCACCCTCACCCTCACCCTAAGCCTAACCTTAAACCTAACAGTAATCCTAAACCTAACTCTCACCCTCACCCTCACACTAACGCTAACCCTAACCCTAACCCTAACCCTAACCCTCATGATTACCCTAAACCTAACCCTAACCCTCACCCCCACCCTCACCCTTACCTATCCCTCACCCTCACTCTCACCCTAACCCTAACCCTAATCCTAACACTAACCCTCACCCTCACCCTAAGCTTAACGCTAACCCTCACCCTCACCCTCACACTCACCCTAACCCTAACCCTCACCCTAAACTTAACCCTGACCCTCAACATCTCCCTAACGCTCACCATTACCCTAACCCTCAACCTAACCCTAACCCTCACCAACACCCTAACACTCACCCTCAACCGAACACTCACCCTTACACTTACGAGCAACCTCACCCTAAACCTCACCCTAACTTTAACCCTCACCCTCACCCTAACCCTAAACCTCAACCTAACATTAATACTCACCCTCAGCCTCACATTCTCCCTAAGCCTAACCCTAAACCTATCACTAACCCTAAACCTAACTCTCACCTTCAAGCTGACCCTAACGTTAACCCTAACCCTAACCCTCACCCTCACTCTCACCCTAAAAGTAACCGTAATCTTAAACCTAACCCTAACCCTCACCCTAAGACTAACCCTAATCCTAAACCCAACACTCACCCTAACCCTAACCCTCACCCTATCTCTAACCCTCAACCTGACCCTAACCCAAACCCTAAACCAAACATAGTCCTAACTCTCAACCTAACCCTCACTGTAACCTTAACCCTAACCCTAAACCTCACCCTACGCCTCAGCCTTACCCAAACCCTAACCCTAACCCTTACATCACCCTATCCTTCACGCTAACCCTTATCCACACCCTAACCCTGACCCTAACTCTAACACTAACCCTCACACTAATCTTAACCCTAACCCTAAATTGCACCCTAAACCTCACCCTCACCCTAACCCAAACCCTAACCCTAACCCTAAACCTTACCCTTACCCTCACCCTCACCCGAACCCTCACTGTCACCCTAACCCTCACCGTAACCCTAACCCTCAACTACAACCTAAACCTCACCCTCACCCAAACCCCCATCCTCACCCTAACCCTAAACAACACCCTAAACCGAACCCTCATCCTAAATGTAATCGTAACCCTCACCCTAAACCTAACCCTCACACTCGACCTCACCATAAGCCTAACACTGACCAAAACCCTAACCCTAACCCTAACACTCACCCAAACCCTAACAATAACCCTCACACTCAACCTAACCCTAACGTTCACACTAAACCTAACTCTAACTATCAACCTCACCCTAACCCTCATCTTAAACCTAACTCTCAACCACACCTTAACCCTCACCCTCACCCGAAGACTCACCCTCACACTAACACACACCCTCACCCTAAACATCAACCTAAACCTAACCCGCAACCTAATCCTTACCCTAACCCTCACCCTAACACTCACCCTCAACCTAACCCTAACCCTTACCCTTACCCTATCCCTCACCCTCACCCTAACCCTAACCCTAACCCTAACTTTCACCTTAATCCTCACCCTTGTCCTAACTGTATCCCTGACCCTCACCCTAACCTTAACCCTAGCCCTAACCCTAACACTAAACCTAACCCTCATCCTAAGCCTAACCCTAACCCTAACTCTAGTTTTAACACTCATCCTATTCCTAACCCTAACACTCACCCTCA
Organism: Dipodomys merriami; assembly: GCF_024711535.1. NCBI lineage: Eukaryota > Metazoa > Chordata > Mammalia > Rodentia > Heteromyidae > Dipodomys > Dipodomys merriami. The sequence goes on from NW_027203259.1 coordinate 1,467,614, forward strand.
CCCTCACCCTCAGCCTAGCACTAACCGAACTCTAACCCTCACTCTCAACCACACCCTCACCCTAACCTTAATCCTAACCCCAACTCTCACCCTAACTCTAACGCTAACCCAAACCTAACCCTCCACTAAGCCTAACCCTAACAATAAACCTTACTCTAACCCTCACCCTCAACAGAAACCTAATGCTAACCCTAACCCTCACCGTCACCCTCACCCTTAACCCTAACACTAACCCTAACCCTCACGCTCAACCTAAACCTCACTCTAACCCTTTTACTCACTCTAACTCTGAGCCTAACCCTAACCTTAACCCTCACACTAATCCTAACCCTAAACATATCCCTAACCCTAAATTTCAGCCTAACCCTCACCCTAACTCTAAACCTAACCAAAACCCTCACCCTAACATTAACCCTAATGCTAACACTCAGCCTCATCCTAACCTTCACCATCATCCTAACCCTCACCTTAACCATAACACTCAACCACACCCTAAACCTCACTGTCACGCGAACCGTCACCCGAACCCTAACCCTTAACATCAACCTAAACCGAACACGCAACCTAACCCTAACACTAACACGCACACTAAATCTAACCCTCACCCTCATCCTCACCGTCATCCTAAGACTTACCCTTGCAATAAACCCTAACCCTAACACTAACACTCAACCTAACCCTAACACTCACCCTAATGCTCAACCTCACCCTAACCCTCACGTCATCCTAACCCTCAACCTAAGCCTAACCCTAAACCTAACACTAACCCTAAACCTAAATCTCACACTCACCCTCAACCTTACACTAACCCTAACCCTAACCCTAACCCTCACCCTCAAAATCACCCTAATCTTAACCCTAATCCTAACCCTCACGCTAACCTTCACCCTCACCCTAACCCTATCCCTCACCCTCACCCTCAAATTAAACTAAACCTAACCCTCACCCTCACCCTAACGCTAACCCTCACCCACACCATAACCCTTACCCTCATCCGAACACTCACCCTCACACTAACCCACACCCTCACCCTAAACATAACCCTAACTCTTATCCTCACCCTCACCCTCACCCTTACCCTAAGCCTAAACCTAAACCTAATACTAACCATAAACCTAACTCTTACTCTCACCATCTTCCGAAGGTTAACCCTAATTCTAACCCTAACCCTCACCCTCTTCCTCACCCTAAACTTAACTCTAACCCTCAGCCTATCCGTCACCCTTAACCTAACACTATTCCTCACCCTCACACTCACCCTAAACCTAACCCTAACCCTAAACCTAAATCTACCTATGCCTAACCCTAAAACTAAACCTAACCTCACCCTCACCCTAATCCCAAACCTAACCCTCTCCCTCACCCTCAGCCTAACACTTACCCTAACTCTAAAACTCACCTGCACCCTTACACTCATCCTAAACTTAAAGCTCACCCTACTCTTACCCTCACCCTCACCCTCACCCTCACCCTAACCTAAACCTCAAACCATGCCTATCCCTAATCCTTATCCTCAGCCTAACCCTAAAGCTAACCCTAACCATAACCCTCACACTAACCCCAACCCTCAACCTAACCCTAATCCTCACCCTCACCCTAACACTCAACCTAACCCTTAACCATAGCCTAACTATAATTCTAACCCTAACGCTAACCCTCAAACTAAACCTAACCCTCACCCTAACCCTAAGCCTAACCTTAACCCCCAGCCCCAACCTCAACCTCACCCTAAATATAACCCTAACCCCAATCCTAATCCTAGCCCTAACCCTCACCCTCACCCTAAGCCTAAACCTAAACCTACTACTAACCCTAAACTTAACTCTCACCCTCAACCGCACCCAAAGCTTAACCCTAATCCTAACCCTAACCCTCACCCTCTTCCTCATATTAACCCTAAACCCAAACCTCACCCTATCCATCACCCTCACCCTAACCCTATTCCTCACCCTCACCCTCACCCTAACCCTCACCCTAACCCTAAACCTAAACCTAACCCTCAACCTATGCCTATCCCTAATCCTAAAACTAACCCTCACCCTCACCCTAATCCTAAACCTAACCCTCTACTTCACGTTCACCCTCAGCCTAACACTTACCCTAACCCTTACCCTCACCCGCACCCTCACCTTCATCCTAACCTTCAGCCTCACCCTAAACCTCAGCCTCACCCTCACCTTCACCCTAACGCTAACCCTAAACCTCACACCATCCCTAAACCTAATCCTTATCCTCAGCCTAACCCTAAAGCCAGCCATAACCCTACCCTCACACTAATCGTAACTCTCAACCTAACCCTAACCCTCACCCTAACCCTAAGCTTCACCCTAACTCTTACCCACAACCTAAACATAACTCTAACCCTAACCCTAACCCTCACACTAAACCTAACCATCACCCTAACTCTAACCCTACGCCTAAACTTAACCCTCACCCCCAACCTCAACCTTACCCTCAGCCTAACCCTAACCCTAATCCTAATCCTAACCCTAACCCTCATCCTCATGCTCACCCTAAACCTAACCCAACCCTATCCCTCACATAACTCTAAAGCTAACAATAACCCTAGCCCTAAACCTCCCCCTAACACTAACCCTAATCCTCACCCTCACCCTAACCCTAACCCTAACCCTCACATTAAGCCTCACCCTCATGCTCACACTAAACCTAACCCTCACATAACTCTAAAGCTAACAATAACCCTAACCCTAACCCTAATGCTAAACCTCACCCTAAACCTAACCTTAACCCTAAGCCTCACCCTAAACTTAACCCTAACCCTAAACCTCTCCCTATCCCTAACCCTAATCCTCACCCTCACCCTAACCCTAACCCTAACCCTAACCCTCACACTAAACCTATCCCTCACCCTCACCCTAATCCTCACCCTATATCTTACCCTCACCCTTACCCTTACCCTTACACTAACCCTAAGCCTCAACCTAATCCTAAACCTAACCCTCACCATCAACCTCACCCTCAGCCTAACCCTAACCCTCACTCTAATCCTAACCCTAACTCTCACCCTCACCCTCACCCTAACACTCAACCTCACCCTCACCCTCAGCCTCACCCTAACACTAACCCTAACCCTAACCCTCACACTAAACCCAACCCCCATGCTAACCCTAACCCTACCACTAAGCCTAACACTCTCACTAACACTTATCCTAATCCTACACCTCACCCTATCCTTAACCCTAAGCCTAAACTTCATCCTCACCATAGCCCACAGCTAACAATAACCCTATCCCTAACCCTCACATTCACCGTCACCCCAACCCTCACGCTAACAATAACACTCAACCACACCCTAAACCTCACCCTCACCAGAACTCTCACTCTCACCCTAATCATAAACATCACCCTAAACCGAACCCTCACCCTAACTCTAACCCTAACCCTCACCCTAAACCTAACCCTCCCCATTACCTCCCCCTCCTCCTCCCCCTAAGCATAACCCTCACCCTAATGCTCACCCAAAACCTAACCCTTACCCTAACCTTAACCCTAACACTCAAACTATCCCTAACCCTCACCCTAATCCTAACCCTAAACCTCAACCTCACCCTAACCATGACCGTCACCCTAACCCTCACCCTAACCCTAACCCTCACCCACACACTAAGCATCACACTCACACAAACACTCACTCTCACACTAACCCACAACCTCACCCTAAACATCACCCTAACCCTAACACTCATCGTAACCCTAACCTTAACCCTCATTTTACTCTAAACCTATCCCTCACCCTCACCCTAACCCTAAAACTAAACCTAACCCTAACCCTCATCCTAAGCGTAACCCTATCCCTCACCCTAACCCTCACCCTAAACCTAACCCTAACTTTCACCTTAATCCTCACCCTTAACCTAACCCTAACCTTCACCTACACCGTCACACTCACGCTAACCCTCACCCTCACCCAAAACATCACGCTAATTCTAACCCTCACCCTAACCCTAACCCTAACCCTCAACCTTACCCTAACTCTCAAACTCAACCTAATCCTCACCCTAAACATAGCACTAACCCTTACCTAACCCAAACCCTCACCCTCAACCTAACCATCACAGTCAATATAGCCGTCACCCTAAGGCTAACCCTAAGCCTAACCATAACAATAACACTAACCCTCACCCTCACCCTCACCATAAGCTTCACTTCAACCCTTACACTCACCCTAAATCTCACAATAACCCTAACTCTAACCCTAACACTAAACCTAAACCTAACCCTCATTCTAAACCAAACCCTAACCCTAACCCTAACCCTAAACAGCACCCTAATGCACACCCTCACCCTAAACCTAATCCTCACCCTCATCCTAACACTCACACTAATCCTTACCTTCACCATAACTCTAACCCTACCCCTAACGTTAAGCCTAACCCTCACACTAACCCTAAACCTACCCTAAACCTAACCCTAACCCTCACACTACCCCTCATCCTGACCCTAATACTCACCCTAACCATAAACCTAAACCTAACCCTCACCCTCACCCTAAGCCTCACGGTTACCCTATCCCTCACCCTAACCCTAACACTCACCCACCCCCTGACCTTCAACCTCACCCTCATCCTCACCCTAAAATTCACCCTCACCCTAACACTTAACTTCACCCTAACCCTCACACTAACCCTAAACCTCACTGTCACCCTCACTCTCACGGTCACCCTCACCCTAAAACTAACCCTCACCCTCACCCTAACCCTTATCTTCACCCTAAACCTCAACCTAAACCTAACCCAAAACCTAACCCTTACCATAACCCTAACACTAACCGTCAATCTCACCCTGATCCTCACCCTAACCCTAAACCTACCCCTAACCCTAACCCTCATCTTAACCCTAACCCAAACCCTAACCCTCACCCTAACCCTAACCTCTCCTCTAACCATCAAACTCACCCTAATGCTCACCATAACCATAAACTTTACCTAAGCGAAACCCTCACCCTCACCCTCACCTTAAACTAAACCCTCATCCTAACCCTAACTTTAACCCTAACACTCACCCTAACCCTAACACTAAATCTCACCTTCACCCAAACCCTAAAACTTACCCTAAACCTTATCATCACCCTAACCTAAGCCTAACACTAAACCAAACCCTAACACTCACCCAAACCCTAAGCCTAACACTAAACGTAACCCTGAACCTAAACCAAACCCTAACTCTAACCTTCACCTTACACCTCACCATAACCCTAACCCTAACCCTAACCCTCACCCTAAACCTAACCCTAACCCTCACCCTCACCCTAACCCTCACCCTCACCCTCAACTTCACCCTCACTTTAATCCTAACCCTACCACTCACCGTAACACTCATCCTAACCCTAACCCTAAGTCTAAAACTAAATGTAACACTAACCCTAATCTTTCCCCTCACACTCACACTCACCCCTCAGCCTATCCTAACCCTCAACCTAACCCTTACCCTCACCCTACCCTAACCCTAACACTAACCCTCACCCTAACCCTAACATTCACACTACACCTAACCCTTACACTAACCCTAAACCTAAACTTAAACCTCACCCTAACCCTTCCCCTCACCCAAACCTCACCCTAACCCTAACCATAACTTTAAACCTCACCCTCACCCTAACACTCACCCTAACCCTTAGCCTAAACCTAACCCTCAATCTCACCCTAACCCTAAACCTAACCCTCACCCTAAACCTCACACTCACCCTAACCCTCACCCTCACCCTAACCCTAACGTTAACCCTAACCTAACCCTAACAGAAACCCTAACCCTCACCCTAACACTAAACCTAACCCTCACCCAAAACCTCAATCTAAATATAAACCTAACATTAAACCTCACCATAAGCCTAACCCTAACCCTCAATCCCACGCTCATCCTCACCCTAACCCTAACCCTACCCCTCACCCTAACCCTCATCAAAACCCTAAACCTTACCCTAAGACTCACCCTATCATTAACCATAAACCCTCAGGCTCAAACTCACCCTCAGCCGGACCCTAACCCTAACCCTAATCCTCACCCTAAACTTCACCCGCACCCTAATTCTAACCCTAACCAAAACCTAAACCTCACCCTAACCCTAACACTCACCCTAAACTTCACCCTCCCCCTAATCTCACCCTAACCTTACCACAAACCCTTACCCTAACACGCACCCTCACCCTCATTCTAAACCTAACCCTAACCCTAATCCTAACCCTAACCCTCACCCTCATCTTCACCCTAATTCTAAGCCTAACCCAACCCTAACCCTCACCCTAATTCTATCCCTAACCCTAAACGTTACCCTAAACCTCATTCTCACCTGAATCCGAACCCTAACCCTAACCATAACCCTCACCCTAACCCTCATCCGAACACTAATGCTAACCCTAAACCTAACCCTCATCCTAAACCTCAGCCTAACCCTTACCCTCACCCTAACCCTGAGCCTAACCCTAACCCTAACCTTCACACTAATCCTACCCAAACCTTAACTCTAACCCTATATTTCACCCTAAACCTCCCCCTAACCCTAAACTTAACCAAAACCCTCACCCTAACTCTAACCCTAACCCTAACACTCACGCTCATACTAACCCTCACCGTCAACCTAACCCTCACCCTAACCCTAACCCTCAACCAAACCATAAAACTCACCCTCACCTGAAACATCAACCTAAACTGAACGCTCTCCCTAAAAATAACCCTAACCCTCACCGTAAATCTAACCCTCACCTAACCCTCACCCTCACCCTAAGCCTAACACTCACCTTAAACCTAACCGTAACCCACACCCTAACCCTAAACCTAACCTTAACCCTAATCCTAAACTTCAACCTAAGCCTAAACCTAACCCTAACCTTAACCCTCACCCTAACCCTAACCCTAACACTACCCCCCACCCTACACTCACCCTAACCCTAACCATAATTCTAAACCTCACCCGCACCTAACACTCAAGCTAACCCTTAGCCTAAACCTAACCTTCAAACTCACCCTAACCCTAAACCTAACCCTCACCCTAAACCTCACACTCACCGTAACCCTCACCCTCACCGTAACACTAACTTTAATTATAACCCTAACCCTCACCCTAACCCTAACCCTAACTCTCACCCTAACCCTCAAGCTAAACCTAACCATAACCCTAACCCTCACGATAACCCTAAACCTAACACTCAATCTCACCCTCATACACATCCTAACCCTAACCCTTTCCCTCACCCTAACCCTCATCCTAACCCTAACCCTCACCCTAATCCTCACCCTAACCCTACCATTAACCCTTACCCTAACCCTCACCCTCATCCTCATTCTAACCCTAACCCTAACCCTAATCCTAACCCTATCCCCCACCTTCACCTTCACCCTAACTCTAACCCTAACCCAACCCTAACCCTCACCCTAATGCTATCCCTAAACCAAAACTTTACCTCACCCTCACCCTCACCATAATTCTAACCCTAAACCTAAAACTGAAACCTCACCCTAACCCTAACACTCACACTAAACTTCACCCTAACCCTCATTCTCACACTAACCCTAACCCTAAACCTCACCCTCATGCTAAACGATACCCTTAGCGTAACCCTAAACTTAACCCTAACCCTAACCCTCACACTAACCCTAACCCTCACCCTAAACCTAATCCTCACCATAACACTCAAACGAAACCTAAGCCTAACCTTAACCATCATCATAACCCTAAACCTAACCCTCAATCTCAACCTCATCCTCACCCTAACCCTAACCATAACACTCACCCTAACACTAACCCTAACCCTAAACATCACCCTTAACCTCACCCTCAGCCTAACCCTAGGCCTAACCCTAAACCTACCCCTAAACCTCAATCTCACCCTAATTCTAACCCTAACCCTAAAACCTAAACCACACCCTAAACCTAACACTAACCCTAAACTTCACCCTGTCCCTAATCCTCACCCTAACCCTACCACTAACCCTTACCCTAACATTCACCCTCACCCTCATTCTAACTCTAACCCTAAACCTAATCCTAACCCTAACCCTGACCCTCACCTTCACCCTAATTCTAACCCTATCCAAACCTAACCTTCAACCTAATCTTATCTCTAACCCTAAACTTTACCCTAAACCTCATTCTCACCTTAACCCTAAACCTAAGGCTCACCCTCAACCTAACCCTCACCCTAACCCTTACCCTAACCATACACCTAACCTTAACCCTAACTCTAACCCTCACACTAACCCTAACCCTCACCCTCACCCTAAACCCTACCCTCACCATAACCTTAACTTTAACCCTATAACCCTCACTCTAACCCTAACACTAACCCTAACCCTGACCCTCACCCTCACCCTAACCCTCAACTGAACCCTAACCAAAACCCTAACCCTCAACATAACACTAAAACTAACCGTCAATCTCAACCTAATCCTCACCGTAAACCTAACCCTACCCCTCACCTTAACCCTCGTCATAACCCTAACCCTAAAACTCACCATAACACTAACCCTAACCCTCAATCTCACCCTTATCCTCACACTAACCCTAAACCTACCCCTCACCCTAACCCTCATCCTCACCCTAACCCTAACCTTAACACCCACACTAACACTAACCCTAACCCTAAACCTCACCCTCAGCCTAACCCTAACCCTAACCCTAATCCTACCCATAAACCTCAACCTCACCCTAATACTAACCCTAACCCTAAAACCTTAATCTCACCCTAACCACAACTCTCACCCTAAACTTCACCCTCACCCAAATCCTCAGCCTAACCCTACCACTAACCCTTACCCTAACCCTCACCCTCACCCTCATTCTGATCCTAACCCTAACCCTAATCCTAACCCTCACACTCACATTCACCCTAACTGTAACCCGACCCAACCCTAACCCTCACCCTAATCCTATCCCTAAACCTAAACTTTACCCTAACCCTCATTCTCGCCCTAAACCTAACTATAAACCTCACCCACATCCTAACCCTCACCCTAAACCTTACCCTCACTGTAACCATAAACTTAACCCTAATCCTATCCCTCACAATAATCCTAACCCTCACCCTAACCCTAACCCTAACCTTCACCCAAACCCTCAACCTAAACCTAACCCAAAACCTAACCCTTACCATAACCCTAACACTAACCGTCAATCTCAACCTGATGCTCACCCTAAACCTAACCCTACCCCTCACCCTAACCCTCATCGTAACACTAACCCTAAACCTAAAACTCACCCTAACACTAACCCTAACCCTAAACCTCACCCTCAGTCTAAACCTAACCCTAACCCTAATCCTAAACCTAAACCTCACCCTCACCCTAATTCTAACACTAACCCTAAACTTAAACCTCACCCTAACCCTAACACTCACCCTAAATTTCACCCTCACCCTAAATTTCACCCTAACCCTAACACTAACCCTTACCCTAACCCTCACCCTCACCTTCATTCTAACCCTAACCCTAACCCTAATCCTAACCCTAACCCTCACCCTCACCTTCACCCTAACTCTAACCCTAACCCAAAACTAAACCTCACCGTAATCCTATCCCTAACCCTAATCTTTACCCTAAACCTCATTCTCACCTGAAACCTAACCCTAACCCTAACCCTAACCCAAACCCTCACCCAAACACTAACACTCACCCTTAATATCACCCTCACCCTAAACCTCACCCTAACCCTGACCCTAACCCTAACCCTAACCTTCACACTAATCCTAACCCTAACCCTAACCCTAACCCGAAATTTCATCCTAACCCTCACCCTAAACCTAAACCTAACCCAAACTCTCACCCTAACTCTAACCCTAACCCTAACCCTCCTGCTCACACTAACCCTCACCATCACCCTAACCCACACCCTAACCCTAAACCTCAACCATACCCTAAAACTCATCCTCAAACGAATCCTCCCCCTCACTCGAATCATCACCCTACACGAAACCCTCTCCCTAACCCTAACCCTAACCCTCACCATAAATCTAACCCTCACCTCACCCTCATCCTCACCCTAAGCCTACCACTCACTGTAAACCTAACCCTAACCCTAACCCTCACCCTAACCCTAACCATAACCCTAACACTCAACCTCACCCTAACCTAACCCTAACCCTAACCCTCAACTTAACTCTCACACTCACCATCACCCTAACCCTCACACTAAACCTAACCCTCACCCACACCATAACCCTCACCTTCACCTGAAAACTCACCCTCACACTAAACGAAACCCTTACCCTAAACATAATCCTAAACCTAACCCTCACCCTAACCCTAACCCTAAACCTCATCCTAACCCTAACACTAACCATAACCTTCACGCTCACCCTAAACCTCACCCTAACCCTTATACTCATTCTAACCCTGACCCTAACCCTAACATTAACCCTCACACTAATCCGAACCCTAAACATAACCCTAACCTAAATTTCACCCTAACACTCACCCTAACCCTAACCCGAACCCAAAGCCTCACCCTAACCTTAACCCTAATACTAACCCTCAGCCTCATCCTAAACCTCACCATCACCCTAACCCTCACTCTAACCCTAACACTCAACCACACCCTAAATCTCTCCGTCACCAGAACCCTCACCCAAACCCTAACCCTTAACATCACCCAAAACCGAACCCTCAACCTAACCCTAACACTAACCCTCACACTAAATCTAACCCTCACCCTCACCCTCACCGTCATCCTAAGCCTTACCCTCACTCTAACCCTAACGCTAACACTAACACTCACCCTAACCCTAACCCTCACCCTCACACTAACCCTTACGCTCAACCTCACCCTAACCCTCACTCTCATCCTAACCCTCACCCTAAGCCTAACCCTAAACCTAACACTAACCCATCCTCACCCTTAAACTAACCCTAAGCCTAACCCTCACCCTTACAATCACTCTAAACCTAACACTAACCCTAACCCTCACCCTAACCTTCACCCTCACTCTAACCCTATCCCTCACCCTCACCCTAACCCTAACCCTAACCCTAAACCTAAACCTAACCCTCAACATATTCCTAACCCTAACACTAAACCTAAACCTCACCCTCAACCTAATCCCAAACCTAACCCTCTCCCTCACCCTCACTCTCAGCCTAACACTTACCCTAACTCTAAACCTCACCTGCACCCTCACACACACCCTAAACTTAAACCTCACCCTAACTCTCACCCTCACCTCACCCTCACCCTAACTTTAACCTAAACCTCATACCATGCCTAACGCTAATCCTTATCCTCAGCCTAACCCTAAAGCTAACCCTAACCCTAAACCTCACAGTATCCCTAACACTCAACCTAACCCTAACCCTCACCCTCAACCTAACCCTCACCCTACCCTTTACCCACAGCCTAACCGTAACTCTAACCCTAACGATAAACCTCAAACTAAACCTAACCCTCACCCTAACCCTAAACCTAAGCCTAAACTTAACCCTCACCCACAACCTCAACCTCACCCTAAACATAACCATAACTCTAACCCTAACCCTCACACATACCCTAAGCCTAAACCTAAACCTACCACTAACCCTAAACCTAACTGTTACCCTCACCCTCACAAGAAGGTTAACCCTAATCCTAACCCTAACTCTCACCCTCTTCCTTACCCTAACCCTAACCCTAACCCTCACCCTATCTGTCACCCTCACCCTAACACTATTCCTCACCCTCACCCTCACCCTAACCCTAACCCTAAACCTAAATCTAACCCTCAACCTATGCCTAACCCTAACACTAAACCTAACCCTCCCCCTCCCCTAATCCTAAACCTAATGTTCTCCTTCACCCTCACCCTCAGCCTAACACTTATCCTAACACTAAACCTCACTTGAACCCTCCCCCTCCCCCTAACCTTAAACCTCACCCTAACTCTCACCCTCACCCTCACCCTCACCCTAACCTAATCCTAAACCTCACACCATCACTAACCCTAATCCTTATCCTCAGCCTAAACCTAAAGCTAAGCCTAACCCTAAACCTCACACTAACCCTAAACCTCAACCTAACCCTAACCCTCACCCTCACCCTAACCCTCACCCTAATCCTTACCCACAGCCTAACCGTAACTCTAACGCTAATGCTAACCCTCACACTAAACCTAACCATCACCCTAAACCTTACTCTAAGCCTAACCTTAACCCTCAACCCCAAACTCAACCTCACCCTAACCCTAACCCTCATCCTCACCCTAAACCTAACCCTCACCTCACCCTCACACTCACCCTAAGCCTAAACCTAAACCTAAACCTACTACAAACCCTAAACCTAACTCTCACCCTCACCCTCACCCGAAGGTTAACCCTAATCCTAACCCTAACCCTCAACCTCTTCCTCACACTAACCCTAACCCTAAACCTCACCCTATCCGTCACCCTCACCCTAACCCTATTCCTCACACTCACCCTCACCCTAACCCTCACCCTAACCCTAAACCTAAACCTAACCCTCAAACTATGCCTATCCCTAACCCTAAACCTAGCCCTCACCCTCACCCTAATCCTAAAGCTAACCCTCTCTCTCACCCTCACCTTCAGCCTAACACTGACCCTAACCCTAAACCTCAACCGCAACCTCATCCTCACCCTATACCTCAGCCTCACCCTAACCCTCACCCTCACCCTCACCTCACCCTAAACCTAACCATAAACCTCACACCATCCCTAACCCTAATCCTTATCCTCAGCCTAACCATAAATCTAAACCTATCCCTAACCCTCACACTAACCCTAACCCTCAACCTAACCCTAACCCTCACCCTCACAATAACCGTCACCCTGACTCTTACCCACACCCTAAACAAAATTCTAACCCTAACCCTAAACCTCACAATAAACCTAACCGTCACCCTAACCCTAACCGTAAACCTAAACTTAACCCTCACCCCCAACCTCAACCTTACCCTTAGCCTAACCCTAACCCTAAACCTAATCCTAATCCTAACCCTCACATAACTCTAAAGCTAACAATAACCCTAACCCTAACCCTAATGCTAAACCACACCCTAAACCTAAATCTATCCCTAAGCCTCACCCTAAACTTAACTCTAACACTAAACGTCTCTCTAAACCTAACCCTAATCCTCACCCTCACCCTAACCCTAACCCTAACCCTAACCCTAACCCTCACACTAAACCTATCCCTCACCCTCAACCTAATCCTCACCCTAAATCTTACCCTCACCCTCACCCTTCCCCTCACACTAACCCTCACCCTCATGCTCACACTAAACCTAACCCTAACACTAACCCTCACATAACTCTAAAGCTAACTATAAACCTAACCCTAACCCTAATGCTAAACCACACCCTAAACCTAATCCTAACCCTAAGCCTCACCCTAAACTTAACCCTAACCAGAAACCTCTCCCTAACCCTAACCCTAATTCTCACCCTCACCCTAACCCTAACCCTAACCCTAACACTTACACTAAACCTATCCCTCACCCTCACCCTAATCCTCACCCTAAATCTTACCCTCACACTCACCCTTACCCTCACACTAACCCTAACCCTCAACCTAACCCTAAACCTAACCCTCACCATCAACCTCACCCTCAGCCTAACCCTAACCCTCACTCTAAACCTAATCGTAACCATCACCCTCACCATCACGCTAAACCTCAACCTCACTCTCACCCTCACCCTAACACTAACCCTAACCCTAACCCTCACCCTAAACCTAACGCTCACCATAAAACCCTAACCCTCACCTTCACCCTCACCCTAAACCTAACCCTAATCCTAACCATCACCCTAACCCTCTCCGTAACTGTAATACTAACGCTAACACTCACCATCACACTCAGCCTCACCCGAAACCTTAGCCTCACCCTAACCCTAACCCTAAACCTACCCCTCACACTAAACCTAACCTTCACCCTGACACAAACCCTAACCATAACCCTAACCCTCACAATAAACCTAACCATCATGGTAACCTAACCCTACCCCTGAGCCTAACACTCACACTAACCCTAACTCAAATCCTACACCTCAACCTATCCGTAACCCTAAACCTAAACAACAACTTCACCATAGCCCTCAGCTAACACTAACCCTAACCCTAACCATCACCTTCACCATCACCCTAACCCTCACCCTAACCCTAACACTAAACCAGAACCTAATCCTCACCCTCACCAGAACCCTCCCCCTCACCCTAATCATAAACATCACCCCAAACCGAACCCTCACCCTAACTCTAACCCTAACACTCACCCTAAACCTAACCCTCACTCTCACCCTCACCCTGCCCCTAAGATTAACGCTAACCCTAACCCTAATCCTCACCCTAACCTTAACCGTAACACTCAACCTATCCCGAACCTTCACCCTAATCCTAACCCTAAACCTCCACCTCACCCGAAGCCTCACCATAACCCTAACCCTCACCCTAACCCTCACCCACACCCTAACCATCACACTCACCGAAACACTCACGCTCACACTAACCTACACCCTCACCGTAAACATCACCCTAACTCTAATCCTCACCCTAACCCTAACCCTATCCCTCACCCTAATGCTAACCCTAGCACTCACCCTCAACCTCACCCTAATCCTAACCCTAACCCTAACCCTCACATAATTCTAAAGCTAACAATAACACTAACCCTAACCCTAAACCTCACCCTAACCCTAACCCTAAACCTCACCCTATCCCTCTCCCTTACCCTAACGCTCACCCAAACCCTAATCCTAACACTAACCCTCACCCTCACCCTAATCCTCACCCTAGACCTTACCCTCACCCTCACCATTTCCATCACACTAAGCCTAACCCTCAACCTAACCCTAAACCGAACCCTCACCATCACCTGTACCCTCAGCCTAACCCTCAGCCTAACCCTAATCCTAACCCTAACCCTCACTCTCATCCTCACCCCATCTCTCAACCTCACCCTCACCCTCACCCTAGCACTACCCCTAACCCTAAACCTCACGCTAACCCTAAAGCTCACCCTAAACTTAACCCTAACCCTCACCCTCACCCTCACCCTAAACCTAAACATAACCCTATAATTCACCCTCACCATAACCCTCATCTGAACCCTTACCCTCACCCTAACCCTAACACTCACACTAATCCTAACCCTCATGCTAACCCTAGCACTACCTCTGAGCCAAACCCTCACACTAACCCTAACACTAATGCTATACCTCACCCTATCCCTAACCCTAACCCTAACCCTCAAACTCACCCTAGCCCTCAGCTAACAATAACCCTAATCCTAACCCTCACCCTCACCCTCACCCTAACACTCAACCTATCCCTAACCCTCACCCTGAACCTAACTCTCAGGCTAACCCTAACTGTAAAACCCACCCTCCCACTAACCCTCACTCTAACCAAAACCCTAACTCTCACCCTAAACCTACGCCTCACCATAACAATATCTCTAAGCCTAAGCATCACCCTCACCCTAACCCTCATGCTAAACCTTACCCTCACACTAACCCTCACCCTATCCTAAAACTAATTTCACCTTAATCCTCACCCTTACCCTTACCCTATCCCTAACCCTCATCCTAACCCTAACCCTTACCCTAACCCTAACCCTCACCCTAAGATTAAACCTAACCCTAACTCTAACCCTCACCATCACCCTAATCCTAACCTTAAACCTCACTCTCAACCTAACCCTCAGCCTAACACTAACCCTAACCATAACCCTCCCCCTCCCCCTCCCCCTAACCCTAACACTAACCTTACCCTCACCCTCACCCTCACTCTCACTCTCACCCTAAACCTAACCCTAAACTTCACACTATCCTTAAACTTAATCCTTATCCTCACCCTATCCCTAATACTAACCCTTACGCTAACCCTCACACTAACCCTAACCCACACCCTAACCCTAACCCTCACCCTCACCCTCATGCTAACCCTCACCCTAACCCTTACCCTCAGCCTAACCCTAACTCTAACCCTAACCCTAACACTCACCCTAAAACTAACCCTCACCCTAACCCTATCTGTATTCCTCAAACCCACACTCAGCCTAACCCTAACCCTAACACTAATCCTAACCCTAACCCTCACGCTCAGGCTCATCCTAAACCTAACACTAACCCTAACCTTCAGCCTAACTCTAAAGCTAACAATAACCCTATCCCTAATCCTAACACTAAACCTCACCGTAACCCTTATCCTAACCCTAAACCTCACCCTAAACCCAGTTCTAACCCTAACCCTCACACTTACCATAACCCTAATCCTCACCCTCACCATAAACCTAACCCTAACCCTAACTCTCACACTAAACCAATCCCTCACCCTTACCCTAAACCTCACCGTAACCCTAACTCTAATCCTCACCCTCACCCTAATCCTAATACTAAACCTTAACCTCACCCTCGCCCTTACCCTCAAACTAACGCTAAACCTCACCCTAAACCTAACCCTCACCCTAATCCTCACCCTAACCCTAATACTTACCCTCACTTACCCTCACCCTAAACCTAAACCTAACCCTCACACTAACCCTAACACTCACCCTAACCCTAACCCTCACCCTAACCCTAACCTTCATTCTGAACCTAACCCTAAACCTCACCCTAACCCTAAACCTAACTCTCACCCTAACTCTCACCCTAACTCTCAACCTAACCCTCACCCTAACCCTATCCCTAACCCTAACCCAAATCCTAGGCCTCACCCTAACCCTAACTCTAAACCCCAGCCTCACAAATAGACTAACCCTCACCTTAACCCGAACTCTCAGCCTCACCCTAACACTCACCTTCACCCTAAAGCTCACCGTAACCCTAACCCTCAGCCTAACCCTAACCCTAACCCTCACCCTGACCCAAACCCTCACCCTAACCCTCACCGACACCTTAATCCTCACCCTAACTCTACCTAACCCAAACCCTCACCCTCACCCTAAACTTCACCCTCACCCTAGCCCTCACCCTAAACCTATCCCTAAACTTAACACTTAAACTAAACCTAATCCTCACCCTAAACCTGACTCTCACCTTAACCCTCACCCTAAAACTTACCCTCACCCTATCCATAACCCTAAACCTAAACTTCACCCTAACCCTCAACCTAACCCTAACGCTAACCCAAACCTTCGCCCTTACCTTAAACCTCACCCTAAACCTTACCCTCACCCTAACCCTAAAGCTAAACCTAACCCTCCCACTAATCCTAACCCTCACCCTAAACGTAACCCTAACCCTCAGCATCACCCTAACCATCACCCTAAACCTAACCATCACCCACACCCTAACCCTAACCATCATCCACACCCTAACCCTCACCCAAAACTTCACCCTCACCCTATCCCTTACTCTCACCCTAACCCTCACCCTGACCCTAAGCCTCACTCTAACACTCACCTAATCCTCACCCTAAACATAACCATAACATTTACCTAACCCAAACTCTCGCCCTGACCCTCACCCTAAAACCCACCCTCACCCTATACATAACCCTAACCATACCCCTCACCCTAACCCTCATCCTAACCCTCACGCTAACACGAACCCTAACCCACATCCTCACCCTAACCCTCACCGTCACCCTAACACTCACCCTAGCACTAAGACTCACCCACAACCTAACCTCACCCAAAATCTAATCCTCACCCAAACCCTAGCCCTCACACTAACCCTCACCCTCACATTAACCCTAACCCTCACCCTAACCCTCACCCTAACCCTAACACTATCCCTAACCCTCACCCTCTCCCTAACCCTCACCCTAATCCTTAACCTCACCCTAACCCTCACACTAACCCTAACACTTAACCTAACAGTACCCCTCCCCCTACCTCTCCCCCTCACCCAAACCATAATGCTTAGGGTTAGCCTCACCCTAACCCTCATCCTCACCCTAACCCTTACCCTCACCTAAACCCTCACACTCACGCTAACACTCACCCTCACCCAAAACATCACCCTAAGCCTAACCCTCACCCTAACCCTATCTCTAACCCTCACCCTAAACCTAACCCTCCCTCTAACACTCAAACTCAAACTAATCCTCACCCTAACCATAACCCTAACCCTTACCTAACCCAAACCCTCACCCTCACCCTAACCCAAACCCTCAACATAGCATTCACCCTAACCCTATCCCTATCCATATACTCACCCTCACCCTCAGCCTACCGCTAACCCTAAACCTAATCCCAACCCTCAACTTCACCATCAACCTCACCCTCACCCTAACCCTAACCCTAACCCTCACCTTAACACTCACCCTAAGCCTTAACCTAACCCTAATCCTCACCCTCACGGTCACACTAACACTCACCCTAACCCTAACTCTCACCCATACCTTAAACCTCACCAGAACCTTCAGCCTCAGCCTAAACCTCACACTTAGCCTAACTCTCAAACTCACCCTAACCCTAACCCTCACCCTAACCCTAACCCTAACCCTAACCTTCACTCTAACAATAACCCTAGCCCTTACCCTAACCCTAAGCCTATCCCTAACCCTCACCCTAACACTCATCCTAATCCTAAAGCTAACCATAAACCTCACCCTCATCCTAACCCTAACCCTAACCTTTACCCTCACCCTAATCCTAATCCTATCCCGAAACCTAACCCTCAAACTAACCCTAAACCTCACTTTAACCAAAACCCTACGCCTCACGCTAACCCTCAACCTATCCCTAACCCTAACCCTAACCCTAACCCTATCCCTTACCTAACCGAAACCCTCATGCTCACCCTCACCCTCACCCTAACGCTCACCCTAACCCTAACACTTACCTTCACCCTAACCCTCACCCAAACGCTATCCTCTCGCTAGCCCTAAACCTAAATCTTACATTACCGAAACCCTCACCCTCAACCACACCTTCAACCTAACCCTAACCCTAACCCTCACCCTCACCCTAACACTCACAATAAACCTTACCCTCACAGTAACCCTAAACCTAACCCTAATGCTAACCCTCAGACTAACCCTACCACTCACCCTAACCCTAAACCCAATCCTAAAGGACACCCTATCCCTCACCCTAACCCTAACCCTGACCATAACCCTCAGCCTAACCCTAACACTCACCCTCACTATTACCCGAAACCTAACCCTAAACCTCACCCTAACTCTAAACCTAACCCTCATGCTCACCCTAACACTCACCCTCACCCTAACCCTAACACTAACCCTAACCCTCACACTAACCCTAAACCTCACACTACCCCTTACCCTACCCCTGACCCTAACCCTCAACATAAACCTAACCCTAATCCTAACCCTCATCCTAACCCTAACACTCACGCTCACCCTCAACCTCACCCTCAACCTCACCAGCACCCTAACCCTCACTTTAAACCTTACGCTCACCCTACCCTAACCCTAATACTATCCGTAACCCTCACCCTCACCCTAACACTCACCCTAACACTTACCATCACCCTAACCCTTTCCCTAACCCTAAACCTACCCTAACCCTCACCCTCACCCTAACCCTAAAATTTACCTCACCCTAACCCTAACCCTAACCCTCACCATAACACTCATCTAACCCTAACCCTAACCCTAACACTCATCGTAACACTAAGCCTAACCCTAATCCTCACCCTCACCCTCAAACTCAGCCTAAACCTAATCCTCACCCTACCCCTTACCCTCACCCTACCATAACCCTAAACTTAACCTTAACCCTCGACCTAACCCTAACTCTAAACCTAACACTAACCCTAACCCTCACCGTTAAACTAACCCTAACCCTAACTGTAACCATCACCCTACCCCTGACACTAAACCCAACCCTAACCCTAAATCTCACCCTCAACCTAACACTCACCCTAAACCTTACACTCGCCCTACCCATAACCCACACCCTAACCCTCACCCTAATCCTAACCCAAACCCTAACTCTCACACTCACCCTAAGCATAACCCTAACCCTAACCCTCATCCTAACCCTCAACCTAACCCTAACGCTAACCCCAAACCTCCCCCTCAACCTAAACCTCGCCCTAAACATTACACTCACCCTAACCCCAATGCTAACCCTAACCCTCACAATAACCCTAACCCTAATCCTCACCCTCAACATGAATCTAACCCTAACCTAACCCTCACAATAAACCTAAACCTCAACCTAACCCTAACCTTCACAATAAACAGAACCCTCACGCTCACCCTAACCCTACTCCTCAGCCTAACACTCACCCTAATCCTAAACCTCAACCTAACCCTAACCCTAAAACCCTCACCCTGACCCTCACCCTAAGCCTCTTCCTAACCCTAATCCTAACCTTAACACTCACCCTAACCCTAACACTCACCCTAACCCTAACACTCAACCTAACCCTCACCCTAACCCTAACCTTAACTCTCACCTTAACCCTCACCTTTAACCTAACCCTAAACCTAACACTCACCCTCACGCCCACTTTAAACGTCAGCCTAAACCTAACCCTAACCCTAACACTAACTGAAACCCTCACACTAAACCTAACCCTCACCCCTACCCTAAACCAAACCCTAACCCTCATACTAAATGTAACCCTCACAATAACCCTAATCCTACCGCTCAGCCTACCCCTCACCCGAACACTAACCATAACCTTAAGCCTAACCCTATCCCTAACCCTAACTGGAAACCTCATCTTCACCCTAGCCCTCACAATAACACTGACCCTAAACCTAACCCTAACCTCACACTAAACATAACCCTCACCCTAACCCTAACCCTAATTTTAACCATAACTCTCACCCTAACCCTCACCTTAACACTAACCCTAACACTCACCCTCACGCTAACCCTCATCTTAAACCATACCATCACCCTAACCCTCACACTTAATCTTACCTTAATCCTACCCTAACCCTAAAACTAACCCGAACCCTCACCCTAACCCTAACACTCACCCAAAACATAACCCTAACACTAACCCTAAACCTCAACCTAAACCTCACCCTAACCCTAACCCTAAACCTAAACCTCACCCTACCCCTCACCCTAACCCTAATCCTAACCCTAAATCACACCCTGACCCTAATATAAACCCTAACACTTACCCTCACCCTAACCCTCACCCTCTTCCTAACCCTAACCCTAAACCTAACCCTCACCCTTACCCTCACCCTAAACCTACTCCTAAACCTCACCCTCACCCTAACCCTCTCCCTAATCCTAACCCTAACCCTAAACTTCACCCTCACCCTCAACCTCAACCTAACCCTAACCCTACCCCTCACCCTAACCCTCATCCTAACCCTAACCCTAACCCTAACACTCATCGTAACTCTAACACTAACCCTAATCCTCAACCTCACCCTCAGCCTAAACCTAATCCTTACCCTACCCCATACCCTCACCCTACCCTACCCAAAACATAACCCTAACCCTCACTATAACCCTAACACTCACCTTAACAGTAAATCTAACACTAGCCCTAACCCTCACCCTAAAAATAACCCTAACCCTAACTGTAACCATCAACCTAACCCTCACCCTAACCCTAACCCTAACCCTAAATCTCACCCTCACCCTAACACTCACCCTAACCGTTATCCTCGCCCTAACGATCACCCGCACCCTAACCGTCACCATAAACCTAACCCAAACCCTAAATCTCACCCTCACCCTAACTATAACCTAACCCTAACCATTCATCCTAACCCTCAAGCTAACCATAAAGATAACCGAAAACCTCACCCTCACCCACACCCTAACCATAACCCTAACCTTCATCCTAACCTTCACCCTACTCTAACCCTAACCCTATACCTAACTCTCACCTTAACCCTAATACTCACCTAACTGTAAACCTAACACTAACCCTAACCCTCACCCTAAAACTAACCTTAACTCTAACTATAACCATTGCCCTACCCCTCACCCTAAACCTAACCCTAAACCTAAATCTCACCCTCATGCTAAAACTCATCCTAACCGTTAACCTCGCCCAAACCATCACCCTCACCCTAACCCTCACCCTAAACCTAAACAAAACCCTAACCCTCTCCGTCACCCTAACCATACCTCTAACCCTAACCTTCATCCAAACCCTCAACCTAACACTAACGCTAACCCAAAACCTCACACTCACCCTAAATCTCACTCTAAACTTTACTCTCACCGTAACACTAACCCTAACCCTCACACTAATCCTAACCCTCACCCTAACCCTAACCATATCCCTCACCCTAACACTCACCCTAACACGAACATTAACCCTAACTCTCACCCTAAACATAACCCTAACCCAACCACTCACCCTAACCCTCACAGTCACCCTAAACCTCACCCTAACCCTAACCTTCGCCCATATCCTAACCCTCACCTTAACACTAAACCTAAACCTGACCCTAACCATAAACCTAAACATAACCCTCACCCTCACCCTAACCCTAATCCTCACCCTCACCCTAACTCTTACCCTAACCCTAACCCTCACACTAAATTTATCCCTCATATTTACCCTAACCCTCACCCTCACCCTAACCCTAACACTAACCTTCACCCTCACCCTCACCCTTACACTCACACTAAGCCCAACTCTCAACCTATCCCGTAACCTAAACCTCACCATCAACCTCACCCTCAGCCTAACCCTAACACTGACCCTAATCCTAACCCTAACTTTAACCCTCAACCTCACCCTAACCCTCAAACTCACTCTCACCATCATCCTAACACTAACCCTAATCCTAACCCTCACCCTCACCCTAACCCTCACCCTAAACTTAACATTAACCCTCACCCTCACCCTAAACCTATCCCTAACACTAACCCTATCAGTAACCCTCATCCCCACACTCAAACTTACCTTCACCCTAATCCTAACCCTAACACTAATCCTAACCCTAGCCCTCGACCTCAGGCTCACCCTAACCCTAACCCTAACCCTAACCCTCATCTTAACTCTAAAGCTAACAATAACCATATCCCTAATATTAACCCTAAATCTAACGCTAACCCTAAACCTGACCCTAACCCTCAAACTAACCCCAACACTAACCGTAACCCTCACACTAACCCTAACTCTAATCCGCACCCTCAACCTAAACCTAACTCTAACCCTAAACCTCACACTAAACCTAACCCTCACCCTTACCCTAACACTCACCTTAACCCTAACCCTAACCCTCACCCTCACCCTCACCCTAATCCTCACCCTAAACCATACACTCAACCTCACACTTACCCTCAAACTAACCCTAAACCTCAAGCTAACCCTAACCCTAACCCTCACCATCACCCTCCCTCTAAGCCTAAGCCTAAGCCTAACCCTAACCCTAACCCTCACCCTAAACCTAACCCTCACCCGAACCCAAACCCTCACCGTAACACTTACCCTCACATTAACCCTCACCCTAACCTAACCTTAACACTCACCTTAACCCTCACCCTTAACCTAACCGTAACCCTAACCCTCACCCTAACGCTCACCTTAAACGTCAGCCTAAACCTAAACCTAACCCTATCCCTAACCGAAACCCTTACACTAAACCTAACCCTCACCCTAACCCTAAACCTAACACTAACCCTCACACTAAATGTAATCCTCACAATAACCCTAATCCTACCCCTCAACCTAAGCCTCACCCTAACCCAAACCGTAATCTTAAGCCTCACACTATAACTAACACTAACCCTCACACTCACCCTCACCCTAGCCCTCACCCTAACACTGACCCTAACCCTAACCCTCACCCTAACCCTCATCCTAACCCTAACCCTAACCCTGACACTCACCCTAACCCTAAACGAAGCCCTAACACCCTCAACCTCACCCTCAACCTAACCCTTACTCCCACCCTAAACCTTACATTCACCCTAACCTAACCCTAACCCTAAACCTAACTCTCACACCTATCCCAAACACTCACCCAAAACCTAACCCTCACACTAAACCTAACCCTCACACTAACCTTCACCCTAACCCTAAACATAACCCTAACCCTAACCCTAACACTCACCCAAAACTTAACCCTAACTCTAAACCTAACCCTCATCCTAACCTTTACACTCACCCTAATGCTCACCCTAACCTTTACCCTAACCCTAACCCTCACCCTGAACCAAACCCTAACCCTAACCCTCATCGTCAACCTATTCCTCATCCTAAACCTAACCATAAAATTTTCCTAAACTAAACCCTCACCCTCACACTCAACCTAAAACCCGCCTTCACCCTATCCATAACCCTAACAATACCCCTCACCCTAACCCTCACACAAACACAAACTCTAACCCAAACCCTCGCCCTAACCCTCACCGCAACTCTAAACCTCACCCTAACCCTAAGACTCACCCACAACCTAACGCTCACCCTAACCCTAAGACTCACCCAAAACCTAACCCTCACCCAAAATCTCACCGTCATCCTAACCCTAGACCTCAACCTAACTCTAAACCTAACCTTAACCCTAACCCTAAACCTAACCCTCACCCTCACCCTAACCCTAACCCTAAACTTCACCCTAACCCTAACCCTCACCCTTTTCCTAAGCCTAAGCCTAACACTAACCCAAAAACTAATCCTAAGCCTAGCCCTCACGCTCACCCTCACTCTAAAACTAACCCTAAACCTCACCCTCACACTCACCCTAACCCTAACCCTAAACCTAACACTCACCTTAACCCTAACCCTAACCCTAATGCTAACACTCACCCTAAACCAAACCTAATCCTCACCCTAACCTTCCCTCTAACCCTAACGCTAATCTAAACCTCACCCTCATCATAACACTGACCCTAACCCTTACCCTCACTGTAATCCTAAACCTATTCCTAAATCTAACCCTCACACTAACCCTAAAACTCACCCTAACAATAACCCTTCCCCTCACGCTAACACTCAACCTGTCCCTAACCCTAACCCTAACCCTAACCCTATCCCTTCCCTAACCGAAACCCTCATGCTCACCCTCACCCTAACCCTAACCCTCACCCTAACCCTAACACTTACCCTCACCCTACACATCACCCTAACTCTAACCCTCACCCTAATCCTAAACCTAAACCTTACACTAACCCTAACCCTCACCCTAAATTTCACCCTCACCCTAATCCTCACCCTAACACTAACCCTAATCCTAACTCTCATCTTCACACTCACCGTAAGCCTAAACCTAACACTAACCCTAACCCTCACCCTCACCCTAACCCTAACCCTAACCCTCACCTTCACCCTCACCCTAACCCTTACCCTAACCCTAACCCTAACCCTCAAACTAACCCGAACCATAACCCTCACCCTAACACTCATCCTAAGCCTAACACTCACCCTAGACCTAACCCTAACGTTAACCCTAATCCTAACCATCCCCCTCAACCTAACCCTCAGCCTAATAATTACCCTCACGCTCACCCTAACATTAACCCTCACAATAACCCTAACCCTTATCCGAAACCTAACCCTCACCATAACCCTAACCCTACCCCTCACCGTAACCCTAACCCTAACGCTAACCCTCACCCTAACCCTCACCCTCACACTAACCCTCATTCTCAACCTAACCCTCACCCTAACCCTAACCCTCACCCACACCCTAACCCTCATCTTCACCCGAACGCTCACTCTCATGCTAACGCTCACGCTCACCCTAAACATCACCCAAATCCTAACTCTCAGCCTAACCCGAACGCTAACACTCACTCTAACCCAAAATCTCACCCTAACCCTCATTCTCACGCTAACCCACACCCTAACCCTCACTCTAACACTTACCCTCACCCTAACCCTCACACTAACCCTAAACCTAACTCTCACCCTCACCCTCACCCTTACACTACCCCTTACCCTAACCCTCACCCTCACCCTCACAATCACCCTAAAACTAACCCCACTCTAAGCCTCACCCTAATCCTCACCCTCACCCTAACCCTAAACCTAACCCTCACCCTAAGCCTAAACCTAACCCTATCCCTCTCCCTCACCCTCACCCTCAGCTTAACACTAACCCTAACCCAAATCCTCACACTCACCCTCACCCTAACCCTAACCCAAACCCTAACCCTAACGCTAACGCTATCCCTCATCCACACCCTATCCCATACCATTTCCTGAACACTCACCGTCACTTTAACCCCCACACTCACCCTAAACATCATCCTAAGTCTAACCTTCACCCTAAACCTAACTCTAACCCTCACCCTTATCCTAAGCCTCAACCTCACCCTCACCTTAAGCCTAAACCTAATCCTAAGACTAACCCTAAACGTAACTCTCACTCTCACCCTCATCCGAACCTTAACCCTAACGGTAACCCTAGTGTTCACCCTCAACCTCACCCTAACCCTAACCCTAACCCTCACCCTATCCCTCACCCTCACCCTAAACCTATCCCTCACACTCACCCGCACCCTGACCCTAACTCTAACACTAAACCTAACCCTAACCCTAACCCTTAGCCTAACCCTAACTCGAACCTTAACCCTCACCCTCAACATAATCCTAAACCTAACCCTAATCATCAACCTCACCCTCACCCTCACCTTCACCCTAACCCTAACCCTAACTCTTACCCTAACCCTCACACTCACCATCAGACTAACCCTCACCCTAACCCTAACCCTAAACCTCACACTAACACAAACCCTCACCCTAAACATAACCCTCACCATAACCCTAACCCTACACCTCACACTAACCCTAACCCTAACCCTAATGCTAACCCTCACCCTAACCCTCACCCTCATACTAACCCTCATTCTCAACCTAACCCTCACCCTAACCCTATCTCTCACCCACACCCTAACCCTCATCTTCACCCGAACTCTCACTCTCACCCTAACGCTCACCTTCACCCTAAATATCACCCTAACCCTGACTCTCAGCCTAACCAGAACCCTAACACTCATTCTAACCCAAAACCTCACCCTAACCCTCATTCTCCCCGTAACACACACCCTAAACCTCACCCTGAAACTTACCCTCACCTTAACCCTCACAATAACCCTGAACCTAACTCTCACCCTCACACTCCCCCTTACACTAACCCTTACCCTAACCCTAACCCTCACCCTCACAATCACCCTAAAATTAACCCCACTCTGACCCTCACCCTAACCCTCACCCTCATCCTCAACCTAGCCCTAACCCTTACCCTAACTCTCACCCTCATCCTAATCCTAACCCTAAATCTTACCCTAACCCTCACCCTAAAACGTATCCTCACACTAACCCCAACTCTCACACCACCCCTAAACCTAAACCTCACCCTGCACCTCATTCAAACCCTAACACTAGCCCTAACAATCACCCTAAAATTCACCCTCACCCTTACCCTCAACATAACCCTCATCCTCACCCTAACACTAAACCTAACCCTAAACATCACTCTAACCCTCACCCTAAACTTAACCCTAATCCTAAACCTATTCCTTACCCTCACCCTGAACATAATCCTAACACTAAATCTAACCCTAACCCTAACCCTCACCCTAAACCTAACCCTAACCTTCACCCTCAACCAAACTCTAAACCTCAACCTATCCCTCAACCTAACCCAAACTCTAACCTAACCCTCAACCTCACCCTACCCATAAACCTAACCCTCACCCTAACCCTCATCCTAACTTT
The DNA here is from genome assembly GCF_024711535.1 of Dipodomys merriami. Taxonomy (NCBI): domain Eukaryota; kingdom Metazoa; phylum Chordata; class Mammalia; order Rodentia; family Heteromyidae; genus Dipodomys; species Dipodomys merriami. The sequence goes on from NW_027203259.1 coordinate 1,495,118, forward strand.
AACCTTAACCCTAATACTCACCCTAACCCTAACCCTAACCATAACACTCATCCTCACCCGAATCCTCACCCTCACAGTAACCCTAACCATAACCCTAACCCTCACCTTAGGCCTCACTCTAAGCCTAACCCTCAACCTAACACTTACCCTCACCCTAACCCTCACCCTCACCCTAACCCTATCGCTAACCCTAACCTTAAACATCACCCTAACCCTCACCCTAACCCTAACCCTTACCCTCACCCTAACCCTAACACTAAACCTCACCCTAACCCTCGCCCTAACCCTACTGCTCAGCTTAACACTCACCTTAACCCTATTCCTCACCCTCAAACTCACCCTAAAACTTACACTAACCCTAACCCTAAACCTCATCCTAACCCTCACCCTTAACCTTCCCCCCACCATAAGCCTAACCTTAACACTAACACTAATCCTCACACTAACGCTAACCCTCACACTAACACTCAAGGTCGACCTAACCCTCACCCTAACCCTAATGCTCACCCACACCCTAACCCTCAAAATCACCATCATCCTCACCATAAATCTCACCCTCAACCTAGCCCTCACGATAAACGTAACATTAACCCTTACCTAAATGAAACCCTCACACTTACCCTCACGCTCACCCTAACCCTAACCATCACCCTCACACTAACACTTTCCCTCACCCTAACCCTCACGATAACCCTAACCCTCACACTCACCCTACCTCTAACCTTCAACCTAACCTGAACCCTCACATGAACCGTCACCTCACGGTAACCCTCACCATCACCCAAAACATCACCCTAAACCTAACCCTCACCCTCACCCTAACCCTAAAGCTAACCCTCCCTCTAACCCTCAAACTCACCCTAATCCTCACCCTAAACATAACCCTAATCTTACCTAAGCGAAACCCTCACCCTCACCCTCACCCTAACCCTTACCCTCATCCTAACCCTTATCGTAACCCTAACACTCACCCTAACCCTAAACCTAAACCTCACCGTCACCCAATCACTTACGCTAATCTAACCCTAACCCTCAGCCTAACCCTCACCTTAACCCTAGCACGATCCCTAACCCTCACCCTCACACTAACCCTTAACCTCAACCTAATCCTCACACTAACCCTAACCCAAACCCTCATCTTCACCCTAACCCTCACCCTCACCCGAACCATCAACTCAATGTAACCCTCAACTTCACCCAAAACTTCACCAAAACCCTAACCATCAAACTAACCCTAACCCCAACCCTCACCCTAATCCTAACCCTCCCCCTAAATTTCAAACTCAGCCTATTACTCACCCTAAACATAACCATAATCCTTACCTAACCCAAACCCTCACCCTCACCCTCACTCTCACCCTAACCCTCAACATCACACTCACCCTCAACCTCAGCCTATCCCTATGCCTAACCCTCACCCTCACACTCACCCTCACACTCAGCCTATCCCTAAATCTAAACCTAATCCTAACCCTAAATTTCATCCTGACCCTCATCCTCACCCTCACCCTAACCCTAACCCTCACCCTAACACTTAACCTCACCCTAACCCTTACCCTAAATCTAAGCCTAAACCTAACCCTCACCCTACCCCTCACCATAAACCTAACCCTAACCCTAAAATTCATCCTAACCCTCACCCTCAGCCTAAACCTAAGCCTAACCCTTAACATCACTCTAACCCTCACCCTTACCTTAACCCTAATCCTAAACCTATTCCTTAACCTCACCCTCAACCTAACTCTAACTCTAATTCTAACGCTAACCGTAACCCTCACCCTAAACCTAACCCTAACTTCACCCTCACCCTAACTCTAAACCTCAATCTAAACCTAACTCTAACCCTAACCCTCAACCTCACCCTAACCCTAACCCTACCACACACACTAAACCTCATCCTAACCTTAACCTTAACCCTAATACTCACCCTAACCCTAAACCTAACCATAACCCTTAACCTCACCCTAATCCTCACCCTCACGGTAACCCTCACCCTAAACCTAACCCTCACCTTAGAACTCACCCTAAGCCTATCCCTAATCTGAACCCTAACACTCACCCTCAACCTAACCCTTACCCTCATCCTAACCCTCACCCTCACCCTAACCATAACCCTTAACCTCACCCTAACCCTAACACTACCCCTCACCATAAACCTCACCCTAACCCTACTGCTCAGCCTAACACTCACGCTAACGCTATTCCTCACCCTCAAACTCACCATAAAACTTACACTAACCCTAACCCTAACGCTCACCCTAAAACTTATCCTCACCCTAACTCTCACCCTCAACCTAACCCTGACTCTAACCCTAACCCTCAACCTCACCCTAACTCTAACCCTACCACTCACACTAACCCTCATCCTTACCTTAACCTTAACCTAATACTCACCCTATCCCTAACCCTAACCATAACACTCACCCTCACCCTAATCCTCACCCTCATGGTAACCCTCACCCTAACACTAACCCTCACCTTAGGCCTCACCCTATGCCTAACCCTAAACCTAACCCTAACCCTCACCCTCAACCTAACCCTTACCCTCACCCTAACCAAAACCCTCACCCTAACCAGAACCCTAACCCTAACCTTAACATCACCCTAAACCTCACCCTAACCCTAACCCTTACCCTTACCCTAACCCTAACACTAATCCTCACCATAAACCTCACCCTAACCCTACTGCTCAGCCTAACACTCACCCTAACGCTATTCCTCACCCTCAAACTCACCCTAAAACTTACACTAACACTAACCCTAACGCTCACCCTAAAACTTATCCTCACTCTAACTCTAACCCTCACCCTAACCCTAACCGTCACCTTCACTCTAACCCTCACCCTCACCCTAGGCCTCACCCTAAGGCTAAACCTAACCGTAACCAGAAACCTCACCCTAACCCTCACCCTCACCCTCAATCTCACTGTCACACTCACCGTAAACCTAACCCTCACCCTCACGCTAACCCTTAACTTCACCCTAACACGAAACCTCACAAGAACCCTCAACTCACAGTAACCCTCACCCTCACCCAAAACATCACCCTAAACATAACCCTCACCCTAAACCTAACCCTAACCCTCACCCTAACCCTAACCCTCCCTCTAACCCTCAAACTCACCCTAATCCTCACCCTAACCATAACCCTAACTCTTACATAAGCGAAACCCTCACCCTCACCCTCAACCTAACCCTCACCCTCATCCTAACACTTACCTTAACCCTAACACTCACCCTAACCCTATCCCTAAACCTCATCCTAACCCTCACCCTTAACCTTCCCCCCACCATAAGCCTAACCTTAACACTAACACTAATCCTCACACTAACGCTAACCCTCACACTAACCCTAACACTACCCCTCACCCTAAACTTCATCCTAATCCTAACCCTAAACCTCACCCTCAACGTAACCCTAACCCTAACCCTCACCCTAAACCTAAACTTAAACTTCAGCCTCACCCTCACCCTCAACATAACCATATCCCTACCCCTCATCCTAACGCTAACCCTAACCCTAACACTCACACTAAAACTAAACGTAACCCTAAAACTCACCCTCACTCTCAACCTCATCCTAACACTAATAGCCACCCTGACCCTTACCCTCACCCTAACCGTAAACCTAACACTAACCCTAATCCTCACACTAACCCTAAAACTCACAGTAACCCTAACCCTAACAGTAACCCTAAAGCTCAACCTAACCCTGACCCTACCCTAACCATAACCCTAACCCTACCCCTCCACCTAACCCTAAACCTAACCCTAACACTTAACCTTATCCTAACCCTCACCCTTACACTTAACCTCACGGTAACCCTAACCCTCACACTAACCCTAACACTCACTATAACTCAAAACCTACCCCTCACACTAAACCTAACCCTAACACTAACCCTCACCTCAACCCTCACCCTCACCCTAACCCTAACCCTAACCCTAACCCTCACACTAAATCTAACCCTCACCCTAACCCTAACCCTAATACTAACCATAAACCTCACACTAAACCTAACCCTCACGCTAACCCTAAGAGTTTCTCTCAGATTAACCCTCATGCTAACCCTAACTCTAACCCTAAACCTCACCCTATCCCTAACCCTAAACCTTACTCTTACCCTCACACTAACCCTCACACTAAAACTAACACTAACCCTAACACTCACCCTAACCGTCACCCTCACCCTAACATTAACCCTCACCTTCACCCTCACCCTCAGCCTAAACCTAACCCTAACACTAATCCTAACCCTAAACCTCACCCTCAGGCTCACCCTAACTCTAAACCTAAACTTAACCGTAACACTCACCCTATTGCTAACGCTAACCCCAACCCTCACACTAAACCTAACCCCCACACTCACACTAATCCTAACACTCACCCTAACCCCAATCCTAGACCTTACCCTAACCCTCACAGTAACACTAACCCTAACTGTAACCCTGACCCTAACCCTAACCTAAATCCTCACCCACAGCCTAACCCTCACTGTCACCTTAACCCTCACCCTAAACTTAACCCTCACCCACACCCTAACATTCACCCTCAACCCAACCCTCACCCTCACCCTAAACATCATCCTAACCATTAGCCTCACCTTAATCCTAAACCTAATCCTCACCCTAACCCTAACCCTCACCCCCTAACCCTCACCCTCACCCTAAGCTTCACGCTCACCCTAGTCCTCACCCTAACCCTAACTCTAACTCTAACCATAACCCTCACTCTCACACTCAGCCTAAACATAACCCTAACTCTAATCCTCACCATAACCCTCACCCTCAACATAAAACTAACCCTAACCTTAACACTCACCCTAAACCTAACCCTAACATTAACCCTAACCCTCAACTTAACCCTCACCCTAACACTAACCCTAACCCTAATCCTCACCCTCACACTATTCCTCACACTAACCCTAAACCTAACCCTCACACTAACCCTCACCCTAACACTCACCCTAACCATAAACCTCACTCTAACCCTAAGCTTCAAGCTAACCATTACTCTCACCCTAAACGTAACCCTAACCCAAACTCATTCCCTCACACTAAACCTATCCTTCACCCTAAACCTAAACCTAAACCTCACCCTAACCCTTACCCTAACCCTAGCCTAACACTAACCCTCACCCTAAACATAACACTCACGCAAACCCTAAGCCTAACAATAACCCTAACCCTCACCCTAACCCTCAACCTAACCCTAACCCTAACCCTATCACTAACCGTAACACTAAATCTAACCATTACAATCACCCTCACCCTCACCCTCAGCCTAACCCTAAACCTCACCCTAACCCTAACCCTAACACTAAGCCTAACACTAACCCTAAACCTCACACTAACCCTAACACTAACCCTAACCCTCCCCCTCCCCTTACCCTCCCCCTAACCCTAACCCTCACCCTAACCCTAACCCTAACACTAATCCACACCCTAAAACTCACCCTAACCCTCACCCTCACTCACTACATAACCCTCACCCTAAGCCTAACCCTAAACCTCATACTGATCCTCACCCTCATCTTAACTTTACCCTCACCGTAACCCTAAACCTCACACTATCCCTAATCCAAACCCTACCTCTAAACCTACCCTGCACCCTAATCCTCAGCGTAAACCTAACCCTAACCCTAACCCTCACAATAAACCTAACTCTAAACCTCACCCTCACCCGCATCCTCACCCTAACCCTAACCAGACCTTTCACCCTAACACTAACCATAAACCTCAACCTCAACCTCACCCTCAGCCTAACCCTAACCTGAACCCTAATACTCACACTCACCCTCACACTAATTCTAACCCTAACCATACCCCTAATGCACACCATCACCCTCACCCTCACCGTAACCCTAACCCTAACCCTAACCCTCACCCTTAACCTAAGCATAATCCTAACCCTAACACTCACCCTAACCCTCAACCTAATCCTAATGCTAACCCAAACCCTCACCCTCACGCTAAACCTCACCCTAACACTTAAACTCACAAGAACCCTAACCAAAACACTAACTCTCACACTACTCCTAACCCTCACGCTAAAACCAACCATGCCCCTCACCCTAACCCTCACCCTAACACGAACTGTAAAACAAACCCTCACCCTAACCGTAATAAAAACCCTCACCCTAACCCTCAGCATCACCTTAACCCTCACCCTAACCCTAACACTCATCCACACCCTAACCCTCACCCTCAACCAAAACCTCACCCTCACCCTATCCCTCACACTCACCCTAAACATCACCCTAACCCTAACCCTTACCCTAACCCGAAACCTAAACCTCACCTTAACCCTAACCCTCAACCTTACCTTCAACCTCAACCTAATCCTCACCCTAACCCTAACACTAACACTTACCCTAAACCTAAAACTCACCTTCACCCTCACCCTCTGCCTAACCCTAACCTATTCCTAACCCTAACTCTCACCCTAAACCTAAACCTACCCGTAACGCTCACCCTCACCCTCACCTTCACCCTCACCCTAACCCTCAAACTAACCCTAAACCTAACCCTCAACCTAACCTTCACCCTAACCCTCATCCTAACCCTCACCTTAAAAATAACCCAAACCCTAACCCTAACCCTCACCCTAGTCTTCACCCTAACCCTAGCCCTAATCCTAATCCTCATCCTCACCCTAAAACACACCCTAAGGCTTACCCTCACCCTAACCCTCACCCTAATCCTATCCCTACTCAAACCCTAACAATAACCTTAACCCTAACAAAAAACCTAACTCTCACGCTCAAGCTTACCATCAGCCTAAGCCTAACTTTAATCCTAATCCTAACCCTAACCCTCACTCTCACCCTCACCCTAAACCTAACCCTAACCCTAACCCTCCCCCTACCCCTCACCCTCACCCTTACACTAACCCTGAAAAAAACCCTAATCTTAACCATAATCCTCTTCCTAACCCTAACCCTGACCCTAACCATAACCCTAACCCTAAACCTTACCCTAACCCACACCCTCACCCGAAACCTAAACCTAACCCTCAGCTTAAAACTCACCCTAAGGCTAATGCTAACCCTAAACCTCACCCTTACACTAATCCTAACCCTAACCATAACCCTAAATTTCATCCTAAACCTCACCTTAAGCCTAACCCTAACCCAAACCCTCTCCCTAACCCTAAACCTAACCCTAACCCTCACCCTCACCATAACCCTCACCGTCACCCTAACCCTCACCCTAACCATAACCCTCAACCACACCCTAAACATCACCCTCAACCGAACCCGAACCCTCACCTTCACCAGAAACATCACCCTAAACCGAACCCGCACCCTAACCCTAAACCTTACCCTCACCCTAAACCTAACCCTCACCCTCACACTCAACCTCACCCTAAGCTTAACCCTCACCCTAACCCTAACCCTAACCATAACCCTAAACCTCACCCTAAACCTAACCCTAACCCTAAAACTCAACCTAACCCTAACCCTCAACCTCACCCCCAGAATCACCCTAAACCTAACCCTAACCCTCACCCTCACCCTAATCCTCATGGTCACCATAACACTCACCATCACCCTAACCATCGACCACAGCCTAAACATCACCCTCAACCGAACCCTGACCCTCACCCTCACCCGAAACATCACCCTAAACCGAACCCTCACCCTAATCCTGACCCTTACCCTCACCCTAAACCTAACCCTCACCCTCACACTCAACCTCAACCTAAGCCTAAACTTCACCCTCACCCTAACCCTAACCATAACCCTAAACCTCTCCCTAAACCTAACCCTAACCATAAAAATCAACCTAACCCTAACCCTCAACCTCACCCCCAGAATCACCCTAAACCTAACCCTCACCCTCACCCTCACCCTTACCCTATCCCTCACCCTAAGCCTAACCCTAAACCTAACACTAACCCTAAACCTAACTCTCTCCCTCACCTTCACCCTAACGCTAACCCTAACCCTCACACAACCCCTCACCCTCAGAATCACCCTAAACCTAACCCTAAACCTAAACCTCATCCTCACCCTAACCCTACCCATCACCTTCACCCTCACCCTATACCTAAAGCTAATCTTAACCCTAAGCCTTAACTTCACCCTAAGCCTAACCCTAAGTCTAAACCTAAACCTCACCCTCACCATAAGACTATCCCTAACCCTCTCCCTAACCCTCACCCTCAGCTTAACACTAAACCTAACACTAAACCTCGCCCTCAGCCTCACACTAAACTTAACCCTAAAACTCACCCTCATCCTCACCCTCACCCTAACCCTATCTCTAACCCTACCCCTCAGCCTAACCCTCACCCTAACCTAAACCTCACCCTCAAACTGAACCTAATCCATAACCTAACCCTGAGCCTAAACCTCACCATCACCCTAACCCTCACCCTAACCCTTCCCTCACCCTAACGCAAAACCTAACCCTAACCCTAACCCTCATACTAACCCTAACACTCACCCTAACCCTAACCTTAACACAAAGCTAAACCTCACACTAACCCTCACCCTATCCATAACCCTAATCCTAACCCTAACCCTAACCTAAAACCTAAAACCAACCCCCACACTGACCCTATCCCTTACCCTAAACCTTATCCTCACCCTACCCAAAGCCTAACCCTAACCCTAAACCTAACACTCACCCAAACACTAAGCCTAACGCTAACCCTAAAACTTACCCTTAACCTCACCCAAACCCAAGCCTAACACTAAACCTAACCCTCACCATAACCATCACCCTAACTCTAACCTTAAACCTAACCCTAACACTAAATCTAACCCTCACCCTCACCCTAACATGAACCCTAACCCTTAACCTCACGCTAACCCTCACCCTCAACTTAACCCTAACCCTAACCCTCACGCTAAACCTCACCATAACCCTAACCCTACCCCTAACTCTCACACTCACCCTAACCTTAAACCTCACCCTAACCCTACCCCTCAACCTACCCTCACCCTAAAACTAACCATAAACTTCACACTAACCCAAACCCTAACCCTAAATTTCACCCTAACCATCACCCTAACCCTCAACATATCCCAAACCCTCACCCTCACTCTAACCCTAACCCTAACCCTCACGACACCCTAACCCTCACCGTCACCCTAACCCTGACCCTAAAACTAAACCTCACCCACACCCTAAAACTCACCCTAACCCAAAGCCTCATCCTCACCCAAAACATCACTCTAAACCTAACCTTAACCCTAACCCTCACCGGAAATCTAACCCTCACCTCACCCTCAAACTAACCAACACCCTCACCCTAAACATCACCCTAACTCTAACCCTCACCCTAACCCTAACCATAACCCTCTCCCAAACATCAATCCTCACCCTCACCCTCACCCTCTCCCTAAGCCTATCCCTAAACCTACCACTAACCCTAAACCTAACTCTCACCCTCACGCTGACCCTATCGTTAACCCTAACACTAACCCTCACCCTCACCCTCACTCTAACTCTAACCCTAACCCTAAAACTAACCTTAACCCTCAACCTAATCCTATCCCTAACCCTAAACCTAACAATCACCCTAACCCTAACCCTCACCCTATCCCTAACGCTCACCCTGACCTTAACTGAAACCCTAACTCAAACATAATCCACCCTTACCCTCAACCTAAACGTAACTGTAACCCTAACCCTCAACCTATGCCTCACCCTTACCCTAACCCTAACCCTAACACTCACCCTCACAGTAAGCCTCACCCTAACCTTTATCCTCACCCTATCCCTCACCCTAACACTTGTGCTCACCCTAATCCTCACCTTAACGCTAACTCTAAACATTACCCTAACCCTCACCCTCACCAACATTCTAACCCTAACCCTAACCCTAATCCTAACCCTAAACCTCACCCTAACCTTCACCCTAACTCTAACCGTAACCCAACACTAAATCTCACCCTAATCCTATTCCAAACACTAAACTTTACCCTAACATTCATTCTCACCATAACACTAAACCTAAACCTCACCCTCATCCTAACCCTCACCCTAACCTTATCTTCACCATAAACCTAACCTTAACCCTAAACCTAACCCTCACACTAACCCTAACCATCACCCTAACCCAAACCCTAACCCTCACCCTAATCCTCAACCAAAACTTAAACTCTAACCCTAACCCTCACCATAAACCTACAACTAACCCTCAATCTAACCCTCATCCTCACCCTAACCTAACCCTACCCCTCACCCTAACCCTCATACTAACCCTAACCCTAAAACTAATCCTAACCCTAAACCTCACCCTCACCCTAATTCTAACCCCAACCCTAAACCTAAACCTCACCCTAACTCTAATACTCACCCTAAACTTCACCCTCACCCTAATTCTCACCCTAACCCTAACTCTAACCCTGACCCTAACCCTCACACTCACCTTCATTCTAACCCTAACCCAATCCTAATCCTAACCCTAACCCTCACCTTCACCTTCTCCCTAACTCTAACCCTAACCCAAGCCTAACCCTCACCCTAATCCTATCCTTAACCCTAAACTTTACCCTAACCCTCATTCTCACCTGAAACCTAAATCTAAACCTAACCCTCACCCTAAACCTAACCCGAACACTAACTCTAACACTAACCATCACCCTCACCCTAAAACTATCCCTAACCCTTATCCTCACAATAACCCTGACCCTAACCCTAACCTTCACACTAATCCTAACCTTAACCCTAAATTTCACCCTAACCTTCAACCTAAACGGAAACCTAACCCAATCCCTCACCCTAACTCTAACCCTAACCCTAAATTTCACACTCACCTTAACCTTCACTGTCACCCTAACCCTTACCCTAACCCTAACTCTCAAACACACCCTAAAACTCACCCTCACCCTCACCCTCACCCGAAACATCACCCTAAACGAACCCTCACCCTAACCCTAACCCTAATCTACACCGTAAATCTAACCCTCAACTCACTAACCCTATCCTTTACACTCACCCTAAGCCTAACACTAACCCTAAACCAAACACTCACCCTCACCCTAAGCCTTACACTATACATCTCCCTCACCCTCAGCCTAACATTAACCCTAACCCTAATTCTCACCATCACCCTAACCCTAACCCTAACCCTAACACTCAACCTCACCCAAAAACTCACTGTCACCCTAACCCTCACCCTAACGCTAACCCTCACACACACCCTAACCCTTACCCTCACCCGAACACTAACTCTCACACTAACCCACACCCTCACCCTAAAATAACCCTAACTCTAACCCTCACCCTCACCCTAACCCTAACCCTTACCCTAACCCTAACCCTCACCCTAACCCTAACACTCACCCTCACCCTCACCCACACCCTAAGCCTAAACCTAAACCTACGACAAACCCTAAACCTAACTCTCACCCTCACCCTCACCCGAAGGTTAACCCTAAACCTAACCCTGACCCTTACGCTCTTACTCACCCTAACCCTAACCTGAACCCTGACACTATCCCTCACCATCACCTTAACCCTATTCCTCACCCTCACCGTCACCCTCACCCTAACCCTAAACCTAACCCTAAACCTAAACCTAACCCTCACCCTCACGCTAATCCTAAACCTAACACTCTCCCTCATACTCACCCTCAACCTAACACTAACCCTAACCCTCACCCGCACCCTCACCCTCACCCTAACCCTAAACCTCAACCTCACCCTCAACCTCATCCTCACATTCACCCTAACCCTAAAGCTCACAAGATTCCTAACCCTAAACTTTATCCTCACCCTAAACCTAATGGTAACCCTAACCCTAACCCTCACACTAAGCCTAAACCTCACCATAACCCTAATCCTAACCCTCACCTTAATCCCCACCCTAACCCTTATCCACACCTTAACTGTAACCCTAACCCTAGCCCTAACCCTCACACTAAAACTAACCATCACCATAACCCTAACACTAATCCTAACCTTAACCCTCACCCCCACCCTCAACCTTACCCTCAGCCTAACCCTAACCCTAATCCTAATCCTAACCCTAACCCTCTCCCTCATGCTCACCCTAAACTTAACCCTAACCCTATCCCTCACATGAAGCTAAAACTAACAATTACCCTAATCCTAAACCTCACCCTACCCTAACCTGAACCATAACCCTTAACCTAAACTTAACACTAACACTCTCCCTAACCCTAACCCTAAACCTCAACCTCACCCTAACCCTAACCATAACCCTAACCATCACACTAAACCTATCCCTCACCCTCACCCTAATCCTCACCCTAAATCTTAACCTCACCCTCACCCTTACCCTCACACTAACCGTAACCCTCAAAATAACCCTAAAACTAACCCTCACCATCAAACTCACCCTCAGCCTAAACCTAACACTCACTCTAATCCTAATCCTAACCCTCACCCTCACCCTCACCCTAACACTCAACCTCACCCTCACCCTAACCCTAACACTAATCCTAAACTTAACCCTCACCCTAACCCTAAGGCTCACCCTAAAAACCCTCAACCTCACCCTCACCCTAACCCTAAACCTAAACCTAACCCTACCCCTCACCCTAACCCTAAGCTTAACCCTAATACTAATGCTAACACTCATCCTCACGCTTACACTCACCTGAACCCTTATCCTCACCATAACGCTAACCATAACCCTACCCCGCACACTAACCTTAACCCTCACCCTAAAACAATCGCTAACCCTAATCCTAAAACTAACACTAAACCTAAAGCTCACGCTAACCCTAACCCTACACCTGAGCCTAACATTCACACTAACCCTTACTCTAACCCTATACCTCACCCTATCCCTAACCCTAACCCTAAACGTCAACCTCACCCTAGCCCTCAGCTAACACTAACCCTAACCCTAACCCTCACCCTCACCCTAATCCTAAGCCTAAACCTCACCCTCACCCTCATCCTCAGCCTAACAATAACCCTAATGCTAACCCTCACACTCACCCTCACCCTAATACTAATCCTAAACCTAACCCTCACTCTCGTCCTCACCCTAATTCTAACCCAAACCCAACTCTAACCCTCAAACTAACTCTAACCCTAATCCAAATCTAACCCATCCCTAAACCTAACCCTAAGCCTAAACCATACCCTAACCCTCACCCTCACCAGAAACCTAACCCTAATACTAATCATGACCTTAAACCTCACCCTAACCCTCAACCTAACCGTAACGCTAACTCTAACCCTCACCCTCAACCTAAAACTCACCTTAACCCTTATCCGAAAAATAACCCTGAACCTAACCCTAACACTAACCCTCACACTAATCCTAACCTTAACCCTAACCCTATCCCTAAATTTCACCCTAATCCTAACCCTAACCCTAACCCTAAACCAAACGCTCACCCTCACCCTAAACCTAATACTAACCCTGACACTCACCCTACCCATCACCGTCACCCTAACCCTCACCCTAACCCTAACCCTCACCTTAAGAGCATCCCTCACCCTGACCCTGACACTAACCCTCACCCTAATCCTAAACCTAACCCTCACCGTCCCCCTAAGCCTCAACCTCACCCTAACCCTCACCCACACCCTATCTCTCACCCTCACCCGAACACTCATGCTATCCCTAACACTAATCCTAACCCTAAACCTAAACCTCACCCTAACCCTATCCCTCACCCTCACCCTCACCCTCAGCCCAAGGTTAACCCTAAACCTAACACTAAACCTAAACCTAACTCTCACCCTCAACCTCACCCTAACGTTAACCCTAACCCTAACCCTAACCCTCACACTCACAATCACCCTAAACCTAACCCTAACCCTAACCCTCATCCTCAACCTCACCCTCACCCTAACCCTATCCCTCACCCTCACCCTCACGCTAACCCTAACCCTAACCCTGTCCCTAACCCTCACCCTAAGCCAAACACTAACCCTAACCCTAAAACTCACCCTCACCCTAAGCCTAAACCTAACGCTCTCCTTCACCTTCACCCTCAGCCTAACACTAACCCTCAACCTAACCCTAACCCTAACGCTCAACCTCACCCTAACCCTCACCATCACCCTAAACCTCAGCCTAAACCTAACCCTCACCCACATTCTAACCCTCACCCTCACCCGAACACTCACCCTCACACTAAAGCACACCTTCAAACTAAACATCACCCTAACTCTAAAACTCACCGTAACCCTAACCCTAACCCTCACCCTAACCCTAACCCTCAACCTCACCCTCACCCTCACCATAAACCTAACCCTAACCCTAACCCTCACCCTAAGCCTAAAACTCACACTCACCCTAATCCTTAACCTAACCCTCTGCCTCACCCTCACCCTCAGCCTAACACTAACCGTAACCCTAAACCTCACCCCCACCCTCACCCTCAACATAACCCTAAACCTCATCCTAACCCTCCCCCTAACCCTCACCCTCCCCCTAACCCTAACCCTAACCTTCACACTAACCCTAACCCTAATCCTTATCCTCCCCATAACCCTAATACTTACACTCAACTTAACCCTCACCCTAACCCTTGCCCTCACGCTAACCCTAATCTTAACCCTCATCCAAACCCACACCATCACCCTAAACGTAACTCTAAGCCTAACCCTAACCCTCACACTAACCCTAACACTCACCCTCACCCTAATCCACACCCTAACCCTTACCCTAATCCTTATCCTCACCCTACCCTAAGCCTGACCCTAACCCTAACCCTAACACTCACCCAAACCCTAAGCCTAACACTAACACTAACTTTTACCATATCCATCACTCAAACCCTAAGTTTAACACTAAACCTAACCCTCACCCTAACACTCACCCTAAACCTAACCATCACCCTAACCCTCACCCTACCCCTAACACTAAACCTAACCCTCACCCTCACCTTAACACTCACCCTAACACTTAACCTCACCCTTACCCTCACCCTCACACTAACTCTAATCCTAGCGCTCGCCATAACCCTCACCATAATCCTAACCCTAACCCTAACCCTCACCCTAACAATCTCCCTAACCCTAACCCTATCCCTCACCCTCACGCTCACCCTAACACTGACCCTAACCCTTCGCCTAACCCTAACCCTCAACTTCACCCTAACCCTAACCCTGACCCTCACCCTAAACCTCACCCTAAACCTAACACTCACCCTAAAACTCACACTCAACGTAACCATCACCTTAACCCTAACCCTAAACCTCACCCTCATCCTAACCCTCTCCCTAACCCTTAACATCACCGTAACCCTAACCTTAACCCTAACCCTAAACCTCACACTAATCCTAACACTCAATCTAACCCTCATCCTCATCCTAACCTAACCCTACCACTCACCCTAACACTCATCCTAACCCTAACACTAAACCTAACACTCATCGTAACACTAAACCTCACCCTCAACCTCACCCTCAGCCTAACCCTAACCCTAACCCTAATCCTAACCCTAAACCTCACCCTCAGCCTAATTCTAACCCCAAACCTAAACCTAAACCTCACCCTAACCCTAAGACTCACCCTAAACTTCACCCTCACCCTAATTCTCACCCTAACCCTACCACTAACCCTTACCCTAACCCTCACCCTCACCCTCATTCTAACCCCAACCCTAACCCTAATCCTAACCCTAACCCTCACCCTCACCTTCACCCTAATTCTAACCCTAACCCTCACCCTAATCCTATGCCTAACTCTAAATTTTACTCTAAACCTCATTCTCACCTAAAACCTTACCCTAACCAAAAACCTCACCATAACCCTAACCCGAACACTAACTCTAACACTAACCCTCACCCTCACCCTAAAACTCTCCATAATCCTTATCCTCAAAATAACCCTGACCAGAAACCTAATCCTAACCTTCACACTAATCCTAACCCTAACCCTAACCCTAACCCTAAATTTCACCCTATCCTTCTTCCTAACCCTGAACCTAACACAAATCCTCACCCTAAATCTAAACCTAACCCTAACCCTCACGCTCACCCTAACACTCACCGTCACCCTAACCCTTACCCTAATGCTAACCCTCAAATACACCCTAAAACTCATCCTCACCCGAACCCTCACCCTCACCCGAAACATCACCCTAAACCGAAACCTCACCCTAACCCTAACCCTAACCTACACAGGAAATCTAACCCTCACCTCACCCTCCGCCTCAACTTAAGGCTAACATTCACCGTAACCCTAAACCTAACACTGACCCTCACCCTATCCCTAACCGCTACCCTAACACTCAATCTCACCCTAACACTCACTCTAACCCTAAACCTAACCCTCAACCTCATCCTCATCCTAACACTAACACCCTAACCCTCACCCTCACCCTAACCCTCACCATCACCCTAAAACTCACCCTAAACAAAATTCTCAACCACACCCTAAACATCACCCTCAAACGAACCCTCACCCTCACCCTAGCCTGAAACAACACCCTAAACCGAACCCTCACCCTAACCCTAACCTTAACCCTCACCCAAAGCCTAACCCTCACCCTCACCCTCAACCTAAGACTAACACTCACACTAACCCTAACACTAACCCACAACCTCACGCTCAGAATCACTCTAAACCTAAACTTAAACCTAACCCTAATCCTAACCCTCACCCTCATCCTAAACATATCCCTCACCCTCACCCTAAGCCTATCCCTAAACCTAACACTTACCCTAAACCTAACTATCACCCTCAACTTCACCCTAAATCTAACCCTAACCCTAACCCTAACCCTCACACTCAGAATCACCCTAAACCTAACCCTAATCCTAACCCTCACCCTAACCCATACCCTCATCCTACCCTATCCTACACCCTCAACCTCAACCTATACCTAAACCTAACCTTAACCCTAACCCTAACCCTCACCCTAATCCTGACCCTAAGTCTAACCCTAAACCTCACCCTCACCCTAAGCCTAACAATAACCCTCTCCCTCACCCTCACCCTCAGCATAACACTAACCCTAACACTAAACCTCACCCTCAGCCATACCCAAACCCTTACCCTAACCCTCACCCTCATCCTCACCCTCACCCTAACCCTAAATCTTAACCTACCAATCAGCCTAATCCTCACCTTAACCCTAATCCTCACGCTCAACCTGAACCTAATCCATACCTTAACCCTGAACCTAACCCTCACCATCACCCTAACACTCACCCTAACCCTTACCCTCACCCTAACTCAAAACCTAACCCTAACCCTAACCCTCATACTAAACTTAACACTCACTCTAACCCTAACACTATCACTAAACCTAAACCTCACACTAACCCTCACCCTTACCATAACCCTAATCCTAACCCTAAACCTAACCCTCACCCTACCAATCACCCTAACCCTAAACCTCAACCTAAACCCCACCCTAACCCTAACCCTTTCCCTAAAACTTATCCTCACCCTACCCAAAGCCTAACTCTAACCCTAACCCTAACACTCACCCAAACCCTAAGCCTAACGCTCACCCTAACACTTACCCTTAACCAAACCCAAACCCTAAACCTAAAACTAACCCTAAACCTCACCCTAACCCTGACCCTAACCCTAACCCTAACGCTAACCCTGACCCTACCCCTTACCCTAACCCTAACACTACACCTAAACCTCACCCTCACCCTAACACTAACCCTAAACATTAACCTCACGCTAACACTCACCCTCACACTTACCCTAACCTTAACCCATACCCTAACCCTCACCATAATCCTAAACCTAACCCTAACCCTCTCCCTCACCCTAACCCTAAACCTAACCCTCACCCTCACCCTAACCTTATTCCTCACCCTAAACCTAACCCTCACCCTACCCTCACCCTAACCCTAAACATAACCTTCACACTAATCCTAACCCTAACCCTTACCCTAACCCTAAATTTCACCGTAACCCTCACCCTAACCCTAACCTGACCCAAACCCTCACCCTTACTCTAACCCTAACCCTAACCCTCATGGCACCCTAACCCTCCACCTCACCCTAACCCTGACCGTAACACTAACTCTCAACCACACCGTAAAACTCACCCTAAACCGAACCCTCACCATTACCTGAAACATCACCCTAAACAGAACCCTCACCCTAACCCTAACCCTAACCCTCACCGTAAATATTAACCCTCACCTCACCCTCACCTGCAGCCTAAGCCTAACACTCACTGTAACCCTAACACTAAACCTAACCCTCACCCTAACCCTAACCCTCACCAACACCCTAACCCTCACCCTCAACTGAACACTTACCCTCACACTAACCAACACCCTCACCCTAAGCATCAACCTCACTCTAACCCTCACCCTCAACCTAACCCTAACGCTCACCCTAATATTAATCGTCACCCTCACCCTCACCCTCTCCCTAAGCCTATCCTTAAACCTATCACGAAACCTAAACCTAACTCTCACCATCACGCTGACCCTATCGTTAACCCTAACCCTAATCCTCACCCTCACCCTCACCCTCACCCTAACCCTAACCCTAAACCTAAACCTAAACCTAACCCTCACCCTAAACCTATCCCTAACCCTAAACCTAACAATCACCCTAACCCTAATGGTCACCCTATCCCTAACCGTCACCATGACCCTAACCCAAACCCTAACCCCAACCTAAGCTTAACCCTCACCCTTATCGTAATCCTAACCCTAACTCTCACCCTAAACCTCACGCTTACCCTAACCCTAACCCTAACACTCACCCTAACCCTAAACCTCACCCTAACACTTATCCTCACCCTATCCCTCACCCTAACCCTTATCCTTACCCTAAACCTGACCCTAACCCTAACACTAACCCTCACACTAATCTTAACTTGAACACTAAATTACACAATAAACCTCAACCTAACCCTAACCCTCACCCTAAACCTAACCCTAACACTCAAACTAACCCTAACCCTAACCCTAATGCTCAACCTCACGCTGACCCTTAACATCACCCTAACCCTCATCCTAAACCTAAACCTCACCCACACCATAACCCTCAACCTGACCAGAACACTCACCCTCACACTAAGCCACTCCCTCAAACTAAACCTCACCCTAACCCTAACCCTCACCCTCAACCTCACCCTCACCTAAAGACTAACCCTAAACTGAACACTAACCCTAAACCTAACTCTCACCCTCATCTTCACCCTAACTCTAACCCTAACCCTAAAACTCACCCTCACAATCACCCTAAACCTAACCCTAACCCTAAACCTCACCCTCAACCTCATCCTCACCATAACCCTATCCCTCACCCTCACCGTCACCCTAAACCTAACACTAAACCTATCCTGAAACCTCACCCTGAGCCTAACACTAAACCTAACCCTAACACTCACCCTCAACCTAAGCCTTACACTATCCATCTCCATCACCCTCACCTTCAGCCTAACATTAACCCTAACCCTAACTCTCACCCTCACCCTAACCCTAACCCTAACCCTAACCCTAACCCTAACCCTCAACCTCACCCTAACCCTCACCCTAACACTAACCCTCACCCATACCCTAACCCTTACTCTCACCTGAACTCTCACCCTCATACTATCCCACACCCTCACCCTAAACATAACCTAACTCTAACCCTCACACTCACACTCACCCAAAGCCTAAACCTAGACATAGGACTAACCTTAACCCTTACACTCACCCTCACCCTCACCCTAAGCCTAACCCTAAACCGAACACTAACCCTAAACCTAACCCTAAACCGAACACTAACCCTAAACCTAACTCTCAACCTCAATTTCACCCTAACTCTAACCCTAACCCTAAACCTCACCCTATCACCCTAAACCTAACCTTAACCCTGAACCTCACCCTCACAATCACCCTCACCATAACCCTATCCCTCACCCTCACCCTCACCCTAACCCTAACACTAACCCTATCCCGAACCCTCACCCTAAGCCTAACACTAAACCTAACCCTAACACTCACCCTCACCCTAAGCCTTACACTATTCATCTCCCTCACCATCACCTTCAGCCTATCATTAACCCTAAACCTAACTCTCACCCTCACCCTAACCCTATCCCTAACCCTAACCCTAACCCTCAACCTCAATCTCACCATCACCCTCACCCTAAACCGAACACTAACGCTCAACCTAACTCTCACCCTCACCTTCACCCTAACTCTAACCCTAACCCTAAACCTCACCCTCACAATCACCCTAAACCTAACCCTAACCCTAAAACTCACCCTCAACCTCACCCTCAGCATAACCCTATCCCTCACCCTTACCTTCACCCTAACCCTAACACTAACCCTATCCCGCACCCGAACCCTAAGCCTAACACTAACCCTAACCCTAACACTCACCCTCAGCCTAAGCCTTACACTCTTCATCTCCCTCACCCTCATCTTCAGCCAAACATTAACCCTAACACTAACTCTCACCCTCACCCTCACCCTAACCCTAACCGTAACCCTCAACCTCACCCTAACCCTCACCATCATCCTAACCCTCACCCTAACGCTAAACCTCACTCACACCCTAACCCTTAGCCTCACCTGAACACTCACCCTCACACTAACGCACACCCTCACCCTAAACATAACCGTAATTCTAACCCTCACACTCACCCTCACCCAAAGCCTAAACCTAGACCTAGGACTAACCCTAAACCTTACACTCACCCTCCCCCTCCCCGAAGGTTAACCCTAAACCTAACCCTAACCCTCATCCTCTTCCACACCCTAAACTAACCTTAACCCTCACCCTATCCCTCACCCTCAACCTAACCCTATAACTCACCCTCACTTTCACCCTCACCCTAACCCTAACCCTAACTGAAAACCTAAACCTAAACTTCAACGTATGCTTAACCCTAACACTAAATCTAAACCTTACCCTAACCCTAATCCTAAACCTAACCATGTCCCTCAACCTCACCCTCAGTCTAACACTAACCCTAACCCTAACCCTCACCGACACCCTCACCCTCACTCTAACCCAAACCTCACCCTAGCCCTCACCCTCACCTTAACCCTAACTCTATACCTCACACCATCCCTAACCCTAATCCTTATCCTCAGCCTAACCCTAATGCTAACCCTAACCCTGACCTTCACACTAACCCTAACCTTCACACTAAACCTAAACCCCACCCTCACCCTAACCCACACCCTAAACCTTACCCACACCATAACCGTAACCCTAACACTAACCCTCACACTAAACCTAACCATCACACTAACCCTAACCCTAAGCCTAAACTTAACCCTCAACCTCACCCTGAACCTTACCCTCAGCCTAACCCTAACCTAATCCTAATCCTAACCCTAACCCTCACCCTCATGCTCACCCTAAACCTAACCCTACCCCTAACCCTCACATAACTCTAAAGCAAACAATAACCCTAACCCTAACCCTAATCCTAAACATCACACTAACCCTAACCTGAACCCTAACCCGAACCCTAAACGTAACCCTAACCCTTTCCTTAACAATAAACCTAATCCTCACTCTCACCCTAACCTTAACCCTAACCCTCACACTAAACCTATCCCTCACCCTGACCCTAAATCTTAATCTCACCCTCACCCTTACCCTCACACTAACCCTAACCCTCAACCTAACCCTCACCCTCACACTAAGCCTATCCATAACCCTAACGCTAATCCATCAATAACCCTCACCCTCACCCTCACCCTAACCCTAACCTTAACACTCACCCTAATCCTAACCTAAATATCAACCCTAACCCACAACCTAACTCTAACCCTAACCTAACCCTTATCCTCACGCTAAACCTCACCCTAACCCTAAACCTAAACCTCACAATTAACCTCACCCTAACACTTATGCTAACCCTAACCCTCACTCTCACCCTAAACTTCAACCTAATCCTTACCCTCACCCTAAACCTAAACCTAACCCTAACTCTCACCCTCACACTAAATCTAACCTTCACCCTAACCCTAACCCTACCCCTCACCCCAAACCTCAACCTAAACCTAACCCTCACCCTAACCCTTATCCTAATCCTACCCTAACACTAACCCTCACCATAACCCTAAAACTCACCCAAACCCTAAGCCGAACACTAACCTTAAACTTCAACCTAACCCTCAACCTAACCCTAACCTAACCCTCACCCTCATCCTAAACCTAAAGCTCACCCTCACTTTCACCCTCACCTTAATCCTAATCCTACCCCTCACCCTAACCCTCATCCTAACCCTAACCCTAAGCTTAACACTTACCCTAAAGCTAATCCTTACCATAATCTTCACCTTCATCCTAACCCTAACCCTAACCTTAACACTCACCCTAACAATCACCCTAACATTAATGCTAAACCTCAACCTAAACCTCACCCTAACACTAACACTAAACCTAACCCTGACCCTCACGCTAACCCTCAACCTAACCCTAAAAATAACTCTCACACTAAACCTCACCCTAACACTCATGCTAACCCTAACCCTCACTCTCAACCTAGAATTCAACCTAACCTTTACCCTCACTCTAAACCTAACCCTAAACCTAACTCTAACCCTCACACTAAACATAACTTTCACCCTAACCCTAACCCTACCCCTCACACTAACCCTCAACCTCACTCTCACCATCACCCTAAGTCTTATCCTAATCCTACCCTATCACTAACCCTCACCATAACCTTAACACTCACCCAAATCCTAAGACTAGCACATAACCTAAACCTCACCCTAACCCTCAACCTAAACCTAACCAAACCCACACCCTCACCTTATTCCTAACCCTACCCCTCACACTAAACCTCATCCTAACCCTAAACCTAAGCCTAACACTAACCGTAACACTAACCCTAACACTTACCCTCACCCATATCCTCACCCTCAGGCTAACCCTAACACTCACCCTAAACCTGACCCTCATACTACCCTAACATTAAACCTAACCCTCACCCTAACCCTAAAAATCACCCAAAACCTAACCCTAACCCTAACCCAAACACTCTACCCTCACCCTGACCCTAACCATAACTCTAATCCTCACACTCACCCTAACACTCACCCTAAACCTCACCCTAAAACTTACCCTCACCCTAACCCGCGCCCTCAACCTATGCCTCACCCTAAACCTGAAACTACCCTTCTCCCTAATCCTCCCTCTAGCCCTCAAACTCACCATAACCCTAACCCTAACACTCACTAAAACTAAACCTAACCTTCACCCTCACCCTAACCCTAACCCTCATCCTAACCTTAACCCTCATCCTAACCCTAAACTTAACACTAACACTCACCCTAACCCTATCCCAAACCCTCACCGTCACCCAAATCCTATCCTTAACCCTACCCTAACACTCACCCTAACCCTCTCCTTAACCCTTACACTAAACCTAACCCTCAACCTCACCCTCACCCTCACAATTACCCTTAACCTCAACCTAATCCTCACACTAACCCTAACCCTAAACCTAATCTTCATCCTAACCCGAACCCTCACCCTAACCCTAACCCTCCCTCTAACCCTCAAACTCACCCTAAACCTCACCCTAAACCTAAACCTCACCCTAAACCTCAAACCCAAACCCTAACGGTAACCCTCACCCTAACCCTAACACCCACCCTAACCCTCACCCTCACCCTAACCCTTAACCTAAACCTAAACATCACTCTAACCCTCATCTTAACTCTAAGCCTAATCCTAACCCTATTCCTCAACCTCACCCTCACCTTAATTCGAACCCCAAACATAACCCTAAACCTCACCCTCACCCGAACTCTAACTCTAAATCTCACCCTAACAGTAACACTCACCCTAAACCTAACGCTAACGCTCACCCTCAACCTAACTCTAAACCTCAACCTAACCTTTACTCTAACCCTAACTCTCAACCTCACCCTAACCCTAACCCTAACCCTAACCCTCATCCTAACCCTAACCGGAACCCGAACCCTAACCCTCACCCTAGACCTCACCCTAACGTTAACCCTAATCCTAACCCTCACCCTCAACCTAACCCTCACCCTAACACTTACCCTCACCCTCACCATAACCCTAACCTTAAACTAACCCTTACCCTCACACCAACCCTAACACTCACAATAACCCTAACCTTACCCTTCACCATAACCCTAACCGTAACCCTAATGCTAACCCTAACCCTCACCCTCACCCTAACCTTCACTTTAACCCTTACACTCACCCTAACCCTCACACTAACCCCAACTCTAACTCTAACCCTAAACCTCAACCTAACTTTCACCCTAAACCTTACCCTAACCCTAAGCCTAACATGATCCAAACCCGCAATGTCATCCTAACCCTAACCGTCACCCTCATCCTAACCCTCACCCTAACCATTACCCTCAACCTAACCCTAAGCCTAACCCTCACACTAACACTAAACCTCACCCTAACCCTAACCCTCACCCTCATCCTAAGCCTCACCCTAACCCTTACCCTCACCCTAACCCTAACCCTAACACTAACCCTAAGCTTAAAAGTCACACTAACACTAAACCTCACCCGAACCCTAACCCTCACCCTCATCCTAACCCTCACCCTAAGCCTTACCCTCACCCTCATCCTAACCCTAACCCTAACCATAAGCCTAACCCTCACACTAACCCTAAACCTCACCCTAACCCTAACCCTAACCCTCACACTACCCCTCATCCTGACACTAATACTCACCCTAACCCTAACTCTCACTCTCACCCTCAACCTCACGGTCACCCTAAACCTCACCCTAACCCTAACGCTCATACAAACCCTAACCCTCAACATCACCCTCATCCTCCCCCTAAACCTCACCCCCAACCTAGCCCTCACCATAAACGTAACACTAACCCTAATCCTTACCTAAATGAAACCCTCACCCTCACCCCCACCCTCAACCTAACCCTAACCCTCACCCTCACCCTAACACTTACCCTCACCCTAACCCTCACTCTCACGGTCACCCTCACCCTAACCATAACCCACACCCTCTCCCTAACCCTTACCTTCACCCTATCCCAAACCCTCACCCGAACCCTCACCTCATGGTAACCTTCACCCTCACCCAAAACATCACCCTAACCCTAACCCTCACCCTAACCCTACCCATAACCCTCACCCTAACTCTAACCTTAACCCTCACCATAACCCTAACCCTCACCCACACACTAACCCTCACCCTCACCCGAAAACTCACCTCACACGAACGCACACCCTCACACTAAACATCACCCTAAACCTAACCCTCACCCTAACCCTAACACTAACCCTCACCCTAATCCTAACCCTCACCCTCACCCTCACCCTTATCCTCACCCCAAGCCTAACCCTAAACCTAACACTATCTTTAAACCTAACTCTCACCCTCACCTTCACCCTAAAGCTACTCCACACCCTAACCCTAACCCTAACCTTAAACTTCACCCTAAAACTTACCCTCACCCCTAACCTTACCCTCACCCTAACCCTAACCCTACCACTCACCTTAACCCTCATCCTAACCCTAACCATAACCCTAATACTCACCTTAAACCTAAACCTAACCAAAACCCTCAGCCTAACCCTCACCCTCATCCTAGCCCTCAGCCTAAACCTAAACCTAACCCTAACCCTAAACCTCACCCTAACATTCAACCTCAACCTAACCCTTATCCTCAACCTAACCCTAACCCTAACCCTAACCTTAAACCTCACTCTAACACTCACCCTAACCCTAATCCTTCCGCTCATCGTAACCCTCACCTGAACCCTCACCCTAACCCTATTGCTCAGCCTAACACTCACCCTAATCCTATTCCATAACCTAAAACTCACTCTAAACCTTACCCTAAACCTTACCCTAACTGTCACCCTAGAACTTACCCTCACTCTAACCCTAACCCTCACACTAATCTGAAAACTAAACCTCACCCTACACCTCACTCAAACCCTAAACCTAACACTAACCCTAACACTAACCTTCAACCTCACCCTTACCCTCAACCTAACCCTCACCCTAACCCTCACCCTAACCCTAACACTCACCCTAACCCTCACCCTAACCCTAAACCTATACCTAAACATCACTCTAACCCTCACCCTAACCCTAACCCTAATCCTAACCCTATTCCTCAACCTCACCCTCACCTTAATTCGAACCCCAAACCTAACTCTAAACCTCACCCTCACCCTAAACCTAAACCTAACCCTCATCCTCAACCTACCTCTAAACCTCACCCTAACCCTCAACCTAACCCTAACTATAACCCTAACCCTAACTATAACCCTAACACTCAACCTCACCCTAACACTAACCCTAACCCTAAGCCTCACCCTGACTCTCATCATAACCCGAATCCTAACCCTAACCCACACCTGACGCTTCCAGCAGGTTCAGTTATTCGTTAGGCACGAGGAGGCGCCTCATAAAAACCAATGGGGACGAGAGAAAAAAGAGACCAAGCGCATAAAGAAGACAAAGTGAGTCTGAATCGCGTCAAGGTCTGCTTTATTAAAGTGAGTCATGGTTTATATACCCGAAGGGAGAGGGGAAGGGAAAGAATGAAAAATCTTTGCAGAAGCAAGTGTGAGAAGTCCCGGGGTCAGGGATGGGTCATGCTTTTCCTTTCGCCGTTGTGCTAGTCTTTCTAAGAAATATTTATGGTTATCCAGGCGCCGTTTGCTTAGGGCTGGAGATAAGAGAAATATTTATGGTTAGTTAAATGTTGTCTGCTTAGGGCTGGAGGAATATTTATGGTTAGCCAAATGTAGTTTGCTTAGGGCTGGAGGAATCTTATCTTTCCATACACTTTCTTGGCTCCCAACAAATCCCCCTTTCTTATTTAGAAAATTGACCATCAATTGTTGGCTGCTCTTTTTAAGGGTGTGACTGAGGCTCTGTTCCTCTAAGGGCCCAGGGTTTTTCTCCGCTCCTGAGCGAGCATCCTCACTCGGGGAGGGGAGTTTTACAGGCCTTGGCATGTTTTTTGAGGAGACGGCTTGTGGGTATGCATGCCAACCGTCATGCACCAGGGCTTGCCACTCAGGGGTCTTGGGTTTTGGGATCTCGCGGATCCCTCTCCCTGCAGTCCTACTTGCACCCTTGATTAGAGCATTTCTTCTTCCTCCCATAGGTGCATCCTCCCCCAAGCGGAGGAGCCTATAGGAGGAGAGGCGAACCTATCCCTTATGACAATAGGTCTTGCCCGTAGAATGGTCAGAAGTTACGAATAAGAAGAAAGATTTTCTAAATAAGAAAAAGAAAAAAGGGGGGCTGTTTCCCACTGGAACAAGCTCACGGCAAAGCACTAATTAAAAGCCTAGGGTAAATTCTCAATCTCAGTGCCTTATTCCGCCATATCGAGGTGATGATGATGAACCTGTATGGGCTTAGAAGACCAGAGATTAATCTGTTATTTAATAAATTCAAACAGGAAGGTCCAAGTCTGGAGTTCTAGCTGCATCTGTAAGAGAAAAGGCATCATCCTCGGGGGGGAAGGTTTCCCCTGGGTTGTGGTAAGCCATTTACCTGTTTTATCAACAAATTTTCCAAAGGTAGGTTATAAGAAAACATCCTGTCTTAGGCTACTGGCTACATGCCTTGTTGAGCCAGCCTGTATGGCCTCTGTATGTAGTGCTATTCAGGGTAAGCTCCATAATACTCCCGTTATTGGATATTTTCTAGCTTTCTAGGAATCATTAGGGAAGAAATGTATGGAATTGCATTCCTTCTCTAGGGGTGACCGCGGTGTGCTCCGTGGGGTCCTCCTGAGTCTCTAAGCGATGATAATGCTGATCAAATATTTTTGGAAGAGCAGAATCTATTTGATTTTTTATAAAGCACATAAGGCACTGAAAAGCCCAAGGGCCAAAGGAAACAAGCAAAAGTAATCCAACAAGGGGCCCCAGAAGGGGAAGAACATAGGGTAAAAGTCCCCCCCAAGCAGCCCAAATAGGGTGCTCAAAATCTCATGTCGCCGTCTTTCAATCTCCTCCTGATATTTTTTAACTCGATCTCTTACAATGCCAGACTTATTGGCATAAAAACAGCACTTTTCCTGTAAAGTTAAACAAATGCCACCTCTGTCAGTAGTTAAAAGATCTAAACCTCTGCAATTTTGTAAAGCCACCTCAGCTAATGAATCTAACTGATCCTGAAGATCTTTAACAGATTGATAAACTTTAGTATTATCATCAGCTAATTGTTGTGAAAGCTTGGAGAATGAGGAGACAGCAGTGGCTAATCCTGCAGTCCCAGTGCCTAAAGCACCAGCCACTCCAAGTCCTATCAGTAGGGGAATAAATTGTACCACCCTTTTATGTCGGGGAACAAAATAATCAAAGTCAGGAATGGGTACTGGCTCATCTCCGGAAATCAAGTCAATGTCTGTGAGCAAAATAGCTGGAATACAGAGCCCTGTCCAATTTTGGGGAAGTATAGTGTAGGCCATATTATTGCCACAAACAAAAACCTGCCTCTGTTGTGAGCATAGGGAGGCAGAAACATTAATAACATTGTTGCACAGGGAAAAGGAGGATATCCCAACATCAATGTCATACTACCTGGGGACGTTTATAAAACTCTTTGCAATAAAACAATTAGCGCGGATGATCAAACTGAGGTAGTCACTCTGGGAGGTAAGGGTTAGGGAATCTACAGTGTTACAGGCTTGTGATTGATTAACACTTGGCCTAGTCTGCTGGGCTCATCAAATGGCCCTTATCTTGAGCCCCCTAAATCGGGAAATATTACACAGGAATGCAGAGGAACATACTCTTTGTTCCTTATCTTGGGTCCCATTTGGCCATTTGGGGAATTTACTTGTTAGCCCTTTAATTAGGGCTACAGAGCTTGTCCCAGGGCCGACATCTAGACTCCTAAACTTTTTATATATCTCCAGGGAGGGGAAGGGTTAGTGCTAGCGCAAGCAAGTTTACAGAAGCAAAACCAGCAGTTAGCAATTGTAAAATATAACTCTAATTTTTAATCTTTTATTCCCCCATTTTTCTTTGGACTAATATCAATCTTAAAATTTAGGGGGTTCTTATCTCAGTCGTAGGGGTGTCTCTATATTATCTTGTGGGGTGTCAGTTGTTCTCAATGCTTGGTATTTGGATCTCAGAACTAATAGACTGACTACGCTGATCTTTTTCTTTTACAAAAGATACCAGTCTGTTGAGTATACAAGGTCCGATTGTAACAAAAGTAACAGGAACAGAGCCCCCCCCTTTTTTTTTCAAGGCTTTCTTCACTATCCTCTTTTTGTTTTTTTTTTTTACGATTTTTTGAGCATCTTTGTGGCTGTAGTTTAAAACTGCTCAATTTTCCTTTGGCTTGCGGAACCTTTATCTTAGAACAGGTTAAGGCACCACTGTGATGCAGAAGCTTGCTAGATTTTAAGGCTAAGAGTATTACCTTCATTGATAAAACACTCAGGTTATTACCATATCAGAGTCAAACTAGGCTGTGACCCTAGAGTGAATTTCCAGTCACTATGCACTGAAGTGCCTAAGAAAAACAAGCCAGTGATATCCTTGTCCCCAGTACCCACTGTGGGAAGAGAGGGTTTCTGGATATCACCCAAAAGAATGTCCCACAAGATCTTAGATTTAGCAGCAGTCAACCAGGAAGCCGACTCAGATGATGGAATCAGGCAGGAGTTCCTCCAGGTGGCTGTCAGGCCATTAGGGTATGTAGCAGCAGCAGCAGCAGCAACAGCAGGGTCTCTCAGTAGCTCCAAGGGACTGTCACACCTCATGCTGGGCTGTAAATTCCTACACAGACTGGTTAAGGATACATTGCATAGACTTGGCAGGCTTTGATCCTGCTGGTTTTTAAGATCTTTAAACAATGGCCCAGGACAATTTACCAAAATCAAAACTCTTTTTACTAACCAGATATTTTTGTAAATAGACACAGAAGGCTCAAAAGGCTTAGTCTTGTAGCCATCTCTGACTGATGCAGTCTCCACACCTTGAACACCTACAACAATTACAGTATTCCTTATGACTTTTTTTCATCTATTTTGTCTCATTTCTCCAAAATTTCTGACTCTGGACCCTTGATCTTAAAAATGGGGGTAGAAGGGCAAAGATCCATCTTCCGTAACTTCTTCAAGCTGACTTTAGGGGCGTTGATCTTACCTAGCCAGGAACCTATAACTTTAGCCTATTTTACAAAGAGGCTATCAGGGTTAGATGTCATTAAGAACAATATTTTAACTTTTGAAAACTGCACAGATCTTTTCTCCGGCTACATCAGTGTAGCTTGTTTAGCATTCTGGTTTGCAAAAGCATCTTCCTAGATGGCTTAGGAATGTGATCTCTAATGATCCCAAATAATGTCTATGTTACCTTTGCAGGCCTTGAGACAGATATCAATAGAAACACTGTCTCAGGTTTACAAACTTTTTCCTGAGCAGATGAATTTCCTGTAACTAGTGTCAGCTCAATTAGAGCTGCCAATTAGAGTTTTTGGCACATAAAGGAGTTGAGATTTAAACTATTCCCCACATTTTATAACATTATCTTTTTACTATTACAGAGGACTGGCAAGTTTCTGTCCCTTACAAGGTAGATGGTCATGGACATTTGGCATGCTTACAAACTCTTTTTATGACCTCCCGGCTCTGACCAGTTTTGAAAGGCCACAAAATGACTCTAGGATCTGACATTTCTGCCATCCAAGCAGTGGCCTGCCTCTGGATGCTCCTCCATTGCTTTTGTCCCAGGAATGTCTTCTCCACATTGGGATAAATGCCTCATTGGCATTTTCCTTAGCTGGTTGCTGGACTTGAACTCGGGGCCTGAGCACTGTCCCTCAGCTCTACAGCTTAAGGCTAGCACTCTGCCACTTTGAGTCCCAGACTCAGGGCTTGAATGCTGTCCCCTAATTCTTCAGTCCAGGGCTAGTACTCTGCCACTGTGAGCCTCGAGCTTGGGGCTTGAGTACTGTCCCCTGACTCTTTAGTCCAGGGCTAGTACTCTGCTGGCTGAATAGAGGTGACAGTCTCACAGGAACCTTTTTGTGCCTGGGCTGGCTTTGAACCAGTTTCAGATCAATGAGTCTTATAGAAAGCCACTTTACTCCAATTAAAAGCAACAAGGTCGTCAACATAGAAGTAGCTTTTAAGCATGCTCTTACCTGAAACTTATTAAGAGTCAAAGTTACATCTGACAAACTTGTAAGAATCCTCTGTGCTTTGCTCTGGACTTGCTGGAAACTTAAAAAACCTATAAGAGCAAACTAGAATAGCAATTATTTTGGTAATCCTAATTTTTCCTTTATGTACATTGAGGCCAATGTTAAGAACACCTTTACAGTTAAACTTTATATCCAAAAATCCATTTCTAATAATTTTTTTAAAACCTGTTATTAATCACCTTTAATATTTTATACTTTAGTTTTTATTTGCATTTTGAAAAGATCCCTTGAAATCTTGAGGCCAAGTGTCACTCATTGCCTTTTGGTTGCTTGTTTTATTTTATTTTATTTTTTATTTAATTTAATTTAATTTTATTTTATTTGAGAACATACTGTACGGAGGGGTTACAATTACATGCGCAGGATAATGCATACATTTCTTACCAAGCATTGCAGCCTCCTCCTTTGTTTACCCTTCACCTCCCTTCCCAGTCTCCCCCCTCCCCCCCACCCAATGATACCCCCCTCCCCCCCACACCGACATTGTAAAGCTGGTTTTGACATGACATTTTGTACTTCTCATTGTTGCAACAGGTCCACCTGAATACTTAAACGACTTGTTTGTCCCCATCTCCTCCACATGTTGTACTGACATCAAATATAGTGAAAGCTGGGGTTACAATGTGGGGGAGGGACATACACAGCAACAAAGAAATAATCTTATAAATGCGTTAGAAACACATGCATGAAAGAAACGAAAACATTAAAATACATATTTAAGGTTTCATTTTCCTAACATCACATTATCTGACCTTTTACGCTTGACTCATACCTATAATAGATATTGCAAATAAGGGAAACCATGGGACCTATGTTTCTTTGGGCCTGGCTTACTTCACTTAATATAATTTTTTCCAAACCTTTCCATTTCCTAACAAATGGGGAAATGTCATTCTTTCTGATGGAGGCATAGAATTCCATTGTGTATATATACCACATTTTCTTGATCCATTCATCTACTGAGGGGCATCTGGGTTGGTTCCATATCTTAGCTATGGTAAATAATGCTGCAATAAACATAGTTGTGCTGGTAGCTTTAGTGTGGTCTTGTTTGTAAACATTTGGGTAAATGCCCAAAAGTGGGATTGCTGGATCATAGGGGAGATCTATGTGAAGTCTTTTGAGGAACCACCATACTGCTTTCCAAAGTGGTTGAACAAGTTTACATTCCCACCAACAATGAAGTAAGGTTCCTTTCTGTCCACATCCCCTCCAGCATCTGTTGTTGTTAGAGTTCTTGATTTTTGCTGTTCTAACTGGAGTGAGGTGATATCTCAATGTTGTTTTGATTTGCATTTCTTTTATGGCTAGGGATGTTGAACATTTCTTCATGTGTCTATTGGCCATCCTTCTTTCTTCTTCAGAGAAGTTTCTCTTTAAATCTTTCGCCCACTTATTTATTGGGCAGTTGTTTCTTTGAGGATTTGTTGTTGGGTGGTTTAATTTTTTGAGTTCCAAGTATATTTTAGATATGAGGCCCTTGTCCATTTTATGGCTAGTAAAGATCTTCTCCCAATCGGTGGGCTTTCTATTGATCTTGCTAGCTATGTCATTTGCCCTGCAGAAGTGCTGCAACCTTATGCAATCCCATTTGTCCAACCTATCTTTGATTTGTTGTGTTTCCGGTTCTCTATTCAGAAAATTTCGGCCTGAGCCAAGGAGACCTATGGTTTCTCCTATTCCATCCTGTATTGTTTTCAGAGTGTCTGCTTTGAGTTCAAGGTCTTTGATCCATTTGGAGTTGATTCTGCTGCAGGGTGATATATAAGGATCTAGCTTTAGTTTTCTACATGTAGTTAACCAATTTTGCCAGCACCATTTACTGAAGAGGCTGTCTTTCTTCAATTCTATTGTTTTAGCTTCCTTATCAAAGATTAGATGGCTATAGGTCTGTAGGTTCCTTTCTGGGTTTTCAATTCTATTCCATTGGTCCTGAGGTTTGTTCTTATGCCAATACCAAGCTGTTTTGATTACTAGGGCTTTATAGTAGAGTTTGAAATTTGGTATTGATATTCCTCCAGCAGTGTTCTTTCCGTTGAGGAGCGTTTTTGCTATTCGGGGTCTTCTATTGTTCCATATGAATTTTTGGATTGCCTCTTCTATTTCCTTGAAGAATGAGGGTGGAATTTTGATAGGTATCGCGTTGAATTTGTAGATAGCCTTGGGAAGTATTGCCATTTTCACGATGTTAATCTTGCCAATCCAGGAGCATGGGAGGTTTTGCCATTTTTAAGTTCTGTGTTGATTTCCTTTCTCAAGATTTTAAAGTTTTCATCATAGAGGTCCTTCACTTCTTTAGTTAAGTCAATTCCTAGGTATTTTATTTTTTGTGGGGCTATTACAAATGGAGTTGCTTTCCTAATTTCAGCCACACTTTTCTCATTGTTGGCATACAGAAAAGCCATTGATTTTTGGGGGTTAATTTTATAACCTGATACTTTGCCAAAGTTTTGAATCAGCTTGAGTAATTTGGGAGTGGAGTCTATGGGATTCTTTAAGTACAAGATCATGTCATCTGCAAAGAGGGAGAATTTTATTTCTTCTTTCCCTATTTGGATCCCCTTTATGTCTGCATCTTGTCTTATTGCTGTAGCTAGGCATTCTAATACTAGATTGAAGAGAAATGGAGAGAGTGGGCATCCTTGTCTTGTTCCTGAGTTAAGAGGAAATGGCTTTAGTTTTTCACCATTTAAGTACAAGATCATGTCATCTGCAAAGAGGGAGACTTTTATTTCTTCTTTCCCTATTTGGATCCCCTTTATGTCTGCATCTTGTCTTATTGCTGTAGCTAGGCATTTTAATACTAGATTGAAGAGAATTGGAGAGAGTGGGCATCCTTGTCTTGTTCCTGAGTTAAGAGGAAATGGCTTTAGTTTTTCACCATTGAGTATAATGCTGGCTGTAGGTTTGTCATATGCAGCCTTTATTGTATTGAGGAATGTTCCATGGATTCCTAATTTTTCCAAAACCTTCATCATAAAGGGGTGTTGGATCTTGTCGAATTCTTTTTCTGCATCTATTGAGATAACCATGTGGTTCTTATTCTTGCTCCTGTTGATGTGATGAATAATATTAATTGATTTGCGTTCCTTGAACCAGCTTTGCATCCCTAAAATGAATCCTGTTTGATCATGGTGTATGATTTTTTGGATGAATTGTTGAAGTCGATTGGCCAAAATTTTGTTGAGAAGTTTTGCATCAATGTTCATCAAAGAAATGGGTCTATAGTTCTCTTTCTTTGATGAGTCCCTGCCTGGTTTTGGGATGAGGGTTATGATGGCTTCCTAGAATGAGTTCTGTAGTGAGCTTTCTCTTTCAATTTCATTGATGTGTTGGAGGAGTATTGGTGTGAGCTCTGCTTTGAAGGCCTTGTAAAATTCCGCTGTAAAACCATCTGGTCCTGGACTTTTCTTAGCTGGGATGTCCCTTATTGCTGTTTCTATTTCAATGCTTCATATGGGCCTGTGAAGCTGGTTTAACTCATCTTGGTTTAGTTTTGGCATGTCAATATTTGCTAGGAAAAGGTCCATTTCTGTCAAGTTCTCAAACTTATTAGCATAAAGTTTTGAGAAGTATTCCCTTATCATGTTCTGAATCTTGGTTGTTTCCGTGGTGATGTTTCCATTCTCATCTCTGAGTTTATTAATTTGGGTGTGTTCTCTCCTTTTTCTGATTAGATTTGCTAAGGGTCTGTCAATTTTGTTAATTTTTTCGAAGAACCAACTCTTTGTTTTGTTGATTCTTTCTATAGTTTTTTTTTTTGGATTCTAATTCATTTAATTCTGATTTAATTTTGATTATTTCTTTCCGTCTACTGGATTGGGGTTTATCTTGCTGCTCTTTTTCAAGGAGGTTTAGATGTGTCATTAAATTGTTAGTTTCAGATCTCTCCAATTTGTTGATGTAGGAGCTCAGAGCTATAAACTTGCCTCTGAGTACTGCCTTTGCTGTGTCCCAGAGGAGCTGGTAATTTGTGTGTTCATTTTTGTTGAATAGCATGAACATTTGAATTTCCTTTCTAATCTCTTCCATGACCCACTCATGATTCAGCAGTGTGTTGTTCAGCCTCCATGTGATACCGGACTTTCTTTGGTGGCTTTTGGTGTTGAGTTCTAATTTTATTCCCTTGTGGTCAGAGAGAATGCAAGGTATAACTCCAATGTTTCTGAATTTAGACAAGTTTGCTTTGTGGCCTAAAATGTGGTCTATTTTAGAAAATGTTCCATATGCTGCTGAGAAGAACGTGTATTCTGATGCTGCTGGGTGAAATGTTCGGTAAATGTCTGTTAAGTCTAGTTGATCTATGTAGCTGTTTAGATCTGCGGTTTCTCTGTTGAGTTTTTGCCGAGTTGATCTATCTAGTGGGGAGAGTGGTGTGTTAAAATCCCCAACAATTAATGTCTTTGGATCTATATGGGATTTGAGGGAAAGTAGTGTTTCTTTGACAAATTTGGGTGCTCCATTTTTTGGCGAATAGATATTTAGAATTGTAATATCCTCCTGTAGGAGAGATCATTTAATTAGTATGTAGCGACCTTCTTTATCTCTTCTCACGAATTTTAATTTGAAGTCTATTTTATCTGATATTAGGATTGCAACTCCCGCCTGTTTATGAGGGCCGTTTGCTTGGTAGATTTTGTTCCAGCCTTTAACATTGAAAATGTGTGTGTTTTTACGGGCAAGATGTGACTCCTGCTGGCAGCAGATAGAAGGGTCTTGTTTTTTAATCCAACTAGACAGTCTATGTCGCTTAATTGGAGAGTTCAGTCCGTTAACGTTAAGAGATAGGACTGAGAGGAATTTGGGAGTTCCTGCCATGTTATCTTCCTTCTTGGGGGCTTTAAAACTGGGTTCTTCCTATGGTTCTTGGATTCTCAGTTTGGGTGCAGTTTGTTGGTCTTTATTGTGGTCTTGTTGGTTTTCTATGTGTAGGACATCGTTAAGAATCTTTTGTAGGGCTGGTTTGGTGGAGATGTATTGTTTCAATTTTTCTTTGCTGTGGAAGTTTTTTATTTGGCCTTCAGTTATGAAGGAGAGTTTAGCTGGGTACAGTATTCTTGGTTGATCGTTGTTTGTTTTTAGGGCATGGCATACATCATTCCAGGCTTTTCTTGCTTTCATTGTCTCTGCTGAGAAATTTGAGGTGATTCTTATTGGTTTCCCTTTATAGGTGATTACCCTTTTCTCCCTGACAACTTTAAGGATCTTTTCCTTGTTCTGAGTTGATCCTGTGTGGATTATAATGTGACGGTGGGATGTCCTATTCTGGTCTGGTCTATTTGGGGTTCTAAAGGCTTCTTGTATCTGAATAGGCCTATCTTTTTGCATGTTTGGGAAGTTCTCTGCTAGGATCCTGTTAAACAAATTTCCTAGACCATTAACTTCTGTTTCTAGGTGCTCCTCTACACCCATTATCCTTAAGTTAGGCCTTCTGATGGTGTCTTCCAGGTGTTGAATAGATCTATCATATTTCTTGGACTTGTCTTGGATGGTTGTATGTTCTTTCTCTATAATATCTAGGCTGTCTTCAATCCCTGAGATTCGAACTTCTGCATGGTCTAACCTGCTGTCAAGACTCTCTACTTTGTTTTTTATCTCTTTTCTTTTTAATTGGTCAGATTTGATGGCTTCAAGTTCTTTGTTGAAGCTCTGTTTTAGGTCTTGTATGAATCTCTTCACTTCCTTAATTTGGTGTTCAGTGTTTGTCCTCAAATCACTTAGTTGGTTGGATATGGTTTCTTTGGACTCCCATTCCTTCTGTTGGGTTCCATTCAGCTTTCCCTTTGTGGTCTCCCTGACTTCCTTCAGCTCTTTGTTAATGGATTCTATGGATGTCTTTAGTGATCTTTGTGTGTTCTCTACCTGGTCTCTCAATTCCTGTATTACTCTTTGATTAGCTTCCTCTCGTTCGTGGGATTCCTGCAGTTCTCTTTGAGTGTTCTCAGCCTGCTCACGCAATTCCTCCCTTTCTTTTTGAGTATTCTCAAGTTGTTCACGCAAATACTGTATCAGTTTTTGAGTAGCTTCCTCACGCTTATGATATTCCTGTATAAACTTCTGGGATGCCTCCTCTCTCTCCCTATCACGCTCATACTGAGTCCTTTGTACATTGTCAAACTTCTCATTTATCATGTTTGCTAGTAGTGTTTGTAGAGCTATTTGGGAACTCTCCTCTGGATTATTCTTTATCTGTTCTAATCCCTGATTATCAAGATTGGGAATTGAGATACCCGAATTTGCCATTTTTCTTGTGTTTTTCCGCTTACTCTGCCCATTTGAGATGAAGATAGCACCAGTTTTGTGCTAGAACACTATCTTAAGGCAACCATCAACCAAAGTTTGCATTTGTACAGTCAGTAGTCTACAGATACAATCTAGTTCAACAGATACATCTATTCAATATCAAACAACTATATGTTAAAGGACTTCGAACCACAGAAAAGAATTTGGAAAACCAGAAATTATTAGGATTAGGGAGAGATGTAGGTAAAAAATAGGAATAGATTGGTGTGGGGAGGAACAGGGAGAGTTAAATATGTCCTAATCACAATGCAGGAAATGGGTTGGGTAGGATGCAAGTAGAGAGAGACAGAAAAAGAAGAGACGGAAAGGGGAATGAAAAGAGACCAGAAAAAAATAGAAACGTAAAAATTAATGTTATTATAGAGATTAAAAGACCATCTATTTAGAGAGGAATGTGAATATGTTGAGAGAAAGGGAGGGACATAGAGGAGATGTGAAAAACTTTGAGGATGGGAAAGGGAGAAGAAAAGATCAGAAGTTCAGTAGAGCTAGACAAAAAACAAAAAGATAATTAAGAAAGAAAGAAAAAGAGAAAGAAGACAAAAAAAGAAAGGAAAACGCTCATTCACATATTCCTAAAATAAAAATTATAAGGGGAGAAAGAAAAAAAAAGTTATTGGAAAACAATTATTTTTTCAGAAGAGGCAAAAATTAAATATTAATAAAAGTTTTAGAAGAGAAAAAAATATATATATATAAGGTAACAAAAAAACCAAACAAACAAAGAAAAGAAGAAAAAGAAAAAAAAGAAAAAAAAAGTCCTTTGATTTTTTTTGGGGGGGAGGGGTGGGAAGAATCCTGTATCTCCCTTTTGTCTGTAACCAGCCTCTTGTTGGAGTCTCTGGTCAGCTTGAGGTCCTGTGGCTTGATTGGTTTCTTAAGTCGGTTTGTTGGAAGAGGCAGAAAAATGCTCTGCTTTACCCAAGATTTTGAGATCCCCCTCCCAGGTTAGTTTTTTGGGAGGGTGATCAGCTTTGAGAATCACAAAAGAGGGGGATGCAGTGATGAGGCGAGGTTCTGGGTAGAGTTGAGGCCTTTCAACTAACAGTAGCTTTTCCCTGGGGCTATTTTGTGATAAAACTCACAGCGCCCAGCCTGGAGCCATTCTCAGGGTTTCTGTTTTTCAATTGATTGTGGTTGCTGCTAGAGGGAGGGGCAGCCTCTGGCTCTGGTTACCCAGTGAGGAAAGCCAATCCAATTGCTGGCGCCTGAGCTGGGTGACTTTTCCCTGGATGGAGCCGAGTCTGGCAGGTCACTTCGCCGTTAAGTTCTTGTGACCTGCTAAATGACTCGTTTTATTCCAAGGCCTGAGCTGGAGCTAGCAGCTCCTCCGAGCTTTGTCGGTATCCAAGATGGAGATCACTGGTGCTGGGGGGGGGGAGGGGTGGCCTTCCCTTCTCTGCTCCCTGAGAAGGAGTGAGGACGTCGGGCTTGTACTCATGCCGAGTCTTGGATCCTGGGTCGTCTCTGGTCTGCAAACTGCAGGATGAAGATGTCCGCTCCTTGTCGGTTCTTTTTGGTGTTGAGTAGAATCCGCTCGTCCGCTGCGTCTGGCTCCTTTGTCCAGGACTCTCTGTGTCTCAGGTATGACCCCGCAGCGGTGGTCGCCGCCGCGACCCTGCCACCGCAGCGGCAGCTGCTGGCAGGCGCTCAGATGTGTCTTCTTGGCTTCCCCTCTCTTGACTAACTCTCTGTCCTGTGATGGCACACTTGGTGTGATTCTCTGGCTTAGGACTGTTTACTGGAACTCTAAACTGCTTTCTATGAGAGAGCTTGTTCAGATTCCAGCTTCTCCTCCACCATCTTCCCGGAACTCTGGTTGCTTGTTTTAAAACAGACACACATTAAGATTTTTAAACTCAAATGACAATTTTTCCTTAATGCACGAATTATAGTCACCTTCACTATATCACGAAGCTAGACTTAACACCTTTATAACTTTTTTTTTTTTTTTTTTTTGGCGGTCGTGGGGCTTGAACTCTGGGCCTGGGCGCTGTCCCTCAGCTCTTCAGCTCAAGGCGAGCGCTCTACCACTTGAGCTACAGCGCCACTTCCGGTTTTTCTAGTGGTTTATTGGAGATAGGAGTCTCACGGTCTCTCCTGCCGGGCTGGCTTTGAACCGCGATCCTCAGATCTCAGCCTCCTGAGTAGCTAGGATTACAGGCGTGACCCACCGGCGCCCGGCCACCTTTATAACTTTTAAAAGCATCCTAATTGTGGAATATAATTGAAAGTAAGCCGCATTAAATAAATAACTTTTTAGCCCTCTTTTAAGGCCTTCCTAATTTTAATTTTAACACATCCAATGGGAGGTTTTAGCAATACTAATCAGATCATCACATCACTCATTTTAACCATCATGTTTTCAGTGTCTATCTGCAGAGAAAAGAGAGAACAAAGATGGGCCACTCAGCCCCTTCTATGGAATGGCCACACAACCAATCTGACTCTTAAGGGTAGATGAACTGTGTTTGCGTCAGCTTGCCCTCTTTCTCCATGCGTGGATGCCTCCCAGGGCCTGTCCCAACATGCATGACCAGCTGAACTGCACTTCAGCTTGTTCACCCTTCACCCCTAAAGGTCTTCTGTTGGCTTCTAAGTTTTTCTCCATCTCTTCTCTTTTTTCGAATGGAATACACAGTTTTAGACAGACAGAACAGGTTACATCTTTGACAGTGTTAAACTAACCTGTACATTTAAATTTTTAATATTTATCCCAAATTTTAGCCAAGGGAACTAGATCCCAAACAGCGAATGCATTTTTGTTAAGCCAGATAACTTGATTACAGTATAAACAGTCTTATGCATTTTAAAACATTAGTCTTTAAATACCAGATTTTCTAATTTGCAAGTTAAAGAATCCTTACAAAGCTATTTAAAACAATGCGAAGATTTTTTTTTTTTTGGTCAATGTCCAAACCTCATAACTTTTTGAATTTTAAATTTAAACTCACCCAATTGTTACAGCATGCTGACAATTTTTATCTTTGAACACGTTCTCAGACACACACAAACACTCACACAGATCTTAAAGCGCGCAAAAATCAAAATCAGTTGTACGTACACCTTTTAAAGTTTTTAAACAAAAATTTAAGACAGTATTTCTTTTAACTAGGTACCTTTGTTGGGCGTTATTTTCCCAGAGCTTGCTTATCTAGCAAGGCAATTCACTAATTAGTCTTTTGAATCTTTGTGCTGTTCTCATTCAGCAAGCTGAACCCAGAGTCTGCTGAGTGAGCCTGCCACACTCACCCAAATCTTCCCTACCTCAGAAAACATAAAATGAACACACACACTAATCAAGACAAACAAGTGGCCACAAAGACAAAATCAGGTCTTAGTGAATGGGGCGACATCTCACCACCATTCACTTACTAGGGGACTCAACACTCCTATTCTCCTCCGGAGGATTTTTTTTTCTTTTTTCTTTTTTCTAGATTCCTGCAAGCATTGACCCAGGGGCCTTCCAAGGCGGAGGAGAATTCCCAGTCATCTTGGGGCAAGGGAAAACAAAAATACCTAGTGGCCGTCCCCTCAGACTGACAGGTTCTCCCCCACCCTCAGAACCCCTGAACCAAGGCCCAAGGCTGAGATCTAACTGGGGCCACTCACAGGTGGTCAGTGACAATTTCATAATTGACAAACAAGCAAGTTCCTAAAACCTGACAATCTGGGCTCGAGCTGTAACTTTTTTCCAGTGATCTAAAGTCAGACTTAAGGGGGTTGTTAGTTGCC
This sequence comes from Dipodomys merriami, assembly GCF_024711535.1. NCBI lineage: Eukaryota > Metazoa > Chordata > Mammalia > Rodentia > Heteromyidae > Dipodomys > Dipodomys merriami. The sequence continues at coordinate 1,536,205 of NW_027203259.1, forward strand.
GCCCCTTCCCTTTAAGAACAACAAGACAGACAACAGAGACAATTAACACTAAACAGAAACAGAGGAAACCAGGACTGCAACAGAAAAAGCAACTTCAGATGGTAGTGGCCATCTGAACAAGTTTTTTGTTTATGATAGCCTGAAACTCTGCCTTATCTATAAATTCAGCCTTCCAGGTTAAATATTGACCTCTGGCCAGGACCGATTGTACAATCTTATTCTATTCATGAGGCAGCAGGTGTCCTCCATTAAAATCAATAAGCGGGCACCATCTCTTCCCTTTCCTACCTCTTTTAAAATGTCCCTGATAATCCCATACAAACTAAAAAAGGCCTCAGGAATTTCTTCTCCTTTAGCCGCTAAATCATTAATATTTTTCCCTACTTTACTCCAGGTAAGAGGATGAATGTCCGGGCCACTCAAAATTAGCCAAGGACATTTTTCCCACGACAAAACAAAACATTTTTACAAGATCCTTTCTTTTTACTCTTATTCCTCTCTCCCTAAGAGCTTCCTTCATTTCCTTTATAAATAATGGCTCTTTAGACAATATCTTGCCCATTGTTTATGGGACGGCAAACTTACCTCAAGACTTAACGCGGTGCATGAGTGATGCGATGTGGGCGTCTCTACCCTTAGATTTTTGGGGATCACCGTCTCCAGCGCCGTCTGGCAGCCCACCGTGCCCCGAGCCCCACGTTGGGAGCCACTTGACCCATCCAGCAGGTTCAGTTATTCGTTAGGCTCGAGGAGGCGCCTCCTAAAAACCAATGGGGACGAGAGAGAAAAGAGACCAAGCGCATAAAGAAGACAAAGTCAGTCTGAGTCGTGTCAAGGTCTGCTTTATTAAAGTGAGGCAGGGTTTATATACCCGAAGGGAGAGGGGAAGGGAAAGAATGAAAAAACTTTGCAGAAGCAAGTGTGAGAAGTCCCGGGGTCAGGGATGGGTCATGCTTTTCCTTTGGCCGTTGTGCTAGACTTTCTAAGAAATATTTATGGTTAGCCAGGCGTGTTTGCTTAGGGCTGGAGATAAGAGAAATGTTTATGGTTAGGCAAAAGTTGTCTGCTTAGGGCTGGAGGAATATTTATGGTTAGCCAAATGTAGTTTGCTTAGGGCTGGAGGAATCTTATCTTATCTTATCTTTCCACACACTTTCTTGGCTCCCAACACACACCCTAAAACTAACCCTCACCCTCACCCTCAAACATCACCCTAACCCAAACCCTCACCCTAATCCTAAAACAAAACCTCACCCTAACACTAACTCTCACCCTAAATTTGACCCTCACACTAATCCTCACCCTAACCATAACTCTAACCCTTACCCTAACCCTCTCATCCTCACCCTCACCCTCAGCCTAACCCTAACCCTAACCCTAATCCTAACCCTAACCCTCACCCTCACCCTAACTGTAACCATTACTCAAACCCTCACCCTCACCCTCACCCTAAACCTAACCGTAAACCTAACCCTAACCCTCAAACTAACCCTAAACCTAAGCCTCACTCTAACCCTCATCCTAACTAACCCGAACCCTAAAATTAACCCTCACCCTAGACCTCATCCTAACGTTAAACCTAATCCTAACACTCACCCTCATCCTAACACTTACCCTGACCCTCACCATAAACCTAATCCTCAAACTAGCCCTAACCCTCACACTAATCCTAACGCTCACCATAACCCTAACCCTACCCCTCACCCTAAACCTAACCGTAAGCTTAACGCTAACCCTAACCCTCTCCCTGGCCCTCACCTTGAATTTAACCCCTACCCTCACCCTAATCCTCACACTAACCCTAACTCTAACCCTAACCGTAAACCTCAACCTAACCCTCACCCTAAACCTAACACTAAACCAAACCCTAAACATCACCCTAACCCACACCCTCACCCTAACCCTAACCCTCACCCTCATCCTAACCCTCACCCTAATCCTAACCCTCACCCTAAACCTAACCCTAACCCTAACACTAAGCCTAACCCTCACACTAACCCTAAACCTCACCCTAACCCTAAACCTCACCCTCATCCTAACCCTCACCCTAACTCTTACCATCACACTAACCCTAACCCTAAAGCTAACCCTAAGCCTAACCCTCAGACTAACCCTAAATGTCACCATAACCCTAACCCTAACCCTCACACTACCCCTCATCCTGATCCTAATTCTCACCCCAACCCTAACTCTAACCCTAAACCTCACCCTCAACCTAACACTCACGGTCACCCTATCCCTCAACCTAAGGCTAATGGTCAACCACACCCTAAACTCAACATCACCCTCATCCTCACCCTAAACCTCACCGTCAACCTAGAACTCACCATAACCATACCACTAACCCTAAAACTTACATAACATAAACCCTCACCCTCAACCCACCCTCACCCTAACCCTAAACCTCACCCTCACCATAACACTTACCCTCACGCTAACCCTCACATTAACCCTAATCCTCACTGTCACCCTCACTCTCACGGTCACCCTCACCCTAACCATAACCTTCATCCTCTCCCTAACCCTTACTTTCACCCTATCCCGAACCCTCACCCGAACCCTCACATCATGGTAACCATCATCCAAAACATCACACTAACCATAACCCTCACCCTAACCCTATCCCTAACCCTCACCCTAACCCTAAACCTCCCTCTATCCCTCAAACTCACCCTAACCCTAACCCTAACACTCACACTAAAACTAAACCTAAACCTAAACCTCACCCTAACCCTCAACCTCATCCTAAACCTAACCCTCATCCTAACCTTAACCTTAACATGAACACTCACCCTAACCCTATCCCAAAACCTCACAGTCACGCAAACCTAACCCACACCTTAACCCTAACCCTCACCTTAACCCTAACACTAAAACTAACCCTCAACCTCACCCTAACCCTAAGACTAACCCTTAACCTCAACGTAATCCTCACACTAACCCTAACCCTAAACCTCACCTTCATCCTAACCCTAAACCTCACCCTAACCCTCCCTCTAACACTCAAACACACCCTAATCCTCACCCTAAATCTAAACCTCACCCTACACCTCAAACCCTAACCCTAACGGTAACCCAAAACCTAAATTTCCCCCTCACCCTTACCTTCAACCTAACCCTCACCCTAACCCTAACCCTAACCCTAACACTCACCCTAACCCTCACCCTCACCCTAACCATAAACCTAAACCTAAACATCAATCTAACCCTCACCCTAACTCTAATCCTAATCCTAACCCTATTCCTCAACCTCACCCTCACCTTAATTCGAACCCCAAACATAACCCTAAACCTCACCCTCACCTTAACCCTAACTCTAACTCTCACCCTAACCGTAACCCTCACCCTAAACCTAACCCTAACGCTCACCCTCAACCTAACTCTAAACCTCACCCTAACCCTCAACCTAACCCTAACTCTAACCCTAACCCTCAACCTCACCCTAACCCTAAACCTAACCCTAACCCTCATCCTAACCCTAACCCGATCCCTAACCCTAACCCTCACCCTAGACCTCACCCTATCATTAACCCTAATCCTAACCCTCACCCTCAAACTAACCCTCAGCCTAACACTTACCCTCACACTCACCATAACCCTGAACTTCAACTAACCCTAACCCTCTCACCAACCCTAACCCTCACCATAACCCTAACCCTAACCCTCACCCTAACCCTAAACGTAACCCTAACCCTAACCCTAACCTTCATCTTCACCCTAACCCTAACCCTCACCCTAACCCTAACCCTCTCTCTAATACTCAAACTTACCCTAATCCTCACTCTAAATATATCCCTAACCCTCACCAAACACAAACCCTCAGCCTCACTCTCACCCTAACACTAACCATCACATTCACCCTCATCCTCAGCCTATCCAGATGCCTAACACTCACCCTCACACTCACCCTCATCCTCAGCCTATCCCTAACCATGAACTTAATCCTAACCCTAAACTTCAACCTGACCCTCACCCTCACCCTAACCCTAACCCTAAACCTAACCCTCACCCTAACTCTTAACCTCACCCTAATCCTTACCCTAACCATAAGCCTAAACCTAACCCTCACCCTACCCCTCACCCTAACCCTAACCCTAAAACTCACCACCACCCTAACCTTCATTCTACCCTTTACCCTCACCCAAACCCTCACCCTAAACCTAAACACAACCCTAACCCTCACACTAACAATCACCCTAACCCTAACCCTAACCCTAAACTTAACATCACCCTAACCCTCACCCTAACCCTCAAACTAACCCTAACCCTCACCCTAACCCTATCCCTACCACTCTCCCTAACCCTCATCCTAACCCTAACCCTAAACTTAATCCTCACCCTAACCTTAACACTAACCATAAAACCTCATCCTAACCCTCACCTTCACGGTAATCCTCAACCTGACCCTAACCCTCACCCATAACCTAAACCAAACTTTCACCCTCCCCCTAGCCCTAACCCTAAACCTAACCCTCAACCTAAGCCTAACCCTCACCCTAATCCTCACCTTCATCCTAACCCTCACCCTAACCATTACCCTCAAACCTAAAGCTAAACCTAACCCTCACAATAAACCTTACCCTCCCCATAACCATCATCCTCACCCTATCCCTCACCCTAACCTTAAGCCTAACCCTCAACCTAACCCTAAACCTCACCCTCAACCTCACCCTAAATGTAACCCTAACCTTACCCATCAACCTAAACCTCATCCTCACCTTAAACCTAACCCTAACACTCACACTAAACCTAACCCTAACCCTAAATATCCCCTTAACCCTCACCCTCATCTTAACACTAACCCTTACCCTAACCCTAACCCTCACCCTAACCCTAAACCTAACCATAAACAAACCCTCACACTAACCCTAACACTCACCCTAACCCTAACCCAAACACTAACCCTAAACCTCACCCTAACCCTCACTCTACCCTAAACATAACCCTAACCCTAACCATCACCCTACCCCTCACCCCAACCGAAACCCTGATCCTAACCCTCTTCCTCATCCTAACCCTTACACTTACCCTCACGGTAAGTCTAACACTAACCTTAACCCTCACACTAAACCTAACCCTCACCCACACACTAACCCTCACCCTCACCCGAAAACTCATCTCACATGAACCCACACCCTCACACTAAACATCACCCTAAACATAACCCTCACCCTAACCCTAATCCTAACCATCACCCTAATCCTAACCCTCACCCGAAACCTCATCCTCACCCTAAGCCTAACCCTAAACCTAACACTAACCCTAAACCTAACTCTCAACCTCACTTTCACCCTAACGCTACCGCACACCCTAATAGTAACCCTAACCATAAACTTCACCCTAAAACTTACCCTCACCCCTACCCTTACCCTCACCCTAACCATAACCCTAAACCTAACCCTCACACTAACCCTAACCCTCTCGCAAACCATAACCCTACCATTCACCTTAACCCTCATCCTAACCCTAACTTTAACCCTAATGCTCACCCTAAACCTAACCCTAACCATAACCCTCACGCTAACCTTCACCCTCACCCTAGTCCGCACCCTGAACCTAACCCTAACCCTAACCCTAAACCTCACCCTAACCATCACCCTCAACCTAACACTTACCCTCACCCTAACCCTCAACCTAACCCTAACACTAACCCTAACCCTAACCTTAAACATCACCCTAACCGTCACCCTAACCCTAATCTTTACCCTCATCCTAACCCTCAACCTAACCCTTACCCTCACCCTAACCCAAAACCTAACCCTCACCCTCACCCTAACACTTACCCTCACCCTAAACCTAAACCTAACCCTCACCCTAACGCTCACCCTAACCCTACTGCTCAGCCTAACCCTCACCCTAACCCTATTACTTACCCTAAATCTCACCCTAAACCTTACCCTAAACCTTACCCCAACCCTCACCCTAAGCCTCACCCTAGAACTTATCCTCACCCTAACCCTAACCCTCACACTAACCCGAAACCTAAACCTCACCCTACACCTAACTCAAACAATAACCCTAACCGTAACTCTCACCCTAACCTTCAACCTCACCATTACCCTCAACATAACCCTCACCCTAAACCTAAAACTCACCCTGACCCTCACCCTCACCCCAACCCTAATCCTAAACCTAAACATCACTCTAACCCTCACCCTAACTCTAACCCTAATCCTAACCCTATTCCTCAACCTCACCCTCACCTTAATTCGAACCCCAAACCTAACCCTAAACCTCACCCTCACCCTAACCCTAACTCTAACTCTCACCCTAACCCTAATCCTCACCCTAAACCTAACCCTACCCTTACCCTCAACATAACTCTAAACTTCACCTTAACCCTCAACCTAACCCTAACACTTACACTAACACACAACCTCACCTTAACCTTAACCCTAACCCTAACCCTAACCCTAACCCTAACACTCACCCTCACCCTAAACCTCAACCTTACTCTAACCCTCATCCTAATCCTAAAACTAAACCTCACCCTAACTCTATCCCTCACTCTAAATTTCACCCTCACTGTAATCCTCACACTAAGTATAACCCTAACCCTTACCCTAACCCTGTCAACCTCACACTCACCGTCAGCCTAACCCTAACCCTAAACCTAATCCTAACCCGATCCCTCACCCTCACCCTAACCCTAACAGTTACCTTAAATCTCACCCTCACCCTCACCCTCACCCTAACCCTAACCCTCATCCTCACCCTAACCTTAATCCTAGCACTCACCCTAACCCTAAACGAAAACCTCTCCGTCACACAAAACCTAACCCTAACCCTCACCTTAACCCTAACACTAAACCTAATACTCAACCTCACACTCACCCTCACACTAACCCTTAACCTCAACCTAATCCTCACACTAACCCTAACCCTCACCCTAAACCTAACACTCCCTCTAACCCTCAAACTCACCCTAATCCTCACCCTAATCATACCCCTAACCCTCACCAATCCCAAACCCTCAGCCTCACTCTCACCCTAACTCTGACCATCACACTCACCCTCACCCTCACCCTATGCAGATGCCTAATCCTCACCCTCAAACTCACCCTCATCCTCAGACTATCTGTAACCCTAAACCTAATCCTAACCCTAAACTTCAACCTGACCCTCAACCTCAGGCTAACCCTAAACCTAACCCAAACCCTCCCCCAAAACTTAACCTCACCCTAACCCTTACCCTAACCCTAAGCCTAAAACTAACCCTCACCCAACCCCTCACCCGAATCCTAACCCTAACTCGCACCACCACCCTAACCTTCATCCTAAACTTTACCCTCACGCTAAACCTCAACCTAACCATAACCCTAACCCTAAACCTCACACTAACAATCACCCTAACCCTAAACCTAACCCTAACCATAACATCACCCTAACCCTTACCCTAACCCTCACACTAACCCTAAGCCTCACCCTACCCCTAACCCCAAAACTCACCCTAACCCTAATCCTAACCCTAACCCTAATCCTAATCCTCACCCTAACCCTAACACTAACACTAACCTTCACCCTCACCCTAACTGTCACTTTCACGGTAATCCTCAACCTAACCCTAACCCTCACCCATACCCTAAAACTAAACCTCCCCCTCCTCCTCCCCCTAACCCTCACCCTCACCCTAGCCCTCACCTTAAACCTAAATCTCACCTTAAGCCTAACCCTCACCGAAATCCTCACCCTCATCCTAACCCTCACCCTAACCCTTCCCCTCAACATAACCTTAAACCTAAACCTAACCCTCACAATAACCCTTACCCTCACCGTAACCCTCATCCTCACTCTAACCTCACCCGAACCCTAACCCTAACCCTAATCCTCAACCTCATCCTAAACCTCACCCTCACCCTTACCCTCATGGTAACCCTAATCCTAATCCTAACCCTAAACCTCAAACTAACCCTAACGCTCACAATAACCCTACCCTAGCCCTCACCCTAACCCTCATCCTAAACCTATCCCTAACACTCACACTCATCCTAACCCTAACTCTAACCCACAACCTAACCCTAAACCTCAAACTCAATCTCAAACTAAAAGTTACCCTAACCTTACCCCTCACCCTAAACCTCATCCTCACCCTAACCCTAACCCTAACACTCGCACTAAGCCTAAACCTAACCCTAAACCTCACCCTAACCCTCACCCTCATCCTAACACTAACCCTCACCATAAACCTTACCCTCACCCTAAACTTAACCCTAACCCTAAACCTCACATTAACCCTAACACTCACCCTATCCCTAACCCAAACACTAACCCTAAACCTCACCCAAACCCTCATCCTACCCTAAACATAACCCTAACACTAAGCCTCAACCTACCCCTCACCCTAACCGAAACCCTAATCCTAACCCTTACCTTCATCCTAACCCTCACCCTTACACTTACACTCACGGTAACCCTAACCCTAACCCTAACCCACACACTAACTGTAAACCTCACTATATTCCTAAACCTATCCCTCACCCTAACCCTAACTCTAACACTAACCCTCACCTCAATCCTCACCCTAACCCTAACCTAACCCTAACCCTAACCCTCACACTAAACCTAACACTCACCCTAACCCTAACCCTAAACCTAACCCTGACCCTCACACTAAACCTAACCCTCACGCTAATCATAACCCTACCCCTCAGCCTACCCCTCAGCCTAACCCTAAACCTCACCCTTTCCCTAACCCTAACCCTTACCCTCACCCTCACACTAGCCCTCACCCTAACACTAAAACTAACCTTAACCCACACCCTAACTGTCACCCTCACCCTAACAGTAACCCTCATCCTCACACTCACCCTCAGCCTAAACCTTACCCTAACACTAATCCTATCCCTAAACCTCACCCTCATCCGCACCCTAACTCTAACCCTAACCCTCACCCTAAACCTCACCAAAACCCTTACCCTCACCTAACCCGAACCCTAAACCTAAACCCAACACTCACACTTATCCTAACCCTCAGCCTAACCCTAATCCTTCCCCTCACCCTAACCTTCACCCTAACACTAACCCTAATTCTAACCCTCACCCTACCCCTAACCTTAATCCTCACCGGCAGCCTAACCCTCACTTTCACCCTAACCCTCACCCTGTACCTCACCAAAACATTTACCCTCACCTAACCCGAACCCTAAACCTAAACCCAACACTCACACTTATCCTAACCCTCACCCTAAACATAGTCCTTCCCCTCACCCTAACCCTCACCCTAACACTAACCCTAATTCTAACACTCACCCTACCCCTAACCTTAATCCTCACCTTCAGCCTAACCCTCACTTTCACCCTAACCCTCACCCAAATCTTAACCCGCACCCACACCCTAACTCTCACCCTCCCCCCAACACTCACCCTCACCCTAACCCTCAGCCTCACCCTAAACATCATCCTAACCATAAGCCTTATCCTAACCCAAAATCTAACCCTCACCCTAAACATAACCCTCACCCTAAAACTCATCCCCACCCTAATCCTCTCCCTAAACCTAAGCCTAACACTTACCTTAACCCTAACCTTCACCCTCACCCTCACCCCCACCCTAGTCCTCACGCACACTCTAGCCCTCACCCTAACCCTAACTCTAACCCTACCCCTACCCCTCACCCTCTTACTCAGTCTAACCATAAATCTAACTCTAATCCTAACCCTAACCTCATCCTCTCCCTAACCCTAACCCAAACCTTAACTCTCACACTAACCCTAACTCTAACATTAATCCTAACCCTTACCCTAACACTAACCCTAACCCTAACCCTTACCATCACGCTAACTCTCACACTAACCCTAAACCTAACCCTCACACTAACCCTCATGCTAACACTCACGCTAACCCTAACCCTCAATCTCACCATAACCCTCACCCTAAGCCTTACCCTCACCCTAACCCTAACCCTCACCCTGACCCTAACCCTAACACTAACCCAAACCCTAAACCTAACACTCACCCTAAAGCTCACCTTAACCGTAACCCTAAACATAACCCTCACCCTACTCCTCACCCTTACGCTAACCCTAACACTCACCCCTACCCTAAACCTAACCCTAAATTTTCTCCTATCCCTATACTTCTAGCTAACCCTAATCCTAACCCTAACTCTCATGCTAACCCTAATCAAACCCCGAAACTTAACTTTCAATATTACCCTCCCCCTAACCATAACCCTACCTCTCACCCTAACCCTCATCCTAACCATTACCCTAACACTTACCCTAACCCTAACCCTCACAGTAACCCTAACTCTAACTCTAACCCTAACCCTCACCCTCAACCTCAGTCTAACCCTAAACCTAACCCTAATCCTAACCCTAACCCTCACCCTCACCCTCACCCTAACTCTAACCCTAAACCCAAACCTAAACCTCACCCTAACTCTAACCCTAACCCAACCCTATCCATCACCCTAACGCTAACACTAACCCAAAACCTTACCATAACCCTCACCCTCAACCGAAACCTAACCCTAACCCTCACCCTAAGCCTCACACTAACCCTAACGCTAACCCTAAAACTCAACTTCACCCTAAACCTTACCCTTACCCTTATCCTCACCCTAACGCTGACCCTAACCCTAACCCTAAACCTCACACTAATCCTAATCCTAACCCTAACACTAATCCTAAACCTAACCCTCACCCTCACCCTAACCCTCACCATCACCCTAACCCTCACCCTAACCCTAACCCTATCACTAACCCTCAACTTAACCCTAATCCTAATACTAACCATAAGCCTCAGCCTCACCCTCACCGTAAGTCTAACCCAAACCCAACTCTAACCCTCAACCTAACTCTAACCCTAACCCAAATCTAACCCTCCCTTAACCCTAACCCTAACCCTAAACCATACTCTAAACCTCACGCTCACCAGAAACCTAACCCTAACACTAACCCTAACCCTAACCTTCACCCTCACCCTAAACCTCATCCTAACGCTTATACTTACAATAACCCTGACCCTAACCTTAACACTAACCCTCACAGTAAACCTAACCATAACCCAAACCCTCATCCACACCCTAAATCTAATCCTAACCCTTAAAATCACCCTACCCCTCACCGTCACTCTAACCCTAACCCTAACCCTAACCCTCACCCCAAACCTAACTCTCAATCACATCCTAATCCTCACCTTCACCCGAACATTCGCCCTCACACTAACGCACTCCCTCACCCTAAACATCACCCTAATCCTAAACCTCACCCTAAACCTAAACCTAAACCTCAGCCTAAACCTAACCCTCACCTTCACCCTCACCCTAAGCCTAACCCTCACCCTAACTCTAACCCTAAACCTAACCCTAACCCTCACAATCACAATCACCAAAAACCTAACCCCAACCCTATCCCTCACCCTCAACCTCACCCTAAGCCTAAACCTATCGCACACCCTCACCCTCACCCTAACCCTAACCCTAACCCTAACCCTATCACTAACCCTCACCCTAGGCCTAACACTAACCCTAAACCTAACACTCACCCTCACCCTAAGCATTACCCTAACCCTCTGCCTCACCCTCAGCCTCAGCCTAACACTAACTCTCACCCTAACACTCAACCTAACCCTAACCCTCACCCTAATCCTAACCCTAACGATCAACCTCACCCTAACCCTCACCCTAAAGCTAACCCTCACCCACACCATAACCCTTACCCTCACCCGTACACTCACCCTCACACTAACCGACACCCTTACCCTAAACATCACACTAACTCTAACCCACACCCTAAACCTAACCCTAACACTCACCCTAAACCTAACCCTAACACTCACCCTAACCCTAACCCTCACCCTCACCCTAAGCATAAACCTAAACCTAAGATTAACCCTAAACCTAACTGTCACCCTCACCCTCACCCGAACCTTAAACCTAACCCTAACACTATCCCTCAGCCTCACCCTCACAGTAACCGTAATCCTCTCCCTCACCCTTACCCTAAGCCTAACCCTCACCCTCACCTTAATCCTAAACCTAACCCTCTCCCTCACCCTCACCTTCAGCCTAACACTAACCATAACCCTAACCTTCACCCTCACCCTTAACCACAACCACACCCTAAACCTCACCTTCACCAGAACCCTCAACCAAATCTTAACCCTAAACATCTCCCTAAACTGAACTCTTAACCTAACCCAAAAACTAACCCTCAAGCTAAATCTAATCCTCACCCTCATCCTAAGCCTAACCGTCACCCTAACCCTAAACCTAACCCTCACACTCAACCTAACCCAATCCCTCACGCTCACCCTAACCCTAATGCTCAACCTCACCCTAAAACTCACCGTCATCCTAATCCTCACCCTAATCCTAACACTCACTCTAACCCTAATCCGAAACCTCACCCTCACCCTAACCCTCACCCTCACCCTCACCCTCACCCTAAGCCTAACCCTAAACCTAACACTAACCCTAAACCTAAATCACACAGTCACCCACACCCTTACACTAACCCTAACACTAACCCTAACCCTCACCATAAAAATCACCCTAAACTTAACCGTAACCCTAACCTTCACCCTCACCCTAATCCTATAACTCACCCTCACCCTAAACATAACCTTAAACCTAACCACAAATCTAACCCTCACCATAACCTTCACCCTAAGCTTAACCGCAACCCTAACTTAACACTCACCCTCACCGTATGACTAATCCTAAAACTCTCCCTCACCTTCACCCTCACCCTCTGCCTAACACTAACCCTAACCCTAACACTCACCCTAACCTTAACACTAACCCTAACCCTCACCCTAATCCTAACCCTCAACCACACCCTAACCCTCAGCATCACCCTAAGCCTCAACCAAACTCTAGCCCTCACCCACACCCTAACCCTTAACTTCACCCGAACCCTCACTCTGACACTAACCCACACCATCACCCTAAACATAACCCTAACTGTAACCCTCACCCTCACCCTTACCCTAACCCTCACCATAATCCTAACCCTCACCCTCACCCTAAGGCTAAACCTAAACCTACGACTAACCCTAAACCTAAAACTCACCCTCACCCTCAACCGAAGGTAAACCCAAACCCTAAACCTAACCCTCACCCACACCCTCACCCTCACCCTAACCCTAAACCTCACCCTAACCCTCACGCTCACAGTCACCCTCAACCTAACCCTAACCTTAAACCTCACACCATCCCTTACCCTAATCCTTATCCTCACCCTAAACCTAAAGCTAACCCTAACCCTAACCCTCACACTAACCCTAACCCAAACCCTCACCCTCACCCTAACCCACACCCTAACACTTACCCACACCCTAACCATAACCCCAACCCTAACCCTAAGCCTTACACTAAACCTAACTATCAACCTAACCCTAAACCTAAGCCTAACCTTAACCCTCACGCCCAACCTCAACCTTACCCTAAACCGAACCCTCATCATCAACCTCACCCTAAGCCTAACCCTAAACCTCACTCTAACCTTAACACTAACCCTAACAATAACCCTCACACTAAACCTAACCATCACCCTAAACCTAACCCTAAGCCTAACCTTAACCCTCACCCCCACCCTCAACCTTACCCTAAACCTAACCCTCAATATCAACCTCACCCTAAGCCTAACCCTAAACCTCACTCTAAATCTAACCCTAACCCTCACCCTCCCCCTCACCCTAAGGCTCAAACTCACCATCACCCTGGCACAAAGCCTAACCATAACCCTCATCCTAACCCTAATGCTCAGCCTAAAAACCCTAACCCTCAAACTCACCCTCACCCTAAACTTAACCATCACTCTAAACTTAACCCTACCTCTGAGCCTAAAACTCACACTAACCCTCACCCTAAACCTAAACCTCAACCTCACCCTAGCCCTCAGCTTACACTAACCCTAACCCTAACCCTCACTCTCACTGTCACCCTTACCCTCACCCTAATCCTAAACCTCAACCACACCCTAAACCTCACCCTCACCAGAACCCTAATCATAAACATCACCATAAACCGAACCCTCATCCTAAATCTAACCCTAACCCTCACCCTAAACCTAACACCTCACTCTCACCCTCACCCTCACACTAAGCCTAACCCTCAACCTAAACCTAACCCTAACCCACACCGGAACATTAATCCTAACACTCAACCTGTCCCTAACCCTCACCCTAACCCTAACCCTAAAACTCAACCTCACCCAAACCCTCACCATCACCCTAACCCTCACCCTAACCCAAACCCTCACGCTCACCGTAACCCTAACCTTAACCCTAACCCTATCCCTCACACTAACCCACACCCTCACCATAAACATCACCCCATCCCTTACCCTAACCCTCACTCTATACCTAACCCTAACTTTCACCTTGATTCTCACCCTTACCGTACCCCTATCCCTCAACCTCACCCTAACACTAACCCTAAAACTAATACTCACCCTCACCATAATCCTAACCCTAAACCTCACCCTCACCTTCAGCCTAACACTAACCCTAATCCTAGCCCTCACCTTCACCCTCACCCTAATCCTAATCCTAACCCTAAGACTCACCCTCATCCTCACCCTAACTCTAACCCAAACCCAACTCTAACCCTCAACCTAACTCTAAACCTAACCCAAATCTAACCCTCCCTTAACACTAACCCAAACCCTAAAACATACCCTAACAGTCACGCTCACCAGAAACCTAACCCTAACACTAACCCTCATCCTCACCCTCACAATAACCCTCACCCTAACCGTAATGCTAACCCTAACCCTCACCCTAAAACTCATCCTAAAAATTATCCTTACAATAACCCTGTGCCTAACTCTAAAACTCACCCTAACACTAATCCTAACGCTCACCCTAACCCTAACCCTAAACCAAACCCTCATCCTCACCCTAATCCTAATCATAACCCTGACAATCACCCTACCCCTCACCGTAACTCTAACCCTCACCCTAACCCTAACCCTCACCATAAACCTAACCCTCAATCATGCCCTAACCCTCACCCTCACCCGAACACTCGCCCTCACACTAACGCACTCCCTCACCCTAAACATCACCCTAACCCTAAAACTCACCCTAAACCTAAACCTAAACCTCACCCTAACCCTAACCCTCACCCTCACCCTCACACTTAGCCTAACCCTCACCCTAACTCAAACCCTAATCCTAACCCTAACCCTCACCGTCACAATCACCCTAAACCTAACCACAACCCTCACACTCAACCTCACCCTCACCCTCACCCTAACCCTAACCCTATCCCTAACCCTCACCGTAAGCCTAATACTAACCTTAAACCTAACACTCACCCTCACCCTAAGCCTAACCCTAACCCTCTCCCTCACCCTCACCCTCAGCCTAACACTAACCCTCACCCTCACCCTAACCCGAACACTCAACCTAACCCTAACACTCACCCTAATCCTAAACCTAAAGCTCAACCTCACCCTAACCCTCACCGTCACCCTAACCCTCACTCTAAAACTAACTCTCAAGCACACCATAACCCTTACCCTCACCTGAACTCTCACCCTCACACTAACCCACACCTTCACCCTAAACATCACACTAAAAATAACCTACACCCTAAACCTAACCCTAACCCTAACCCTAACACTATCTCTCACCCTCACCCTCACAGTAACCCTAACCCAAACGCTCACCCTAAGCCTAACCCTCACCCTCACCCTAATCCTAAACCTAACCCTCTCCCTCACCCTCACCTTCAGCCTAACACTAACCGTAAACCTAACCTTCACCCTCACTCTCACCCTCAACCACACCCTAAACCTCACCCTCACAGGAACCCTCACCCTCACCCTAACCATAAACATATCCCTAAACCGAACTCTTAACCTAACCCTAAAACTAAGCCTCAAGCTAAATCTAATCCTCACCCTCACCCTCACCCTCATCCTAAGCGTAATCCTCACCCTAACCCTAATAATAACCATCACCCTAACCCTAACCCTAACCCTCACACTCAACCTAAACGTAACCCTCATCCTCACCCTAACCTCAACGCTCAACCTCAACCTAACCCTCACCTTCACCCTAACCCTCACCATCATAATAACCCTAACCCTCACCCTAACCTAATCCTAAACATCACCCTAAACCTAACCCTCACCCTCACACTCACCCTCACCCTAAGCCTAACCCTAAATCTAACACTAACCCTAAACCTAAATCTCACACTCACCCTCATCCTTACGCTAACCCTAACCCTAACCCTCAACATCACAATCACCCTAAACCTAACCCTAACCCTAACCTTCATCCTCACCCTAACCCTATCCCTCACCCTCACCCTCATCCTATTCTTAAACCTAACTCTAAACCTAACCCCAACCATAAGCCTCACCCTAAGCCTAACCCTATCCCTAAACTTAACACTCAGCTTCACTGTATGACTAATCCTAACCCTCTCCCTCACCCTCACCCACAGCCAAACACTAACCCTAACCCTAACCCTCACCATCACCCTAACCCTCACCCTAACGCTAAACCTCACCCACACCCTAACCCTTACCTTCACCAGAACCCTCACCCTCTGACTAACCCACACCATCACCCTAAACATAACCCCAAATGTAACCCTCACCCTCAGCCTAACCCTAAACCTAAACCTCACACTAGCCCTAACCCTCAACCTAAACCTAAATCTAACCCTCACCATCACCCTCACCCTCACCCTAACCTTATCCTGACCCTATCCCTCACCATAACCCTAACCCTAACCCTAAACATATCCCACACCCTAACCCTAAGGTTAAGCCTCACGCTAACCCTCAACCTATCCCTAACCCTAACCCTCACCCTAATCCTCACCCTCACCCTAATCTTCTGCCTAACCCTAAACCCAACCCTTACTTAACTGAAACCCTCACCCTCACCCTCACCCTAACCCTAACCATAACTATAACCTACCCCTCACCCTAACACTCACAATAACCCTAACCCTCACCCTCATCCTGAAACTAATCCTTATCCTAACCCTTAGCCTATCCCTCACCCTCACCCTAACACTCACCCTAACCCTTACCCTTACCCAATCCAAAAACCTAACCCTAATCCTAACCCACACAATAACCCTAACACTCACCCTAACCCTATCCCTAACACTAAACCTAAACATCACCCCAACTCTCAACTAAACATAACCCTACCCCTAAAACTAACCCTCACCCTTGCCCTAACCCTAATCCTAAACCTAATCCTAACCCTCCCCCTCCCGCTCACACTCACCCTAACCCTAACCCTAACCCTCAAACTAACCCTAACCCTAACCCTAAACCTACCCTTCACCCTACCCTCACACTAACCTTAACCCTAACTCTAAACCTCACCCTCACCCTAAAACTCAACCTAACCCATATCCTAACCCTAACCCTCACCCTCACCCTAACTCTAAACCTAACCCTCACCCTAATCCTCACCCTAAAACTCAACCTCAACCTAACCCTCACCCTCAACCTAACCCTCACCCTAACCCTAACCCTAAACCTCACCCTCATCCTAAACCTCACCCGAACACTTAACCTCAACGTAACCCTAACCTTAACCGTAAACCTAACCTCAGACTAACCCTAACCCAAACCCTAACCCTCACAAGCCCCCTAACCTTCAACCTAAACCTAACCCTAACTCTCATCCTTACACTAAACCTCACACTCAACCTCAAGCTAACCTTAACCTTAACCCTAAACATAAACCTCACTCTAACCCTCACCCTCACCCTCACGCTAAACCTCACCCAAAACCTTACCTTCACCCTAACCCGAACCCTCAACCTAACCATAAACCTATTAATCCTAACCCTCAACCTAACCCTAATCCTACAGCTCACCTGAACCCTCACTCTAACACTAACCCTAACCCTAACCATCACCATAACCCTAACCCTAATCCTCACCCTCACCCCAACCCTCATTTTCACACTAACCCTCACGCTAATCCTAACCTTCACCCACACATTAACTCTCACCCTCAAAGGAACCCTCACCCTCACACTAACCCTCACCCTCACCTTGAACATCATCCTAACCATAACCCTCACCCTAACCCTAAACCTATCCCTCACCCTAAGCCTAATCCTCACCCTATTCCTCACGCTCAATCTAATTCTCTCCCTAACCCTGACCCTAACCCTTACACTAACCATAACCCTCACCCTCACACTCACCCTAAACCTAACCCAAACCCTAGCCCTCAAACTCAACCTCACCCCCACCCTCAACATAACACTAACCCTCTCTCTAATCATACCATAACCCTCACTCTCACAGTAAACCTAAACTTAACCCTAAGCCTCACCCTAAGGCTAACCCTAACATTAATCACAACACTCACCCTAACCCTCACCTTAACACTAACCCTAACGCTAACCCTCACCCTCAGGCTAACCCTCACCCTAACCCTAACCCTCACCCTAAACCTAACCCTAAACCTGCCCCTAACCAAAACCCTGACCCTCACCCTCAGACTAACCCTAATCCTAACCCTAAACCTCACTTTCAACTTCACCCTAACACTAAGCCTAACCCTAAGTCTAACACTCACCATCACCCTAATCCTCACCCTAAACATTACCCTCACAGTAACCCTCATCCTAACCCTAACCCTAACGCTAACACTGACCCTAACCCTAACACTCACACTCACCCTCACCGACAGCCTAACATTAACCGTTGCCCTAAACCTTACCCTCACCATACCCTAAACATAACCCCAACTCTAACACTCACCCTAACCCTAACACTAACACAAAACCTAAACCTAACTCTAACCCTAACCCTCACCCTAACCCTCACCCTAACCCTAACCATAAACATAACCCTAACCATCATCCTACCCTTCACACTACCCCTACCCCTAACCCTCAACCTCACCCTAACACTCACCCTAACCCTTATACTACCCCTAACCTTCAACTTCACCTTCACCCTAACACTCACCTTAACCCTAACCCTCACCCACAACCTAACCCTCACCCTCATCCTGACCCTCACCCTCACCCTAAACATCACACTAACCCTAATCCTCACCCTAACATTAACCCTACCCCTCAACCTAACCCTAACCCTCACACTCACCATAACTTTAAGCCTAACCCTAACCGGAACACTAAAACAAAACCTAACCCTCACCCTCACCCTAACCCTAAACCTAACCTTAAACCTCACACTCACACTCACCCTCACCCTAACCCTAACCCTCACCCTAACCCTAAACCTAACCCTCACCCTAACCCTCACACTAACCCTAATGCTAACCCTAAACCACACCCTCATCCTGACACTCACCCTAACCCTTACCCTCATCCTAACCCTAATCCTATCACGAAACCTAACCCTCACCCTAACACTAACCCTCACCCTAATCATAACCCTACCCCTCAGGCTAACCCTCAAACAAACGCTAAAACTCTCGCGAAACCAAATCCTAACCCCTCCATCAACGAAACCCTGACCCTCACCCTCACCCTAACCCTAACCCTCACCTTCACCCTAACCCTCACCCTAACACTTATTCTCACCCTAACCCTCACCCTAGCTCTAATCCTAACCCTCACACTAACCCTAACACTCACCCTAACCCTAAACCTAACACTAAACTTAAACCTCACCCTAACCCTCACACTAACCCTAACAATATCCCTAACCCTAACACTCACCCTACCTCTCACTCTTTCCCTAACACTAATCCTAACCATCACCCTCACACTAACTCTTACACTAACCCTAACCCTCACACTTGTCTTCACCCAAACCCTAACCCTAAACTCACCCTAACCCTCATCCTAACCCTCCCCCTCCCCCTAACACTAAACCTAACCCTCATCCTCACCCTAACACTCACTCTCACCCTAACCCGAATCCTAACCCCCATGCTCACCCTAACCCTCACACTTATCCTTAACCTCTCAGTAACCCTAACCCTAATCCTAAACCTAACACTTACATTAACCCTAACCCTCACCCTAACTCTACGCTACCCCTCAACCTACCCATCAACCTGACCCTAATCCTCACCCTAACCCTAACCCTAACCCTCACCCTAAAACTCACCCAGAACTTAGCCCTCACCATAACCCTAACACTAACACTAACCCTTAACTAACCGAAACACTCAACCTCTCCCTAACCCTAACCCTCACCCTCACCCTAACACTTACCCTCATCCTAACCCTCACACTAACACTAACCCTCAACCTCACCCTCACGATCACACTCACCCTAACCCTAACACTCACCCTCACCCTAACCCTCAACCTCACACTCACCCTCACCAAAAACATCAGCCTAAACCTAACCTTCACCCTAACCCTAACGCTAACCCTCCTTCTAACCTGCAAACTCACCCTAATCCTCACCCTAAACATAAACCTAACCCTTACTAAGGGAAACCCTCACCCTCACTGTCACCCTCACCTAAACCTAATCCTCATCCTAACCCTAACACATTAATCCTTACACTCACCCTAACCCTAACCCTAAATGTCAACCTCCCCCAAACCCTCACCCTAACCCTTAGCCTCACCCTAACCCTAATCCTAACCCTAACCCTCACCCTAATCCTCACCCTGACCCTAACCCTAACCCTAAACCTAACCCTCAACTTAACCCTCACCGTCACCCTAACCCTCACCCTACCCTAATGCTCAACCTCATCCTAATCCTCACCCTAAACGTTACCCTCAACCTAACCCTAATCCTAAACCTATCACTCACAATAAACCTTACCCTCACCCCAAACATAAACCTTCCTCTCAGGCTAACCCTCACCCTAACCCTAATCCTAACCCTCACCCTCATTCTAACCCTCAACCCTACCCTTACCCTCATGGTAACCCTAACCCTAAACCTAACCCTAAACCTCACACTAACCCTAACCTTCACACTAACCCTAACCCTACCCCTCAAAATAACCCTCCTCCTAAACCTAACCCTAACCCTCACACTCACCCTAACCCTAACCCTAACCCTCACCCTAGATTTCACCCTAACCCTAAACCTAATCTTAAACCTCACCCTCACCCTAACACTCACCCAAACCCTAACCCTAACTCTTACACTAAGCCTCATACTAACCCTCACCCAAAACCTAACCCCAACCCACTCCATCAC
This sequence comes from Dipodomys merriami, assembly GCF_024711535.1. Taxonomy (NCBI): domain Eukaryota; kingdom Metazoa; phylum Chordata; class Mammalia; order Rodentia; family Heteromyidae; genus Dipodomys; species Dipodomys merriami. The sequence goes on from NW_027203259.1 coordinate 1,557,292, forward strand.
CCTACCCCTCAGCCTCACACTAAGCCTAAGCCTAACACTAACACCAATCCAAAACTTAACCCTCACCCTCATACTAACCCTAAACCTCACCCTCATCCTAACCCTCACCCTAACACTTACCCTCACTCTAATCCTACCCTTAAACCTAACCCTCACACTAACCCTAACCCTCAACCCAACCATAACCCTACCTCTCACACTAACCCTCAACCTATCCCAAAACCTAATCCTCTCCCTAACCCTAAACCTAACCCTCACACTCACCCTAACCCTAACCCTAACCCTACCCCTCAGCCTACCCCTCTCACTGACCCTAACATTCACCCTCACCCTGACCCTAATCCTAAACTTAAACCTTGCCCTAACCCTCACCCTCAGCCTAAACCTCACGCTAATCCTTACACTCACCCTAACACTAAACCTAATCCTAACCCTAACACACATACTAACACTAACACTCACCCTAAACTTAACCCTATCACTAACCCTAAACCTCACCCTACCCTAACCATAACCCTAACCCTAACCCTCACCCTAACCCTAAACCTAACCCTAAACCCTAACCCTCACCCTAACCCTAAACCTAACCCTAAGCCTCACACTAACCTTAACCCTCCCAATAACCCTAACCCTACCCCTCACCCTAACACACATCCTAAACCTAACACTAACCCTAACACTCACCCTAACCCTAAACCTCACCCTCACCCTCAACCTAACCTTAATCCTACCCCTCAACCTGTCCCTCATCCTAAACATAACCCTAACACTTACACTCACCCTAACCCTAAACATAACCCTAAACCTCAACCTCACCCTCACCCTCAGCCTGGCACTAACCCTCACCCTAAACCTTACCTCACCCTACCCTAACTCTAACCCTAACCCTAACCCTAACACTCACCCAAACCCTAACACTTACCCTAAACTTAACCCTAACCATAACCCTCAAGCTAACACTCACCCTTACCCTTACACTAAACCTAACCCTCAAACTCACTGTCATCCTAAAACTCTGCTTTACCCTAAAAGTCACCCACACCCTAAACCACACGTGAACCCTCACACCTACCCTAACACTCACCCTCACATTAAACATCACCCTACCCTAACCCTCACCCTCACCCTAACCCTTACCCTCACCATAAACATAACCCACACCTTCATCCTAACCCTATGCCTAACCCTAATCCTAATACTTAACCTACCACTTACCCTCACCCTAACACTAAACCTAGCCCTAAACCTCACCCTCACACTCACCCTTACCCTAACCCTAACCCTCACCCTCACTCTAACCCTAACCAAAACCCTAACCCTAACCCTCACCCAACACCTCACTGTAACCCTTAACCGAACCCTAACCCTCACCCTCTCCCTAACCCTAAACCTAACCCTAAACCTAAACCTAACCCTCATCCTCACCGTACCACTCACTCTTACCCTAAACCTAAACCTAAACCTAACCTTCACGCTAAACCTCACCCTAACCCAAAACTAACCCTCAACCTCACCCTAGCACTCACCCTCACCCTAACACTAACCCTCACGCTAACCCTCACCCTAACCCTCACCCTTACCATTCCCCTCAAGGTAACCCTCACCTAACCCTAAACCTAACTCTCGCACTAACACTAAGGCTCACACTTACCCTAACCGTACTCCTCACCCTAAGTATCAACCTAAACCTAACCCTAACCCTAAACCTCACCCCTACCCTCACCCTAACCCTCTCCCTAAGCCTCACCCTAACCCCAAGCCTCACCCTCTCCCTAACCTTCAACCTAACCCTAAGCCTCACCCTCACCCTAACCCTAACCCTCACCCTCACTCTAACCCTAATGCTATCCCTCACCGTAACCCTCATCCTACCCTTAACCCTAAAACTAACACTCACCGTAACCCTAACCCTAACCCTCACCCTCAGCCTAACCCTAACCCTCACCCTACCCCTTACCCACACCCTACCCAAACCCTAAACCTAACCCAAACACTCACCCTAACCCTAACACTCACCCTCACCCTCACCGAAACCATAACACTAACCCTAAACCTCACCCTAACTCTCCCCTTAACACTAACCCTAACCCTAACCATCACCCTAATCATCACCCTAAACCTAACACTAACTATAACACTCACCCTCACTCTAAACATAACCCTAACCCTAACCCTCATTCTAACCTTCAAACTAACCCTAACGCTAACAGAAAACCTCAAATTCACCCTAAACCTCACCCTAAACTTTACCCTCACCCTAACCCTAAACAATACCCTCACACTAATCCTAATCCTCACCCTAACCCTAATCATACCCCTCAACCTTTCCTTCACCCTAATACGAACACTAACCCCAACCCTCACCCTAATCCAATCCCTCAAACACATCTTATCCCTCACCCAAAACCTCACCCTCACCCTAATACTCACCATCTCCCTAAACATCACCCTAAACTTAACCCTCATGCAAACCCTAAACCTAAACCTCACACTAAAGCTAACCCCCACCCTAACCCTTATCCTAATCCTAACACCCAACCTCACCCTCACCCTTATCCTAAACCTAAAACTAACCCTAATCCTAAAAACAACCCTCACCCTCACCCTAACGATAACTCTAACCCTCACCCTAACCCTCACCTAAACCTAACCCTAACCGTAACCCTCACCCTAGACCTCACCCTAATCCTAATGCTAATCCTAACACTTACCCTCACCCAAACCGTAACCCTAACACTAATCCTCACCCTAACCCTAAACTTAACCATCAACCTCACCCTAACAATAAACCTAACCCTAACCCTAACCCTAAACCTCATCCTCAACCTACCACTCACTCTCACCCTAACCCTAAACCTAAACCTAATCCTCACCCTAACCCTAACCCTAAGGCTCAACCTAACCTTAACCCTCACCCTCACCATAACCCTAAGCCTAACCCTAACAGTAACACTAAACCTAAACCTAACCCTCAACCTCACCCTCACCCTAAACCTAACCCTATACTCACACTCTCATTAACCCTTAACCTAACCGTAAAACTAACCCTTAACCTAACCCTATCAATAACCCTCACCCTAACCCTCACCTAAACCTAACCCTAACCGTAACCCTCACCCTAAACCTCACCCTCATCCTAAAACTCACCCTAACTCTTAACCTCAACCTAACCCTAATCCTATCACTAAGCCTAACCCTCACCCTAAAACTAACCCTCACCCTAACCATATCCCTACCCCTCATGCTAAAACTCAACCTACCCCTAACCCTAACCATAACCATAACCCTAACCCTAACCCTTACCTAACCGAAACCCTAATGCTCACCCTCACCCTCACCCTAACCCTCAACCTAGCCCTAACATTTACCCACACCCTAACCCTCAAACAAACGCTAATCCTCTCACTAAACCAAACCTAACCCTTACTTAAACGAAACCCTCACTCTCACCCTCACCCTAATCCTCACCCTCACCCTAACCCTCATCCTAACCCTTACCCTCACCCTAACCCTAACCCTAACCCTAATCCTAAACTGCACACTAACCCTAACACTCACTCTAAACCTAACCCTAACACTAACCATAAACCTGACCCTAACCCTAACCCTCACCTTCACCCTCACCCTAACTCTTACACTAACCCTAATCCTCACCCTCGCCCTCACCCTAAACCTTACCCTAAACTCACCCTAACACTAAACCTTACCCTAACCCTCATCCTAACCCTAACACTCACCCTCACCCTAACCCAAAACCTAACTGTATCCCTCACCCTAACCCTCACCCTAACCCTAACCTTAACCCTAGCCCTCATCCTCACCCTAATACTCTCTCACCCTAACCCTAACCCTAACCCCCACGCTCACACTAACCCTCACCCTTAACCTTAACCTCACAGTAACCCTAACCCTAACAATAACACTAACTCTCACACTAACCCTAACCCTCACTCTAAACCTTACCCTATCACTCACCCTAACCCTCAACCTAAACCTAACATTAATCCTAACCGTAATCTTCACCCTAACCCTCACCCTAACACTCACCCTCACCCTCACTCTCACTCTCACCCGAACGCTAAAACTACCCCTCACCCTAACCTTCATCCTCACCCTAAACCTAAACCTATTCCTAAACCTAACATTCAGCCTAACCCTAAACCTCACCCTAACCCTTAACCTCACCCTACCCTAATCCTAACAGTAAACCGAACCCTCAAACTAACCCTAACACTCACCCAAAATCTAACCCTAACACTAACCCTAACCCTCACCCTAAACCTCACCCTAACACTAACCCTAAACCTAACCCTAATGCGAACCCTCACCCTCACCCTAACACTTTTCCTAACACTCACCCACACCCTAACCCTCTCCCTAAACCTACACCTAACCCTAACCCTCACCCTCACTGTAACCCTAACCCTCAACTTTACCCTCACACTAACCCTAACCCTACACCTCAACCTAACCCTCATCCTAACCCTAACCTAACCCTAACACTCACCTTAACCTTAACCCTAACCCTAACACTCACCCTCAACTTCACCCTCAGCCTAACCCTAACCCTCACCATACGCCTTACACTCGCCTTATCCTAAACCTAACCCTAACCCTCACCCTAACCCTAACACTCACCCTAACTGCAAACCTATCCTTAACCCTAACCCTCACCCTCACCTTAACCATAACCCTCAACCTTACACTCACACTAACCCTAACCCTACAGCTCACCCTAACCCTCACCTTAACCCTAACCTAACCCTAACACTCACCTTAACCTTAACTCTAACCCTAACCCTCACCCTCACCTTCACCCTCAGCCTAAACCTTACCCTCACCCTACCACTTACACTCACCATACCCTAAACCTAATCCTAACCCTCACCCTAACCCTAACACTCACCCTAACTGTAACCCAAACACTAACCCTATCCCTCACCTTAAACCTCACTCTAACCCTAAACCTAACCCGAACCGTAAACCTCACCCTATCCCTCACCCTAACCCTAAGCCTAACCTTACATTTCACCCTCAACCTAACACTCACCCTAACCCTTAACCTCACCCTAACCATGACCCTCACCATAACCATCACCCTAAACCTACCCCAAACCCTAACCCCCACCCTCACCCTAATCATAACCCTAACTCTGACCCTCATCCTAGCCCTCAACCTAACCCTAATGCTAACCCAAAACCTCACCCTCAGCCTAAACCTCACCATAACCTTTACCCTCACCCTAACCCTAAACCTAACACTTACCCTCACACTAATCCTAACCCTCACCCTAACCCTAACCATACCCCTCACCCTACCCCTCAGTCTAACACGAACCTTAACCCTAACACACAACCTTACCATATCCCTAACCCAAAAACTCACCCTAACTGTCACCATCACCCTAACACTCACCCTAACACTAAACCTCACCCACATCCTAACCCTCACACTAACCCTAAACCTAAACCTTACTCTAAACTTAACCCTCACCCTAGACCTCACCCTAACCCTAACACTCACCCTAACTGTAACCCTAACACTAATCCTAACCCTTACCCTAACCCTAGCCCTAACACTAACCCTCACCCTAACCCTCACCCTAACCCTAACCCTAACACTAACCCTCACACTAACCCAAACCCTCAGCCTCAAGCTAAACCGCACCGTGACCATAACCCTCACCCTAATCCTAAATCGAACCCACACACTAACCCTCATCTTTACCCGAACTCTCACCCTCACCCTAACCCTCACCCTCACACTAAACATCACCCTAAACCTAACCCTCAGCGTAATCCTAAATCTAAACCTCACTCTAACCCTAACTCTCACCCTAACCTTCACCCTCACCCTAATGCTCATACTAACCCTTATCCTAACCCCTACACTAACCCTAAACCTCAACCTAAACCTAACCCTCACCATCACCCTTACCCTAACCCTAACCCTCACGCTAACTCTAAACCTCACCCTAATCCTAACCCTCACACTCATCCTAACCCTCACCCTAACCCTCACCCTAACCCTAACCCTAACACTAACCCTCACCCTAAACCTCACCCTAAACTTCACCCTTACTGGAGCCCTAAACCTAACCGAAACACTAACCCTAATGCTCACCCTAAACCTAACCCTAATTCTCACTCACACCCTCACCCTAACACTCTCCCTAACCCTAACCCTCATCCTCACCCAAACCCTAAACCTCACTCTAACCCTAACCCTCACACTCACCCTAACCCTCACCTTAAACCTAACCCTAACCCTCACCTTAATCCTAACCTTAACCCTAACCTTCACCATAAACCTATCCCTAAACCTAACCCACACACTAACCCTAACCCTAATCCTCACCCTCACCCTAACCCTAACCCAAACCCCAAACCTCACACTAAACCTATTCCTCACCCTTAACCTAACCCTCACCCTAATCCTAACCCTAACATGAACCCTCACCCTCACCCTAATCCTCACCTTAAATCTTACCCTCACACTCACACTTACCTTCACACTAACCCTACCCCTCAACCTAACCCTATAACTAACCCTCAACCTCACACTCATCCTCAACCTAATCCTCACCCTCACCCTAACACTAACCCTAAAACTAACCCGCTCCTTAACCCTAACGCTCACCCTAAACTTAACACTAACCCTCACCCTCACCCTCACCCTAAAATTAACCCTAAACCTAACCCTCACCCTAACCCTCACCCTAACGCTAATACTAATCCTAACACTCACCCTCACCCTAAAACTCACCCAAAACCTTACCCTCACCCTAAACCGAACCCTAACCCTATCCCTCATACTAAACCTACAACTCACCCTAACACTAACCCTAACCCTAAATCTAATCCTCACACTAAACCTAACCCTCACGCTAACCCTAACCCTACCCCTGAGTCTAACCCTCACACTAACCCTAACCCTAACCCTAAACCTCACCCTATCCCTAACCCTAACCCTAACCCTCAACCTTACCCTAGCCCCCAGCTAACACTAACCCTAACCCTAACCCACACACTCACCCTAACCCTAACCCTCACCCTGAACCTAACCCTCAGTCTAACACTAACCCTCACCTACACCCTCACACTAACCCTTACTCTAACGGAAACCCTAACCCTCACCATCACTGTACGCCTCACAATAACAATAACCTTAAGCCTCACCCTCACCCTCAACCTAACCCTGACCCTAACCCTTACCCTCACACTAACCCTCACCCTAACCTAAACCTAACTTTCACTTTAATCCTCAGCCTTACCTAAACCTATCCCTCACCCTCACCCTAACCCTAAACCTAACCCTCACCCTAAGCCTAACCCTAACCCTAACCCTAACACTCACTCTCACTCTATACCTAAACCTAACCCTCAACCTCACCCTCGCTCTCAGCCTAACACTAACCCTAACCCTAACCCTCACCCTCACCCTCACCCTCACCCTAACCCTAACCCTAAACCTCACACTATCGCTAACCCTAACCCTACCCCTCACCCTAAACCTACCCCTAACCCTCACCTTCACCCTAACCCTCACCCTAACCCTTACCCTCAGCCTAACACTAACTTTAACCCTAACCTTCACTCTAAACCTAACTCTTACCCTAACACTAACCCTAACCCTATCTGTAACCCTCACCGCCACCCTCACCCATACCTTCAGCCTAACCCTAACCCTAACACTAATCCTAACCATAACCATCACCCTCAGGCTCACCCTAACCCTCACCCTCACCCTAACTCTAAAGCTAACAATACCCCTATCCCTAATCCTAACTCTAAACCTTACCCTAAACCTAACCCTAAACCTCACACAACCTATTCCTCACCCTTACCCCAACCTTCACCCTAATCCTAACCCTAACACTAACCCTCACCCTGACCCTAATCCTCACCGTAAATCTTACCCTCACCCTCACACTTACCCTCACACTAACCCTAACCATCAACCTAACCCTAAACCTAACCCTCACCATCACACTCACCCTCAGCTTAACCCTAAAAACTAACACTAATCCTAACCCTAACCCTCACACTCAAGCTCACCCTCAACCTCATCCTCACCCTCACCCTAACTCTAACCTTAAACCTAACCCTCACCTTAACCCTAACGCTCACCTTACACTTAATCTTAACCCTCACCCTCACCCACACCCTAAACCTAACCCTAAACCTAACCCTCACCCTAACCATCACCCTAACCCTAATACTAACCCGAAACCTTACCCTCACCCTAACCTGAACCCTAATGCTAACCCTCACACTAAACCTATCCCTCACCCTAACACTAACTTTAACCCTATTCCTAACCCTCAAACTAAACCTAATCCTCATGCTAACCCTAACCCTACCCCTGAGTCTAACCCTCACACTAACCCTAACCCTAACCCTAAACCTCACCCTATCCCTAACCCTAACCCTAACCCTCAACCTTACCCTAGCCCACAGCTAACATTAACCCTAACACTAACCCTCACCCTAACCCTAACCCTAACCCTCACTCTGAACCTAACCCTCAGCTTAACCCTAACCCTCACCCTCACTCTCACACTAACCCTTACTCTAACCGAAACCCTAACCCTCACCCTCACCCTACGCCTCACCATAAAAATAACCGTAAGCCTAACCCTCACCCTCATGCTAACCCTCACCCTAACCCCTACCCGCACACTAACCCTCACTCTAACCTACACTTAACTTTCACTTTAATCCTCACCCTTACCCTAAACCTATCCCTCAACCTCACCCTAACCCTCACTCTATGCCTAACACTAACCCTAAACCTCACCCTCACCCTAATCCTAACACTAACCCTCACCCTCACCCTCGCCCTCAGCCTAACACTAACCCTAACCCTAACCCTCACCCTCACCCTCACCCTAACCTTAAACCTAAACCTCACACTATCCCTAACGCTAATCCTTATCCTCACCCTAACCGTAAAGCTAACCCTAACCCTACCCCTCACCCTAACCTTATCCCTAACCCTCACTTTCACCCTAACCCTCACCCTAACCCTTACCCTCAGCCTAACACTAACTCTAACCCTAACTCTCACACTAACCCTAACCCTATCTGTAACCCTCACCCCCCCCACCCATACCTTCAGCCTAACCCTAACCCTAACACTAATCCTAACCCTATCCCTCACCCTCAGGCTCACCCTAACCCTCACCCTCACCCTCACTCTAAAGCTAACAATAACCCTATCCCTAATCCTAACCTAAAACTTACCCAAACCCTAACACTAAAACTCACACTAAACCTATTCCTCACCCTTACCCTAACCCTCACCCTAATCCTAAACCAAACACTAACCCTCACCCTCACCCTAATCCTCACCCTAAATCTTACCCTCACCCTCACAATTACCCTCACACTTACCCTAACCCTCAGCCTAACCCTAAACCTAACACTAATCCTAACTCTAACCCTCACCCTCAAGCTGACCCTCAACCTCAACCTCACCCTCACCCTAACACTAACCCAAAACCTAACCCTCACCTTAACCCTAACCCTCACCCTAAAACTAACCCTAACCCTAAACCTCACCCTAAACCTCACCCTAACCCTAATACTCACCCTCACCCTAAACCTCACCCAAAACCTTACCCTCACCCTAACCTGAACCCGAAAACTAACATTCACACTAAACCTAACCCTCACCCTAACACTAACCCTCACCCTAATCCTAACCCTCACACTAAACCTAACCCTCATGCTAACCCTACACCTAACCCTGAGTCTAATCCTCACACTAACCCTAACACTAATCCTACAGCTGACCCTATCCCTAACCCTAACACTAATCCTCAACCTTACCGTAGCCCTCAGCTAACACTAACCCTGACCCTAAGCCTCACCCTCACCCTAACACTAACCCTCACCCTGAAACTAACCCTCAGCCTAACCCTAACCCTCACCCTCACCCTCACTCTAAACCTTACTCTAGCCGAAACCCTAACCCTCACCCTCACACTAACCCTTTCTCTAACCGAAACCCTAACCCTCACCCTCACAGTACGCCTCAAAATAACAATAACCCTAAGCCTCACCCTCACCCTCACCCTAAACCTTTCCCTAAACCTTACCCTCAAACTAACCCTCATCCTAACCTAAACCTAACTTTCACTTTAATCCTCACCCTTAACTTAACCCTATTCCTCACCCTCACCCTAACCCTAACCCTAACCCTCAACCTAAGCCTAACCCTAAACCTAACCCTAACCCTCACCCTCACCTAAACCTATCCATAACCCTCGCCCTCAGCCTAACACTAACCCTAACCCTAACCCTCACCCCCACCCTCACCCTTACCTTCAGCCTAACACTAAACCTAACACTAATCCTAACCCTAACCCTCACCCTCAGGCTCACCCTAACCCTCACCCTCACCCTAACTCTATAGCTAACAATACCCCTATCCCTAATCCTAACCCTAAAACTTACCCTAACCCTAACCATAAACCTATTCTTCACCCTTACCCTAAGCCTCACCCTAATCCTAACCCTAACACTAACCCTCACCCTCACCCTAATTCTCAAGCTAAACCTTACCCTCACCCTCACACTTACCCTCACAGTAACCCTAATCTTAAACCTAACCCTCACCATCACACTCACCCTCAGCCTAACCCTAACCCTAACACTAATCCTAACCCTAATCCTCAGCCTCAAGCTCACCCTTAACCTCATCCTCACCCTCACCCTAACACTAACCCTAAACCTAACCCTCACCTTTACCCTAAAGCTCACCCTAAACTTAACCCTAACCCTCAACCTCACCCTCAGCCTAACAATAACCCTAACTCTAATCCTCACCCTCACCCTCACCCTCACCCTAACCCTAACCCTAAACCTCACACTATCCCTAACCCTAATCCTTATCCTCACCCTAACCCTAATGCTAACCGTAACCCTACCTCTCACTCTAAACCTAACCCTAACCCTCACCCTTACCCTAACCCTCACCCTAAACCTTACACTTAGCATAACACTAACTCTAACCTTAACCCTCACACTAAACCTAACCCTCACCCTAAACCTAACTCTAAAGCTAACAATAACCCTATCCCTAATCCTAAGCCTAAACCTAACCCTAACCCTAACCCTAAACCTCACCCTAACCCCAACCCTAACCCTAAACCTCAACCTAACCCTAACCCTAAACCTCACCCTCACCCTAAACCTAACCCTAACCCTAACCCTCACACTAAACCTAACCCTCACCCTTACCCTAACCCTCACCCTAACCCTAATCCTAACCCTAACCCTAACCCTCATTCTCACTCTAATCCTCACCCTAAACCTTAACCTCACCGTCAACCTTACCCTCAAACTAACCCTAACCCTCAACCTAAACCTAACCCTAACCCTCACCATGACCCTCACACTCACCCTAACCATAAACCTAACCCTCGCCCTAACCCTAAGCCTAATCCTAATGCTCACCCTCACCCTAGCCCTCACCCTAACATTAATCCTTACCCTAACCCTCACACTAACCCCAAACCTCAACCTAACCCTAAACCTCAACCACATCCTAACCCTTACCCTAACCCTAACCCTAACATTAACCCTAACCCTCACCCTAAACCTAACCCTGATGTAAACCTAAACCTAAACCTAACCCTAAACTTTATTCTCACCCTAACCCTCAACCTAACCCTTACCCACACTTTTACGCTAACACTCACACTAACACTAACCATCACCCTAACCCTAACCCTAACCCTTACCCTCACCCTAAAGATCACCCTCAGCCTAATCCTAACCCTAACCCTAATCCTAACACTAACCCTCACCCTCACCCTCACCCTCACCCTAAACCTAACCCTAAGCCTAAACTTCTCCTTCACACTCACCCTCATTCTCACCTTAACCCTCAGCCTCACCCTCACCCCCACCCTAACCCTAACCCTAACCCTCAAACTAAGCCTAACCCTAAACCTAACCCTAACCCTCACCCTCACCTAAACCTATCCCTAACCCTCGCCCTCAGCCTAACACTAACCCTAAACCTAACCCTCACCGCACCCTGACCCTTACCTTCAGCCTAACACTAAACCTAACACTAATCCTAACCCTAACCCTCACCCTCAGGCTCACCCTAACCCTCACCCTCACCCTAACTCTATAGCTAACAATACCCCTATCCCTAATCCTAACCCTAAAACTTACCCTAACCCTAACCATAAACCTATTCTTCACCCTTACACTAAGCCTCACCCTAATCCTAACTCTAACACTAACCCTCACCCTCACCCTAATTCTCAAGCTAAACCTTACCCTCACCCTCACACTTACCCTCACAGTAACCCTAATCTTAAACCTAACCCTCACCATCACACTCACCCTCAGCCTAACCCTAAACCTAACACTAATCCTAACCCTAATCCTCAGCCTCAAGCTCACCCTTAACCTCATCCTCACCCTCACCCTAACACTAACCCTAAACCTAACCCTCACCTTTACCCTAAAGCTCACCCTAAACTTAACCCTAACCCTCACCCTCACCCTCAGCCTAACAATAAACCTAACCCTAATCCTCACCCTCACCCTCACCCTCACCCTAACCCTAACCCTAAACCTCACACTATCCCTTACCCTAATCCTTATCCTCAGCCTAACCCTAATGCTAACTGTAACCCTACCTCTCACTCTAAACCTAACCCTAACCCTCACCCTCACCCTAACCCTCACCCTAACCCTTACACTTAGCATAACACTAACTCTAACCTTAACCCTCACACTAAACCTAACCCTCACCCTAAACCTAACTCTAAAGCTAACAATAACCCTATCCCTAATCCTAACCCTAAACCTAACCCTAACCCTAACCCTAAACCTCACCCTAACCCCAACCCTAACCCTAAACCTCAACCTAACCCTAACCCTAAAACTCACCCTCACCCTAAACCTAACCCTAACCCTAACCCTCACACTAAACCTAACCCTCACCCTTACCCTAACCCTCACCCTAACCCTAATCCTAACCCTAACCCTAACCCTCATCCTCACTCTAATCCTCACCCTAAACCTTAACCTCACCGTCAACCGTACCCTCAAACTAACCCTAACCCTCAACCTAAACCTAACCCTAACCCTCACCATGACCCTCACACTCACCCTAACCATAAACCTAACCCTCGCCCTAACCCTAAGCCTAATCCTAATGCTCACCCTCACCCTAGCCCTCACCCTAACATTAATCCTTACCCTAACCCTCACACTAACCCCAAACCTCACCCTAACCATAAAACCTCAACCACATCCTAACCCTTACCCTAACCCTAACCCTAACATTAACCCTAACCCTCACCCTAAACCTAACCCTGATGTAAACATAAACCTAAACCTAACCCTAAACCTTATTCTCACCCTAACCCTCAACCTAACCCTTACCCTCACTCTCACGCTAACCCTCACACTAACACTAACCATCACCCTAACCCTAACCCTTACCCTCACGCTAAAGATCACCCTCAGCCTAATCCTAACCCTAACCCTAATCCTAACACTAACCCTCACCCTCACCCTTACCCTCACCCTAAACCTAACCCTAAGCCTAACCTTCTCCCTCACACTCACCCTCACTCTCACTTAACCCTCAGCCTCACTCTCACCCTCACCCTAAACCAAACCCAAACCCTACACCTCAACCAAACCTTCAATGTAACCCTAAACCTAACCCTAACCCTCACCCTCACCCTAACCCTAACCCTAACACTCAGCCTGTCCCAAATCCTCACCGTCACCCTAACCCTCACCGTCACCCTAACCCTCACCCACACCCTAACCCTCGCACTCACCCTAACCGTAAACATAACCCTAACTCTCACCCTAAACCTAACCTGCACACTCACCCTCAGCCTAACCCTATCCCTAAACCTAACCCTAACCCACTATCTCACCTGCACCCTCACCCTCAGGCTAACCCTAAACCTTACCCAAATCTTAAGCCTAAACCTCACCCTAACGCTAAGCCTCACCCTAAACTTCACACACACTCTAATCCTCACCCTAAACCTATCCCTAATCTTCACCCTAACCCTAAACCTAACCCTCACACTAGACCTAACCATAATCTTAACCCTAAACCTAACCCTCATCCTCACCCTAACACTCAGCCTAACAATTACCCTCACCCTCACCCTAACCCTAACCCTCACTCTAACCCTAAACTTCACCCTAACCCTCATGATAACCCTAATCCTCCCCCTCACCCTAACCCTAACACTAACCCTAATGCTAACCCTCACCCTAACACTAAGCCTCATCCTCACGCTAAACCTCACTGTAAACCTAACCCTCACCCTAAACCTAACCCTCACCCACACCGTAAATCTCATCTTAAACCGAACCCTCAACCTCACCCTAACCCTCACCCTAAACCTGAACATCACCCTAACAATAACTCTTAGCGTAACACTGACCCTAACACTCACCCTAAACCAAAACCTCACCCAAACCCTCACTCTCACCCTAAACCTCAACCTAACCCTCACCCTAATCCGAACCCTAACCCTGATCCTCACCCACACCCTAAAGCTCACCCTCACCCTAACCCTAACACTAACCCTAATCCTCACACTCACATTCAATCTCACCCTAACCCTAACCTAACCTAACCCTCAACCTAACACTAACCCTCAACCTAACACTAACCCTCACCCTAACCCTAACACTCACCCTAACCCTAACCCTAACCCTCACCTTCACCCTAACCTTCACCCTAACCCTTACCATCACACTAACCTTCACACTACCCCTAACACTAACCCTCACACTAACCCTAAGCCTAAACCTAACCTTAACCTTAAATATCACCCTAACCCTCACCCTCACCCTAACTCTAACCCTCACCCTCAACCTAACGCTCACCCTAACCCTTACCCTCACCATAACCCTAACCCTAAACCTATTCCTCACACTAACCCTAAACCTCACCTAACCCTAACACTGCCCCTCACCGTAACCCACATCCTGACCCTAATCCACACCCTAAACCTAACCCTAAACCGAAACCTCAGCCTGACACTAACAATCACCGTCACTCTAACCCTCACACTAACCCTAACCCTCACCTACGCCCTAACCCTCAACCTCACCCTCACCCTCAACCAAAACCTCACCCTTAACCTAGCTCTCACCGTAACCCTAACCCTAAACCTTACCTAACTAGAGCCCTCACCCTCAACCTCACCCTCATCCTAACCCTAACACTCACCCTCACCCTAACACTTACCCTCACCCTATCCCTCACGCTAACCCTAACACTAATCCACACCCTCAAGGTCACCATCACCCCAACGCTAACCCTCACCCTCACCCTAACCCTTAGCCTCACCCTAACCCTCACCCTCACCCTCACCCTCACCTCAGGGTAACCCTCACCCTCACCCAAAACATCACCCTAACCCTAACTGTCACCCTAACCGTAATCCTAAATCTCACCCTAAACCTAACCCTCCCTCTAACCCTCAAACTCACCCTAATCTTCACCATAATCATAACCCTAAACCTTACCTAACCGAAACCCTCAACCTCACCCTCACCCTCAACCTAACCCTAAATCTCATCGTAACCCTAACCTTAACCCTAACACTCACACTAACCCTAATCCTAAACCTCACCCTCACCCAAACCCTAACCCTAACCCTCACCCCAACCCTCACCCTAACCCTAACACTAACCCTAACCCTCACCCTCAACCTAACCCTCACCCTAAACTTTAACCTCACCCTAATCCTCAAAAAAACCTAAACCTAGCCCTCATCCTCACCCTAACCCTCACCCTCAATCGAACCCTCACCTCACGGTAACCCTCAACCTCTCCCAAAATATCACCCTAACGCTAATCCTCACCCTAACCCAAAACCTAACCATCGCCCTAACGCTATCCCTCCATCTAACCCTCAAATTCACCCTAATCCTCACCCTAATCATAACCTTAACTCTATCCTAACCAAAACCGTCACCCTTACCCTCACTCTCACCCTAACCCTCACACTCTCCTTAGCCCTGAGCTTAACCCTAACCCTAAACTTAACCCTCACCCTCACACTCAACCTCACCCTCAGACTATCCCTAACCCTAAACCTAACCCTAACCCTAAACTTCACCCAGACCCTCACCCTCACCCTAACCCTAACCCTAACCCTCACCCTAACCCTAACCCTAACCCTAACCCTTACCCTAACCCTAACCCTAAACCTAAACCTCACCCTACCCTTCACCCTAAACCTAACCCTAACCATCACCTTCACCCTAAACTTCACCCTAAACCTTAACCTCAACCTAACCCTCATCCTAAACTTAACTCTAGCATTAACCCTAACCCTCACCCAAACCCTCACCCTAACCCTAATCCTAACCTTAAACATCACCCTAACCCTAACCCTCAACTCATCCTAACCCTCAACCTAACCCTTAACCTCACCCTAACTCTAACCCTAAACCTCACCCTCACCCTAACCCTAACCCTAACTCTAACTCTCACCCTAACCCTAACCCTCGCCCTAAACCTAAACTTAACCCTCACCCTCACAAGAACTCTAAACTTCACTGTAACCCTAACCCTAACCCTAAACCTCACCCTCACCCTAACCTTCACCCTAACCCTTACCCTCACCCTAACACTGACACTAACCCTAACCCTAACCCTCACAATAATCCTAACCCTAACCCTAAACATCACCCTCACCCTCACCCTCAACCGAACCCTAAACATCACCCTCATCCTAACCCTCACCCTAACGCTTACCCTCACTCTAACATTGACCCTAACCCTAACCCTCACACTAACCCTAACCCTCACCCTAACCCTAACCCTACCCCTCACCCAACCCTCATCCTGACTCTAATCCTCACCCTAAACCTAACACTAACCCTAACCCTCAGCCTTACCCTAACCCTCACCATCACTCTAACCCTCACCCTAACCCTAACTCTCACCCACACCCTAACCCTCAACCTTACCCTCTCTCTCACCATAAACCTCACCCTTAACGTAGCCCGCACCGTAACCCTAACCTTAAACCTTACCTAACGAAAACCCTCACCCTCACCCTATCCCTAACCCTCACCCTCACCCTAACACTTACCCTCACCCTAACCCTCACGCTAGCCTTCCCCTCACCCTCACCCTCACCCTCATGGTCACCCGCACCCTAATCCTAATCCTCACCCTCACCCTAACCCTTACCCGAACCCTAACCCTCACCCTCACACGAACCCTCACTGCACGGTAACCCTCACCCTCACCCAAAACATCACCCTAAACCTAACCGTCACCCTAACACTAACCCTGTCACCCTAAGCCTAACCCTCTCCCTAACCCTAACCCTCCCTCTAACCCTCAAACTCACCCTAAACCTCACCCTAACCCATACCCTCAACCTCACCCTCACGCTAAGCCTAACCCTAACACTAACACAAACCCTAACCTTAAACATCACCCTAACCCTCACCCTAACCCTAACCCTCACCCTCATCCTAACCCTCAGCCTAATAATTACCCTAAACCTAACCCTAACCATAACCCTAACTCTCACCCTCACCTAAGCCTTACCCTCAACCTAACCCTAACCCTACCCCTCACCCTAACCCTCATGCTAACCCTAAACTTAACAGTAATCCTCACCCTGACAATAATTCTAAACCTAAACCTAACTCTAAACTGCACCCTCACCCTAATACCCTAACCCTCACCCTACCTTAATCCTCACCGACACCCTAACCCTCAACCACACCCTCACATTAACCCTCACCCTCACCCTAGCCATCAGCCTAACTCTAACCCTAACCCTAACACTCACCCTAATCCTAAACTTCACCCTAACCCTCACCTTCATCCTAACCTTCACAATAACCCTAAGGTTAG
This sequence comes from Dipodomys merriami, assembly GCF_024711535.1. Taxonomy (NCBI): domain Eukaryota; kingdom Metazoa; phylum Chordata; class Mammalia; order Rodentia; family Heteromyidae; genus Dipodomys; species Dipodomys merriami. The sequence goes on from NW_027203259.1 coordinate 1,575,188, forward strand.
GGTGAGGGCTATTGTGAGGGTGAGGGTTAGGGTGACGGTGAGGGTGAGGGTTTCTGTTAGGTAAGGGTTAGGTTTAAGGTTAAGGTGAGGATTAGGGTGAGGGTGAGGATTTGGGTTAGGGTGAGGGTTAGGGTTAGGGTTAGGGTGAGGGATAGGGTTAGGTTGATGTTTAGGATGAGGGTGAGGTTTAGGGTGAGGGTGAGTGTTCGGGTGCGGGTTAGGGTTACGTTGAGCGTTAGGGTGAGGGCTATGTTGAGAGGAATGGTTAGGGTTAGGGTGAGGTTTAGGTTTGGTCTGAGTGTTAGTGTTAGGGTTAAGGTTAGGGTAAGTGTGAGGTTAACGGTTAGGGTGAGGATTAGGGTGAGGGTGAGGGTTAGGGTTAGGGTTAGTCTTAGGCTATGAGTGAGGGTGTGGGTGAAGGTGAGGGTTAGGTTTAGGGTGATGCTTAGGGTTAGGTTTAGGGTCAGGGTTATGTTTAGGGTGATGTTTAGCATGAGGGTCAGTGTCAGGGTGAGAGTGAGGGTTAGGATGTGGGTGAGGTTTAGGGTTATGGTGAGGGTTAGGGTGATGGTGAGTGTTAGGGTGAGTGTGAGGATTAGGGTTAGGTTTAGGGTGAGGGTTATGTTTAGGGTGATGTTTAGCTTGAGGGTGAGGGTCAGGGTGAGAATGAGGGTTAGGGTTGGGTGAGGGTTAGAGTTAGAGTGAAGGTTAGGGTGGGATTAGGGTTAGAGTTAGGGTGAGGGTGAGGGTGAGGGTTAGGCTTAGGATTAGGAATAGGGTTAGGGTTAGACTGAGGGTGAGGGTGAGGGTTTGGGTTAGGTTGAAGGTTAGGGTTAGGGTTAGGGTGAGGGTAAGCATGAGGGTTAGGCTTAGGGGTAGTATGAGGGTTAGGTGGAGGGGTAGGGTTATGGTGAGGGTGTGGGTTAGGGTTACTTTGAGGGTTAGGGTTAGGGTTAAAGTTAGGGTTAGGGAGACGGTAAGGGTTAGAGTGAGCGTTAGGTTGAGGCTGAGGGTTAGTGTTAGGGTTAGGGTGATGGTTACGGTGAGGGTTAAGGTTAATGTTAGGGTTAGGGTTAGGTTTAGGGTGAGGTTTTGGGTGAGGGTAAAGGTTAGGGTGAGGATTAGGGAGAGTGAGGGTTAGTGTTAGGGTTAAGGTTAGGGTTAAGATGAGGGTTAGAGTGAGGGATTGGGTTAGGGTTAGGGTTAGTGTTGGGGTGAGGATTAGGGTCAGGGTGAGGGTTAGGTTTAGGTGAGGGTTAGGGTTAGGGTCAGGGTTAGGATTAGGGTTAGGGTAAGTGTTAGGGCGAGTGTTAGGCTGAGGGATAGTGTTAGGGTTAGGGTGAGTGTTAGGTTTCGTGTGAGTTTTAGGGTTAGAGTTAGGGTTAGGGTTAGGGTGAGCGTGAGGGTTAGTGTTAGGGTTAGGATTAGGATTAGGGTGAAGTTGAGGATGAGGGTGTGGGTGAGGTTTAGGGTTAAAGTTAGGTTTAGGGTGAGGGTGAGAGTGTGCTTTATGTTTAGGATTAGGATTAGGGTTAGGCTTAGGCTCAGATTTAGTGTGAGAGTAAGAGGGAGGGTTAGGGTTAGGGTTCGGTTTAGGATTAGGGTGAGGGTGAGGGTTAGGGTTATGGTCAGGTTTAGGGTTAGGTTGAAGGTTAGGGTTAGATTTAGGGTTAGGGTGAGGTTGTGGGTGAGGTTGAGGTTTAGGTTTATGGTTAGGGTTAGGGTTAGGGTGAAGGTGATTGTTAGGTTTAGGATTAGGTTTAGGATTAGGGTTAGGATGAGGTTTATTGAGTGGTTGATCATTAGAGTTATTGTTAAGTTTAGGGTGAGGGCTAGGGTGAGGGTCAGTGTGAGGGTGAGGGTGAGGTTGAGGCTTTCGCTTATGTAAGGGTTAGTTTTTGCTTTAGGTTGTGAATTAGGGTAAGGGTGAGATTTAGTTTGAGTGTTAGGTAAAGATTGAGGGTTGGGGTTAGGGTTAGGGTGAGGGTGAGGGTTAGGCTTAGGGTGATATTTAGGATGAGGGTGAGGGTTAGGCTGAGGGTGAGGGTTAGGATTAGGGTTATGGATAGGGTTAGAATTAGGGTGAGGGCTAGGGTGAGGTTGAGGGTTAGGGTTAGGGTAAGGGATAGGTTGAGAATTATAGTTAGGGTTAAGTTTAGGGTGAGGGTTAGGCTGAGGGGTAGGGTTAGGGTTAGGTTGAGGGTTAGGATTAGGGTTGGGTTAGGGTTAGAGTTAGGGTAAGGGTTAGGGTGAGGGTTAGGGTGAGTTTGAGGTTTAGATTTAGCATGAGGGTTAGGGTGAGGGTTAAAGTGAGGGTTAGGGTTAGGGTTATGGTTAATATGAGGGTGAGGGTTAGGGTTAGGGTGTGGTTTATTGTTAGGGTGAGGGTTAGGATTAGGGTTAGGGTTAGGGTGAGGATGAAGGTGAGGGTGAGGGTAAGGGTGAGGTTTAGGTATATGGTTAGGATGAGGGTGAGTCTGAGGGTTAGGGTTAGGATTAGGGTTACGGTTAGTGTTAGGCTGAGGGTGAGGGTGAGGGTGAGGGTTAGGGTTAGGGTTAGTGTGAGGGATAGATTTAGTGTGATTCTTAGGGTGAGGGTGAGGGTAAGGATTACATTGAGATTTAGGGTGAGGGGGAGAGTTAGAGTTAGGTTTAGGATTAGGGTTAGGGTGAAGGTTAGGGTTAATGATAGGGTTAGGGTTAGGGTAAGTGTTAGGGTGAGGGTTAGGGTTAATGTCAGGGTTAGGGTGAGGGTGAGGATAAGTGTTAGGCTGAGGGTTAGGATGAGTGGGAGGTTTAGGGTTAGGGTTAGGGTTAGGGTTAGGGTGAGAGTTAGGTTTAATGTTAGGTTAGGGTTATGGTGAAGAATAGGGTTATTGTTAAGTTTACCTTTAGGGAAACTTTTAGGGTGAATGTTAGGTTTAGGGTGAGGGTTAGGTGTAGGGTGTGGTTTAGGGTTTGAATGAAGGTTAGGGTTAGGGTGAGGTTTAGGGTTAGGATTATTGTTAGGGTTAGGGCTAGGGTGAGGGTGAGTGTTAGGGTTAGGCTTAGGGTTAGGGTGAGCGTTAGGGTTAGGGTTAAGGTTAGGGATAGCATGAGGGGTAGTTTTAGGGTTAGGGTGAGTATTAGGTTTAGTGTGAGGTTTAGGGTTAGTGTAAGGGTTAGTGTGAGTGTTAGGGTGAGGGTTAGGGTGAGGGTTATTGTTAGGATTAGTGTTAGTGTTAGGGTTAGTGTTAGGGCTAGGGTGAGGGTGAGGGTGACGGTGAGGGTGAGGTTTAGGGATAGGGTTAGGTTTAGAGTGAGGGTGAGAGTGATGGTTAGGGTTAGTATTAGTATTAGGGTTAGGGTTAGGCTGAGGATGAGAGGGAATGAGAGGGGGAGGCTTAGGGTTAGGGGTAGGGTTAGGGTTACAGTGAGAGTTATGTTAAAGTTATTTTTAGGATTAGTGTGAGGGTGATGGTGAGTGTGAGGGTTCGGCTGAAGGTTAGGGTTAGGGATAGAGTTAGGGTGAGGGCTAGGATGAGTGTGTGGGTTAGGGTTATGAAGAGGGATTGGGTGAGAATTAGGGTTAGGGTTAGATTTAGGGTGAGGGTTAATCTCAGGTGTAGGGTTAGGGTTAGGGTGAGGGTTATGTTAAGTCTGAGGGTTACGGTTAGGTTTTGGGTTAGATTAGGCTTAGGGTGAGAGTAAGGGTTAGGGTGAGGGTTAGGGTGAGGGTGAGGTTTCGGGTTAGGTTTAGGGTGAGGGTTGGGTGAGGGTGAGGTTTAGGGTTAGGTTTAGGGTGAGGGTTGGGTGAGGGATAGGATTAGGGTTAGGGTTAGGGTGAGGGTGAGGGTTATTTTTAGGGTTAGAGTTAGGGTGACTCTGAGAGTGAGGCTAAGGGTTAGGGTGAGGGTGAGGGTGAGTTTGAAGGTTAGCGTTAAGGTGAGGATAAGTGTGAGGATTATGGTAAGGATTTGGTTTAAGATTAGGTTTAGGTTGAGGGTGAGATTGAGGGTGAGGGTGAGGTTTAGGGGTAGGTTTAGGGTGAGGGTTACGGTTAGGTTTAGGGTTAGTGTTAGGGTGAGTGTGAGGGTTAGGTTCAGGGTGAGGGTTAGGGTTAGGGTTAGGGTTAGGGTGATGGCTAGGTTGAGGGTGAGGGTTAGGCTGAGGGTGAAGGTGAGGGTGAGGGTGAGGGTTAGGGTTAGCATAAGGTTTAACTTTAGGTTTAGGGTGAGGGTTAGGGTGACTTGTGGATTAGGCTGACGGTAAGTGTTAGTGTGAGGGTTAGCGCTAGGGTTAGGGTGAGGGTGAGGTTTAGTGTGAGAGTGAGGGTTAGGGTGAGGGTGACGTTTCTGGTTCGGGTTAGGGTTAGGTTTAGGGTGAGGGTGAGGGTTAGGATTAGGTTAGCATTAGGGTTAGGGTGATGGTGAAGGTGAGTATTAGTGTGTGGGTTAGGGTTAGCATTAGGGTAAGGATGAGAGTAAGAGGTAGGTTTAGGATTAGTGTTAGGTTTAGGGTTAGCCTTAGGGTGAGGGTGAGGGTGAGGTTTAGGGTTAGGGATAGGGTTAGGGTAAGGGTGAGGGTTAGGGTTAGGGTTAGGGTGATGTTTAGGGTTAGTGTTAGGGTTAGGGTGAGTTTTAGTGTTAGGGGGAGGGTTACGTTTAGGGTTAGGGTTAGGTTGAGGGATGGGTTAGGGTTAGGCTTAGGCTGTGAATGAGGGTGAGGGTGAGGGTTAGGTTTAGGGTGAGGCTTAGGGTTAGGGTTAGGGTGAGGGTTATGTCTAGGGTGATGTTTATGGAGAGGGTGAGTGTCATGGTCAGAGTGAGGGTTAGGGTGTGGGTGAGTGTTTGGGTTAGGGTGAGGGTTAGGGGTAGTTTTAGCGTTAGGGGGAGGGTTAGGGTTAGGGTTAGCATTAGGATTAGTGAGAGGGTTAGGGTTAGGGTTAGGGTTAGGGTGAGGGTAAGGGTTAGGTTTAGGGATAGGATGAGGGTTAGGGTGAAGGTTAGTGTTAATGCTAGGGATAGGGTTAGGGTTAGGGTGTAGGTGAGGGTTAGGGTTAGTGTTAGGATGAGGGTAAGGATTAGGGTGAGGATAAGTGTTAGGGTTAGGTTTAGGGTGAGTGTTAGGGTGAGTGGTAAGTTTAGGATTAGTGTTAGGATTAAGGTTAGGCCTAGGGTGAGAGTGAGGGAGAATGTGAGGGTTAGGGTGAGTATGAGGCTTAGGTTTAGGATTAGGGTTAGGCTAAGGGTTAGGGTTAGTGTTAGGGTTAGTGTGAGGTTTAGGGTGAGGTTTAGTGATAGGGTTAGGCTTAGGATTAGTTTGAGAGTTCGGGGGAGGGTAAGGGTTAGGGTCCTGGTTAGGGATCGGGTTAGGGTTATGGTTAGGTTTAGGGTGCAGTTTAGAGTTAGGGTTAGGGTGAGGATTAGGCTGAGGTGTAGGGTAAGTGTTAGGGTGAGGGTTAGATTTCTTGTAAGAGTTAGGGTTAGGGTTAGTGGTAGGGTGAAGTTTAGGGTTAGGGTTAGGGTGCAGGTGAGGGTTAGTCTGAGGGGTAGGGTAAGGGTTAGGGTGAGGGTTAGCATTAGGGTTAGGGTTAGAGTTATTCTTTGGGTTAGGGTGAGGGTGAGGGTGACGTTGAGGGTGAGGGTGAGGTTGATGCTGAGGGTTAGCTTGCGGGTGATGGTTATGGTGAAGTTTAGGGTTAGGGTTAGGGTTAGGCTTAGGATTAGTGTGAGGGTTAGGGTGAGGGTAAGGGTTAGGGCTAGTGTTAGGGTGAGGCTTAGGATTATGGTTAGGTTTAGGGAGCATGTTAGGGTCAGGGTTAGTGTGAGGTTATGCTGATGGGTAGGGTAAGGGTTAGGGTGAGTGTTAGATTTAGTGTGAGGCTTAGGGTTATGGTTAGGGTTAGTGTTAGGGTGAAGGTTAGGGTTAGGGTGAGGGTGAGGGTTAGGCTGAGTGATAGGGAAAGGTTGGGGTGACGGTTATTTTGAGGTTAAGCGTTAGGGTGAGGGTTAGGTTGAGGGTGAGGGCTAGGTTTAGGGTGAGGGTTAGCTTTAGGGTGAGGGTTAGGGTGAGAGTTAGGGTTAGGGTGAGGTTTAGGTTTAGGGTTAGAGTGAGGGTGAGGGTTATGTTTAGGGTGATGTTTAGAATGAGGGTGAGGGTAAGGGAGAGAGTGAGGGTTAGACTGAGGGTGAGGGTTAAGGTTAGGGTTAAGGTGACGTTGACGTTTAGGGTGAGGGTGAAAATTAGGGTTCGGGTTAGGGTGATGGTTAGCGTTAGTTTTAGGGTTAGGTTGAGGGTCAGTTTGAGGGTTAGGGTTAGGGTTAGCATTAGGATTATTGTGAGGGTTAGGGTTAGGGTTAGGGTGAGGGTAAGGGTTAGGGTGAGGGTTAGGGTTAGTGTGAGAGTTAGGGTTATGGTTAGGGTTAGATTGAGGTTGAGGGTGAGGGTTAGGTTTGGGTGAGGTTTAGAGTTAGAGTGAGGTGTATGGTTGGATTAGGGTTAGAGTTAGGGTGAGGCTGAGGGTGAAGGTTAGGGTTAAGATTAGGGTTAGGGTTAGGGTTACACTGAGGGTGAGGGTGAGGGTGAGGGTGACGGTTTTTTTTAAGGTGAGTGTTCGGGTTAGGGTGAGGGTGAGGGTAAGAGAAAGGGTTAGGGTTAGGGGTAGGATGAGGGTTAGATTGAGGGGTAGGTTTATGGTTAGGGTGAGGGTTAGGTTTACTGTGAGAGTTAGGGTTAGTGTTAAAGTTAGGGTTAGGGAGAGGGTAAGGCTTAGGTTAGTGTGAGGGTTAGGCTTAGGGTTAGGTTTAGGGTGAGGGTAAATGTTAGGATGAGGTTTAGGGTGAGGGTGAGATTTAGGCTTAGGGGTAGTGTTAGGATTAGTGTGGGGGTGAGGTTGAGGGTGAGAGTTAGTGTGAGGTTTAGGGTTAGGTTTAGGGTTAGGGTTAGGGTGAAGGTTTGAATGAGAGTGAGGGTTAGGGTTAGGCTGAGGATGAGGGTGAGTTTGAGGGTTAGGGTTAGGGTTGGTTTAAGGTTAGGGTGAGGGCTATTGTGAGGGTGAGGTTTAGGGTGATTGTGAGGGTGCGGGTGAGGGTTTCGGTTAGGTAAGTGTTAGGGTTAGGGTTAGGGTGAGGATTTGGTTAAGGGTGATGGTTATGGTGAGGGTTAGGATTAGGGTGAGGGTTAGGGTTAGGGTTAGGGTGAGGGATAGGTTTAGGGTGATATTAAGGATGAGGGTGAGGGTTAGGGTGAGGGTGAGGGTTTGGGGGTGGGTTAGGCTTACGGTTAGAGTTAGGTTGAAGGCTAGGGAGAGGGTGAGTGTTAGGGTTAGGGTTAGGGATAGGGTGAGAATTAGGGTTAGGGTTAGGGTTAGGCTGAGGGGAATGGTCAGGGTTAGGGTGAGGGTTAGGTTTAGTCTGAGGTTTAGGGTTAGGGTTAGGGTTAGTGTGAGGTTAAGGGTTAGGGTGAGGGTCAGGGTGAGAGTGAGGTTTAGGGTGTGTGTGAGAGTAAGGGTTGTGGTGAGGGTTAGGTTGATGGTGAGGGTTTAGGGTGAGTGTGAGGATTAGGGTTAGGTTTAGGGTGAGGGTTATGTTTAGGGTGATGTTTAGCGTGAGAGTGAGGGTCAGGGTGAGAGTGAGGGTTAGGGTGTGGGTGAGGGTTAGGGTTATGGTGAGGGTTAGGTTGATGGTGAGGGTTAGGGTTATGGTGAGGGTTAGTTTGATGGTGAGGGTTAGGGTTAGGGTGAGGGTTAAGTTTAGGTTTAGGGTGAGGGTTAGGTTTAGGGTGAGTGTTAGGGTGAGGGTGAGGTTTAGGTTTAGGTTTAGGTTTAGGGTGAGGGTTATGTTTAGGGTAATGTTTAGCATGGGGTGAGGGTCAGGGTGAGAGTGAGGGTTAGGGTGTGGGTGAGGGTTAGGGTTATGGTGAGGATAAGGGTGATGGTGAGGGTTTGTGTGAGTGTGAGGGTTAGGGTTATGTTTAGGGTGAGGGTTAGGTTTAGGGTGAGGGTTAGGGTGAGGGTTAGGGTTAGGGTGAGAGTTAGAGTTAAGATTAGGTTTAGAATGAGGTTGAGGGTGAGGGTTAGGGTTGCGTGAGGATTAGAATTAGAGTGAGGGTTATGGTTGTATTAGGTTTAGAGTTAGGCTGAGGTTGAGGGTGAGGGTTAGGGTTAGGTTTAGGTTTAGGGTGACGGTTAGACTGAGGGTCAGTGTGAGGGTGAGAGTGATGGTTTTTTTTAAGGTGAGGGTTAGGGTTAGGGTAAACGAAAGGGTTAGGGTTAGGTGTAGACTGAGGGTTAGATTGAGGCATAGGGTTATGGTTAGGGTGAGGTTTAGGGTTACTGTGCTGGTTAGAGTTAGGGTTAAGGTTATGGTTAGGGAGAGGGGAAGGGTTAGGTTAGTGTGAGGGTTAGGGTTAGGTTAAGGGTGAGGGTAAGGTTTAGGGTGAGTTTTAGGGTGAGGGTGAGAGTTAGGCTTAGGGTTAGTGTTAGGGTTAGTGTGTGGGTGAGGGTGAGGGTGAGAGTTAGTGTGAGGTTTAGGGTTAGGGTTAGTGTTAGGGTGAAGGTTTGAGGGAGGGTGAGGGTTAGGGTTAGGGTTAGGGTTAATGTAAGGGTGAGGGTTAGGGTTGGGATTAGGGTTAGGGTTAGGGTTACGCTGAGGGTTTGGGTGAGTTTGAGGGTTAGGGTTAGGGTTGGGTTAAGGTTAGGGTGAGGGCTATTGTGAGGGTGAGGATTAGGGTGAGGGTGAGGGTGAGGGTGAGAGTGAGGTTTTCCGATAGGTAAGTGTTAGTGTTAGGGTTAGGGTGAGGATTTGGTTGAGGGAGAGGGTTAGTTTGAGGGATAGGGTTATGGTGAGGGTTAGGGTTGGGTTAGGGTGAGGGATAGGGTTAGGGTGATGTTAAGGATGAGGGCGAGGGTTAGTTTGAGGGTGAGGGTGAGGGTGTGGGTTAGGGTATCGTTTAGATTTAGGTTGAGGGATAGGGTGAGTGTGAGGGTTAGGGTTAGTGTTAGGGATCGGTGAGAATTAGGGTTACAGTTAGGGTTAGGGTGAAGTTTAGGCTGAGGGGAATGGTTAGGGTTAGGGAGAGGGTTAGTTTTAGTCTGAGGGTTAGGGTTTAGGGTTAGGGTTAGGCTTAGTGTGAGGTTAAGGGTTAGGGTGAGGGTCGGTGTGGGAGTGAGGGTTAGGGTGTGGGTTAGAGTTAGAGTTATGGCGAGGGTTAGGGTGATGGTGAGGGTTAGGGTGAGTGTGAGGATTAGGGTTAGGTTTAGGGTGAGGGTTATGTTTAGAGTGATGTTTAGCGTGAGGCTGAGGGTCAGGGTGAGAGTGAGGGTTAGGTTGTGTGTGAGGGTGAGGGATATGGTGAGGGTTAGGGTGATGGTGAGTGTTAGGGTGAGGGTGAGGGTTAAGGTTAAGTTTAGGGCGAGGGTTAGGTTTAGGGTGAGGGTTAGGGTGAGGTTTAAGGTTAGGGTGAGAGTTAGGTTTAGATTTAGGGTGAGGGTTATGTTTAGGGTGATGTTTAGCATGAGGGTGAGGGTCAGGGTGAGAGTGAGGGTTAAGTTGTGGGTGAGGGTTAGGGTTATGGTGAGGGTTAGGGAGATGTTGAGGGTTTGGGTGAGGGTGAGGGTTAGGTTAAGGTTTAGGGTGAGGGTTAGGTCTAGGGTGAGGGTTAGGGTGAGGGTAAGTGTTAGGGTGAGGGTTGGGGTTAGGGTGAGAGTTAGAGTTAAGGTTAGGTTTAGATTGAGTTTGAGGTTGAGGGTTAGGTTTGGTTGAAGTTTAGAGCTAGAGTGAGGGTTATGGTTTAATTAGGGTTAGAGTTAGGGTGAGGGTGAGGGTGAGGGTTTGGGTTAGAGGTAGGGTTAGGGTTAGGGTTAGGCTGAGGGTGACAATGAGTGTGAGAGTAAGGTTTATGCTTATGGTTAGGGTGAGGGTTAGGGTTAATGTGAGGGTTAGGGTGAGGGTTAGGATAAGGGTTAGGTTGAGGTTTAGGGTGAGTGGGAGGTTTAGGGTTAGGGTTAAGTTTAGGGTGAGGGTTAGGGTGAGGGTTAGGTTTAAGGTTAGGTTAGGGTTAGGGTGAGGGTTAAGGTGAGAGTGACAGTTTTAGGATTAGTGTTAGGTTGAGGGTTAGACTTAGGGTGAGGGTGAGGTTGAGGTTTAGGGTTAGGGATAGCGTTAGGGTTAGGGTGAGGATTAGGGTTAGGGTGAGGGTTAGGTTTAGGGTTAGGCTGAGGGTGAGGGTTAGGGTTAGGGTTAGGATTAGGATGTGATTGAGGGTGAGGGTGAGGTTGAGGGTTAGGTTTAGGGTGAGTCTTAGCGTTAGGGTTAGGGTGAGGATTATATTTATGGTGATGTTTAGCGTGAGGGTGAAGTCAGGGTGAGAGTGAGGGTTATGGTGTGGGTTAGGGTTAGGGTTAGGGTGATGGTGAGGGTTAGGGTGAGTGTGACGATTAGGGTTAGTGTTAGGGTGAGGGTTAGGGTTAGTTTTACGGTTTGGGTGAGGGTTAGTGTTAGGGTTAGCATTAGGATTAGTGTGAGGGTTAGGTTTAGGTTTAGGTTTAGGTTTAGGGTAAGGGTTAGGGTGAGGGTATGGTTTAGGGTGAGAGTTAGGGTTAAGTTTAGGGTTAGATTGAGGTTGAGGGTGAGGGTTAGGGTTGGGTGAGGGTTAGAGTTATAGTGAGAGTTAGGGTTGCATTAGGGTTATATTTAGGGTGAGGGTGAGGGTTGGGGTGAGGATTAGGGTTAGTGTTAGGGATAGACTGAGGATGAGGGTGAGGGTGAGGGTGGCGGTTTGGATTAGGTTGAGGGTTAGTTTTAGGGTGAGGGTGAGGTTAAGCGTGAGGGTTAGTGTTAGGGGTAGGATGACGGTAGGTTGAGGGGTAGGGTTATGGTTAGGGTGAGGGTTTGGGTTACTATGAGGTTTAGAGTTAGGGTTAAGGTTAGGGTTAGGGAGGGGGCACGGGTTAGCATGAGGGTTAGGTTGAGGGTGAGGGTTATTTTTAGGTTTAGCGTGAGGGTTACTGTGAAGTTTAAGATTAGTTTTAGGGTTAGGGTTAGGGTGAGGATTAGGGAGATTGTAAGGGTTGGGGTGAGCGTTAGGGAGAGTGAGGGTTAGGGTTAGGGTTAGGGTTAGGGTGAGGCATAGGGTGAGGCTTAGGGTTACGGTTAGGGTTAGGATGAGGGTTAGGGTGAGGGTTAGGGTTAGGGTTAGGGTTAGGGTGAGGGCTAGGGTCACGGTCAGGGTTAGGTTTAGGATGAGGGTTTGGGTTAGGGTGAAGGTTAGTATTAGGGTTAGGCTAAGGGTTAGGGTGAGAGTTAGGGTTAAGGTTAGGGTTAGATTGAGGTTGAGAGTGAGGGTTAGGTTTGGGTGAGGGTTAGAGTTAGCGTGAGGGTTAGGGTTGGATTAGGGTTAGAGTTAGGGTGAGGATGAGGGTGAGGTTTAGGGTTAGGATTAGGGTTAGGGTTAGGGTTAGACTGAGATTCTGGGTGAGGGTGAGGTTTAGAGTTAGAGTTAGGTTTAGGGTGAGGGTGAGAGTGAATTTTAGGGTTAGGATTAGGAGTAGGGATAGGCTTAGGCTAAGGTTGAGTGTGAGAATAAGAGGGAGGGTTAGGGTGAGGGTTTGGTTTCGGGTTAGGGTTAGGGTGAGGGTGAGGGTTAGGGTTAGGTTCAGGTTTATGGTTAGGGTGAGGGTTAGGGTTAGGTTTAGAGTTAGGGTGAGGGTGTGGGTGAGGGTGAAGTTAGGGTGAAGGTTAGGGTTAGGGATAGGCTGAAGGTGAGGTTTAGGTTTAGAATTAGTGATAGGGTTAGGGTTAGGCTGAGGGTGAGGGTGTGGTTGAGGGTTTGGGTTTAGTGTGAAGGTTAGGGTGAGGGCTAGGCTGAGGGTCAGGGTTAGGGTGAGGGTGCGGGTGAGGGTTTCGGTTAGGTAAGGGTTAGTTTTAGGGTTAGGTTGAGGATTAGGATGAGGGTAAGTGTAAGGGTGAGGGTTAGGGTTAGGTTGAGGGTTGGGGTAAAGGGTTAGGGTGAGGGCTAGGGTTAGGTTTAGGGTGACGTTTAGGATGAGGGTGAGTGTTAGGGTGAGGCTGATGGTTCGGGTGAGGTTTAGGGATAGTGTTAGAATAGTGTGAGGCTAGGGTGAGGTTGAGGTTTTGGGTTAGGGTTAGGGATAGGGTGAGGGTTAGGCTGAAGGGTAGGGTTATGGTTAGGGTGAGGGTTACGTTTAATCTGAGGGTTAGGGTTAGGGTAGGGTTAGGGTGAGGTTTAGGGTCCAGATGAGGGTTAGTTTTAGCATTATGGTTAGGGTGAGGGATAAGGTTATGGTTAGGGTTAGGGTTATGGTTAATGTGAGGGTGAGCGTTAGGGTTAGGGTGAGGTTGAGGGTTAGGATTAGCGTTAGCGTTAGGGTGAGTGTGAAGGTGAGGCTGAGGGTGAGGGTGAGTGTGAGGGTGAGGTTGAGGGTGAGGGTGAGGGTTAATGTTAGGGTTAGGGTGAAGTTTAGGGTCAGTGTGTGTCTTAGGGTGAGGGTGAGGGTAAGGGTTAGGTTGAGTGTTAGGTTGAGGGTGAGAGTCAGGGTTAGGGATAGGATAAGTGATAGAGTGAACTTTAGGGTTAATGCTAGGGTTAGGGTTAGGGTAAGATTTAGGGTGAGGTTTAGGGTTAGGGTGAAGTTTAGGGTTAGGGTGAGGCTTAGGGTTTGGATTAGGTTAAGGTGAGGGCTAGGGTGAGGGTGAGGGTTAGGGTTAGGCTTAGGGTGAGGGTAAGGTTTAGGTTTAGGGTTAGGTTTAGGGTTAGGGTGAGGGGTAGGTTTAGGGTTAGTGTGAGGTTTAGTTTTAGTGTGAGTGGTAGGCTTTGGGTTAGAGTTTGTGTTAGGATGAGGGTAAGGATTAGGGTGAGGGTTAGTGTTTGGGTTAGGATTAGGGTTAGGGTGAAATTGAGGGTTAGGGTTAGGGTTAGGATTAGTGTGAGGGTGAGGGTTAGGGTTAGGTTTTGGGTGAGTGTTAGGTTTAGGGTTAGGGTTATGGTTAGGGGTATGGTTAGGGTATGGTGAGGGTAAGGTTTAGGGTGAGGGTTAAGTTTAGTCTGAGGATGAGGGTGAGGGTGAGTGTGAGGGTTAGGTTTAGGGTTAGGGTGAGTGTTAGGGTTAGGGTTAGGGTTAGGATGAGGGTTAGGGTGAGGTGTAGGGTTAGTTTTAGGGTGAGGGTGAGGGTGAGGGTTAGGCTTAGGGTGAGTGTTAGGTTAGTGTCAGGGATAGGGTGTGGGTTAGCGTGACGGCTAGGGTTAGGTGTAGGGTGAGGGTTAGTGTTAGTGTGAAGGTTAGGTTTAGGGATAGGATTAGGGTAAGGTTTAGTGTGAGGGTTACCGTTAGGGTTAGGATTAGGGTTAGTGTAATGTTTAGGGTGAGGCTTAGGGTGAGGGTGAGGGTTAGGTTTAGGGTTAGATTAAGGATTAAAGTTTGGTTTATGGTGAGGGTAAGGGTAAGGGTTAGGTTTAGGATGAGGGTTTTGGTGAGGGGTATGTTTAGGGTTAGGGTGAGGGTTAGGGTGAGGGTTATGGTTAATGTTATGATTAGGGTTAGCGTGAGGGATAGCGTTAGGGTTAGGGTTATTGTTAGATTTAGGGTTAGGGTTAGGGTAGGATTAGGGTTAGGGTTAGGGTTAGGCTGAGGGTGAGGCTGAAGTTGAGGGTGGGGGAAAGGGTTTGGGTTAGGGTGAGGTTAACGGTGAGGGTTATGGTTATGGTTATGGTTATGGTTATTGTTATGGAGAGGGTTAGGCTGAGTGTGAGGGTTACGGTGAGGGTTAGGGTTAGGGTGAGGGATATGTTTAGGGTTAAGGTGATGGTTATGGTTAGGATGATGTATAGGATGAGGTTGAGGATTAGTGTGAGGGTGAGGGTGAGGGTGAGGCTGAGAGTTAGTTTGTGGGTGAAGGTTAGGATTAGGGTGAGGGTTAGGGTGACAATGAGGGTTGGGGTGAGGGTGAGGATTAGGGTTAGGGTTACGGTAATTGTTAGTTTTAGGGTTAGTGTTAGGGTGAGGGTTAGGGTGAGGTGTAGGATTAGGGTTACGTTGAGGGTTAGGATTAGTGTGAGGGTTAGGGTTAGGTTAAGGTTCGGAGTAGGGTTCAAGTAAGGTATTGGGTGAGGTTTAGGGTGAGGGTGAGGGTTAGGGTTAGCATTAGGGTTAGGGTGAGGTTTAGGTTTAGGGTTAAGTTTAGAGTTAGATTGAGGGTGAGGGTGAGGGTTTGGGTTAGGATTAGTGTTACGATTATATTTAGGCTGAAGGTGAGGGTGAGGATGAGGGTGAGGGTTACGGTTAGAGCGAGGGTGAGGATTACGTTTAAGGTGAGGGTGAGGGTTAGGGTGAGTGTTAGGGTTAGGATCAGTGAAAGGGTGAGGGCTAGGGTGAGGTTGAGGGTTAGTGTTAGGGTTAGGGATAGGGTGAGGTTTAAGGTTAAGTTTAGTGTTAGGGTGAGGGTTAGGCTGAGGTATAGGGTTAGGGTTATCATGAGGGTTACGTTTAGTGTGAGGGTTAGAGTTAGAGTTAGGGTTAAGTTTAGTATTAGGGTGAGGTTTAGGTTTAGTGTGAGGGTTAGGGTTAGGGTTAGGGTTAGGATTAGGATTAGGCTGAGGGTGAAGGTGAGGATGAGGGTTAGGGTTAGGGTTAGATTAAGGGTGAGGTTTAAGGTTAGGGTTAGGGTGAGGGTTAGTGTGAGTGTAAGGGTTAGGTTGAGGTTTAGGGTTAGAGTTAGGGTTAGGGTTAGGCTGAGGGTGAGGGTGATGGTGAGGGTTAGGGTTAGGTTTAGGTTGTGGTTTAGGGTTAGTTTGAGAGTAAATTTGAGTGTGACGGTAAGGGTAAGAGTGAGGATTAGTGTGATGGTGAGAGTTAGGGTTTGGTTGTGGTTTAGGGTAAGGGTGAGGGTTAGGTTTAGTGTGAGGGTTAGTGGTAGGTTTAGATTAAGGGTGAGGGTGAGGATTAAGCTTAGGGTTAGGGTGAGGGTTAGGGTTAGGGTTGGGTTTAGGATGAGGGTTAGGGTTAGGCTTAGTGTGAGGTTCAGGGTTAGGATTAGGGATAAGCTTATTTTTAGCTTTAGAGTTAGGGTGTGGGTTAGGTTTATGGATAGGTTTAGGGTGAGCCTGAGGGTGAGTGTTACGGTAGGATTAGTTTTAGGGTTGGGTTAGGCTGAAGGTAAGGGTTAGGGTTAGGGTTATGTTTAGGGTGAGGGATAGGTTTAGTGTGAGGGTTAGTGTTAGGGTTAGAGTTAGTGTTAGGCTGAGGGTAAGGGATAGGTTGAGGGTTAGGGTGAGGGTGAGGTTTAGGGTTAGGGTTAGGGTGAGGGTTAGGTTTAGGGTGAAGTTTTGGGTTAGGGTTAGCATTAGGGTTAGGGTGGTGATAAAGATTAGGGTTAGGGATAGTGTGAGGGTTAGGGTTAGGGTTAGGGAGAGGGTGAGGATTTGTGTTAGGGTGAGGTTGAGGGTTAGGAGGAAATTTAGGGTTAGGGTTATGGTTAGGATTAGTTTGTGGGTTAGGGTTAGGTTTAGGCTCAGGGTTATGCTGAGGATAAGTGTTAGGGTGAGGTTTAGGGTGAGGGTGAGGGTTAGGGTTAGCTTTAGGGTTAGAGTGAGGGTTACGTTGAGGGTTAGGTAGAGGGTTAGGGTTAGGGTTAAGTCTCTGGTGAGGGTAAGGGTTAGCGTAAGGTTTAGGGTTAGGTTTAGGGTTAGGGGAGGGTTAGATTTGTGTTAGGGTTAGAGTTAGGGTGAGGGTTAGGGTTGGGTTACGTTTAGAGTTCTGGTAAGGGTGAGGGTGAGGATTAGTGTTAGGGTTAGGTTTAGTGTTAGGCTGAGGGTGAAGGTGAGGGTTAGGGTTCGTGTTAGGCTGAGGGTGAGGTTAAGGGTGAGGGTCAGGTTTAGGATTAGGCTGAGGGTGAGGGTTAGGGTTAGGTAAGGGTTAGGCTTAGGGTGAGTGTTAGGGTTAGTGTTAGGTTTAGGGTTAGGGTGAGGTATATGGTTAGGTAAGGGTGAGGATTAAGGTGAAAGTTAGGGTTAGGGTTAGGGTTCGGCTTAGGGTGTGGGTTAGGTTTAGTGTGGGGTGAGGATGAGGGATAGGGTTAGGGTGAGTTTGAGGTTTAAGGTTAGGGTTAGGGTGAGGGTTAGGGTTAGGGTTAGGGTGAAGGTTAAGATTAGGGTGATGTTTAGGGTGAGGGTGTGGGTTAGTGTGAGGGTGAGTGTTCCGGTGTGGTTGAGGGTTAGGGTGTGGGTGCGGGTTAAGTTAGGGTTAGGGTTAGGGTGACGGTGAGGGTTAGGGTTAGGGTGACGGTGAGGGTTAGGGTGAGGGTTCGGGTTAGGGTAAGGTTTATTGTTTGGGTTAGGGTCAGGGTGAAGGTGAGGGATAGGGTTAGGTTTAGGGTGAGGGTAAGGCTTAGGGTGAGGGTGAGGTAAGGGTGAGGGTGCAGGTTAGGTTTAAGGTGAGAATTAGGGTTAGGGTTAGCGTTCGGTTTAGGGTGATGTTTAGGTTTAGGATGAGGGTGAGGGTTCGTGTGAGGTTGAAGTTTAAGTTGTGGTTGAGGGTTAGGGTTAGGGTGAGGTTTAGGGTGACAGTGAGGGTGAGAGTTCGGGTTAGTGTTAGCTGAGGGCTAGGGTGAGGTTGAGGTTTAGGGTTAGGGATAGGGATAGTGTGAGGTGCAGTGTTAGGGTTAGGGTTAGGGTGAAGGATAGGGTGCTGGTGAGGGTTAGGAGTAGTGTGAGGGTTACGGTAATGGTTAGGGTCAGCGTTAGGGTGAGGATAATGGTTAGGTGAGGTTTAGGTTGAGGGTGATGTTTAGGGTTAGCGTTTGTTTTAGGGTGAGGTTTAGGGTGAGTGTTGGGTTAGGTTTCGGGTTAGGGTGAAGATTAGCGTAAGGTTTTGGGTAATGGTTAGGGTTAGGGTGAGGTTTAGGGTTGCGTTAGGGTCAGAGTTAGGGTGAGGGTTAGGGTTCGGTTAGGGTTAGAGTTAGGGTGAAGTTTAGGGTTGGGTTAGGGTTAGAGTTTGGGTGAGGGTGAGGGTTAGGTTTATGGTTAGGGTGAGGGTTAGGGTTACACTGAGGGTGAGGGTGCGGGTGAGGGTGAGGGTTACAGTGAGAGTGAGGGTGAGGCTTACGTTTAGGGTGAGGGTGAGGGTTAGGGTGAGTGTTAGGGTTAGGGGCAGTGTTAGGGTGAGGGCTAGGTTGAGGTTGATGGTTAGGGTTAGGGATAAGGATAGGGTGAGGTTTAAGGTTAAGGTTAGTGTTAGGGTGAGGGTTAGGCTGAGGTATCGGGTTAAGGTTATCATGAGGGTTACGTTTAGTGTGAGGGTTAGGGTTAGCGTTAGGTTTAGTGTTAGGGTGAGGGTTAGGTTTAGTGTGAGGGTTAGGGTTAGGGTTAGGGTTTGGGTTAGGGTTAGGTTTTGGCTGAGGGTGAAGGTGAGGGTGACGGTTAGGGTTAGGGTTAGATTAAGGGTGAGCGTTAAGGTGAGGGTTAAGGTTAGGGTTAGGGTGAGTGTTAGTGTGAGTGTAAGGGTTAGGGTGAGGTTTAGCGTTAGGGTGAGGTTTAGGGTTAGAGTTAGGGTTAGGGTTAGGGTTATTGTGAGGGTTAGGATTAGGTGAAGTTTAGGGTGAGGGTTAGGTTTAGTGTTAGGCTTAGTGTTTGGGTGAGTGTTAGGGTTAGGGTGAGGGTTAGGTTTAGGGTTAAGGTTACAGTAGGGTGAGGATAAGGATTAGGGTTAGATTTAGGGTGACGGTGAAGGTTAGGTTTAGCTTTAGGTTTAGGGTGAGTGGTAGGATGAGGGTTAGGCTTAGGGTTAGGGTTAGGGTGAGGTTTAGGCTGAGTAGTAGAGTTAGGGTTAGGGTGAGGGTGAGGTTTAGTGTGAGGGTTAGGGTTAGGCTTAGGGTGAATGTGAGGGTTCGGGTGAGGGTTAGGTTGAGGGTGAGTCTTTGGGTTACCATTAGGGTTAGGGTGAGTGTTAGGGTGATGATTAGGGTTAGCGTTAGTGTTAGCATGAGGGTGAGAGTTAGGGTGAGGGTAATGGTGAGAGTTAAGATTAGGATTAGGGTGAGAATTAGGGTCAGGGTTAGGGTAAGGTTTAGGTTTAGGGATAGGGTAAGGGTGATGGTTAGGGTTAATGTTAGGGTTAGGTTTAGGGTGAGGGTTAGCGTGGGGGTGAGGGTGAAGGTAACGGTGAGGTTTAGGTTTAGTGTTAGGGTTAGGGTGAGTATTAGTTTTAGGGTTTGAGTGAGGGTTAGGGTGAGGGGTAGGATTAGGGTGAGGGTTAGGGTGAGGGGTAGAGTTAAGGTTCGGGTGAAGGTTAGGTTTAGTGTGAGGGTTAAAGTTAGGGTTAGGTTTAGGGTTATTGTGAGGTTTAGGGTTAGGTTTAGGGTTATGTGAAGTTTCGGGTGAGGGTTAGGGTTAGTGTTAGGCTTAGGGTTTGGGTGAGTGTTAGGGTTAGGGTGAGGGTTAGGGTTAGGGTTAGGGTTAGAGTAGGGTGAGGATAAGTGTTAGGGTGAGTTTTAGGGTGACGATGAGGGTTAGGTTTAGGGTTAGGATTAGGGTGAGTGGTAGGTTGAGGGTTAGGGTTAGGGTTTGGGTTAGGGTTATGGTTTGGGTGAAGGTTAGGTTGAGGTTTAGTTTTAATTTTATGGTTAGGGTTAGGGTGAGTGTTAGGGTTAGTGTGAGAGTTAGGGTTAGGGTTAGGTTTGGGGTTAGGGTTAGGTTTGGGGTTAGGGTGAGGGTTAGGGTGAGGGTGAGGGTTAGGCTAAGGGTTAGGATTAGGATTTGGATCAGGTTGAGGGTGAGGGTTAGGGTTAGGCTTAGGGTTAGGCTGACGGGTAGTGTTAGGGATAGAGATAGCGTGAGGCTGAGGGTGAGGTTTTGGGTTAAGTAAGGGTTAGGTTTAGTGTTAGCCAGACGATTATGGTGAGGGTGAGGATTAGGGTGAGGGTTAGGTTTAGGTTGAGGGTTAGGGTTAGGGTTAGGGTGAGGATTACGGTTAGGGTTCGGGATAGGTTGAGGTTTAGCGAGAGGGGTAGTGTTAGGGTAAGTGTGAGTGTTAGGTTTAGGGTTAGGGTTAGGGTTCGGTTGAGGATTAGGTTGAGGGTTAGGGTTAGTGTTAGGGTTAGGATTTGGGTGAGTGTTAGGGTTAGTGTTAGGATGAGGGTTCCGTTTAGGTTGATATTTAGGGTGAGATTTCGGGTGAGGGTTCGGGTTAGGGTGTGTTTGAGGGTTAGGGGTAGGGGTAGAGTGAGGGTTAGGGTTAGTGTGAGGTTTAGGTTTAGGGTTAGGTTTAGGGTTAAGGTTAGGATTAAGATCATTGTTAGGGTTAGGGTGAAGGTGAGTTTGAGGGTGAGGGTGTGGGTGAGGCTTAGGGTTAGTGTTAGGTTTAGGTTGAGGGTGAGTGTGAGGGTTAGGGTTAGGATTAAATTTAGTGTGTGGGGAGGGTGAGAGTTTCCGTTAGATAAGGGTTATCGTAAGGGTTAGGGTTACGGTTAGGTTTAGGGTGAGGGTTAGGCTAAGGCATAGGGTTAGGGTTAAGGTTAGCATTAGGTTTAGGGTGAGGATGACTGTTAGGATTAGAGTTACGGTTAGGGTGAGGGTGAGGGTGAGGGCTAGGTTTATGCTGAGGGTTAGGGTGACGGTGAGGGTTAGGGTGACGGTGAGGGTTAGGGTGAGGGTGAGGGTGAGGTTTAGGTTTAGGGTGAGGGTTAGGGTGAGGGGAAGGGTTAGGGTTAGTGTGAGGGTTAGGGTTAGTGTGAGGGTTAGTGTTAGTGTGAGGGTTAAGGTTAGGGTTAGGGTGAGGATAAGGTTTAGAGTGAGAGTTAGGGTGAGGGTGAGGGTTAGGGTTAGCATTAGGTTTAGGGTGAGGGTTCGGGTTACGGTTAGGGTTAGGGTTAGTATTAGGTTGAGGGTGAAGGTGAGGGATAGGGTTAGGTTTGGGGTGAGGGTTAGGGTTAGTGTTAGGTTTGGCGTGAGAGTTAGGGTTGGGGTGAGGGTTAGCGTTAGGTTTAGGGTTAAGGTGAGTTTGGCGGTGAGCGTTAAATTTAGGGTTAGTGTTTGGGTGAGTGTGAGGGTTAGGATTAGGAATAGGGTTAGGTTTAGGCTGAGGGTGAGGGTGAGGGTGATTGTTTGGGTTAATGTTAGGGTTAGGTTTAGGGTCAGGGTTCGGGTTTGGGTTAGTGTGAGGGTGAGGGATTGGGTGAGGTTTAGATTTAGCGTTAGCATTAGGGTTAGGGTGAGGGTTAGTGTTAGGGTTAGGGTTAGTGTTAGGGTTAGGTTTAGGGTTAGGGTTAGGGTTAGGGTTAGGGTTAGGGTTAGGGGGAGGGCTAGGGTGAGGGTGAGGGTTAGGTTTAGGGTAAGGGTTAGGGTGATGGTGAGCATTAGAGTGAGGGTAAGCGTTAGGGTTAGGGTGATGGTGAGGGTTAGGTTTAGGGTGAGGGTAAGGTTTAGGGTGAGGTTTAGGGTTAGGGTGAGGGTTAGGCTGAGGGACAGGGTGACGGTGAGGGTTAGGGTTAGTGTTAGGGTGAGGGTTATGGTGAGGGATAGTGTTAGAGTTAGGTTTAGGGTGAGGTTTAGGGTGACTGTGAGCATTAGAGTGAGGGTGAGTGTTAGGGTTCCAGGAACGGTTTGGTTGAGGGTTGGGTTGAGGGTGAGATTTAGGTTTAGGGTTAGGCTTAGGGTGAGGGTTAGTGTTTGGGTTAGGGGAGGGTGAGGAATAGGGTGAGTGTTAGGGTTAGCTTTAGCGTTAGGGTGAGGGTGATGGTTAGGGTTTGGGTTAGGGTGAGGGCTAGGGTGAGGGTGAGGGTTAGGGTTAGGATTAGGTTTAGGGTTAGGGTGAGGGTGAGCGTGAGGGTTAGGGTTAGGGTGAGTATGCAGTTTAGGGTGACGGTGGGGGTTAGGGTGAGGGTGAGTGTTAGGGTTAGGTTAAGGGTGAGGGTGAGAGTGAGGTTTAGGATTAGGGTTAAACTTAGGGTTAGGGTGTGGATAAATGTTAGGGGGAGGGTTAGTGTGTGGGTGAGGGTTAAGTTTACTGTTAGGATCATGGTGAGTGTTAGGGTGAGGGTTATGGTTAGGTTTAGGTTTAAGTTGAGGGTTAGGTTTAGGGTTAGGGTTAGGGCGAGAGTTAGGGTTAGGGTAAGGCTTAGCGGTAGGTTTAGGGTTAGGGTGAGGTTTTGGGTGAGGATTAGATTTAGGATTAGGATTAGGGTTAGGATTATGCTTAGGCTTAAGGAGAGGGTGAGGGTGAGAGTGATGGTGAGCGTTAGTGTTAGAGTTAGTGATAACTTTAGGTTTAGGGTGAGGGGAGGGTGAGAATTTCCGTTACATAAGGGTTATGGTAAGGGTTAGGGTTAGGGTTAGGATTAGGGTGAGGGTTAGGCTGAGAGATAGGGTTAAGGATAGGGTTAGTGATAGGGTGAGGGTGAGGGTTATGGTTAGGTTTAGTGTGAGGTTTAGGGTGAGGGTGAGTGTTAGGTTTAGGGTGAGATTGAGGGTTAGGGTGACAGAGAGAGTTAGAGTAAGTGTGAGGTTTAGGGTTAGGGTTATGGTGAGGATTAGGGTGAGGGTTAGGGTTAGGTTTAGGTTTGGGGTTCAGGTTCAGGTGAGGGTAAGGGCTAGGGTGAGGTTTAGGGTGATGGTCAGGGTTAGGGTTAGCATTAGAGATAGGGTGAGGGTGAGGGTTAGGGTTAGGGTAAATGTGAGGGTGAGGTTTAGTATTAGGGTGAGGGTTTGGGTGAGGGATAGGTTTAGGGTTAGTGTGAGGGTTAGGTTTAGTGTGTGGGTTAAGTTTAGGGTTAGTTTTAGGCTGAGGGTGAGGGTGTGGGTGAGGGTTAGAGTGAGGGTTAGGGACAGGTTTCGGGTTAGTGTGAGGGTTAGGGTGAGGGTAAGGGTAAGGTTTATGGTGACGGTGAGGGTTATTGTGAGTGTTAGTGTTAGAGTTAGGCTGAGGTTGAGGGTTAGGGTGAGGCTTGGTTTTGGTGTACGTATTAGGAATAGGGTGAGGGCTAGTTGAGAGTGCGGGTTAGTGTGAGGGTGAGGGTGAGAGTGATTATTTCTGTTAGGTATGGGTCCGGCTTAGGGTTAGGGTGAGGATTAGGGTGAGGGTGAGGGTTAGGTGAGCGTTAGGTTTAGGGTGAGGAAGGGATAGGGTTTGGGTGAGGTTTAGGGTTAGGTTGATGTTCAGGGTGAGGGTGAGGGTTAGGGTAAGTGTGAAGTTTCGGGGGAGATTGAGGCGTAAGGTGTGGTTGAGGGTTAGGGTTAGGGTTAGGGTTAGTCTGACAGTGAGGGTTTGGGCTAGGGTTAGGGTTAGGGTTAAAGTTAGGGTGAGGGTTAGGGTTAGGGTTAGAATGAGGGTTAGGTTTCATGTGAAGGTTATGGTTATTGTTAGATTGAGGTTTAGGGTGAAGGTAAGGGTTAGGGTGAAGGTTAGGGTGAGAATGAAGTTAGGAGTTGCTTGAGTGTTAGGGTGAGTGTTCGGGTGAGGGTGAGGGTTAGGTTTAGGATTAGGGTTAGGTTGAGGGAAAGGATTAGGGTGAGGGATAGGTTGAGTGTGAGGATAAGGGTGAGGTTTAGGGTTAGGATTAGGTGAGGGTGGGGGGGAAGGTTAGGGTTAGGCTGAGGGTTATAGTTAGGGTTAGGGTGAGGGTTAGCGTTAGGGTAAGGGTTAGGGTGAGATTGAGGGTTAGGGTTAGGGTTAGGGTTAGGGTGAGGGGATGATGAGAGTTTCCGTTTTTTAACGGTTAGGGTTGGGTTAGGGTGAGGTTTCAGGTGAGGGTGAGGGTTAGGGTGTGGGTGAGGGTTAGGGTGAGGGTGAGGGTGAGGTTTAGATTTAGGCTGAGGCTTAGAGTGAGTGTTATGGTTAGTTTGAGTGTTATGGTTAGGGTTAGGGTGAGGGTAAGGTTTAGGGTGAGGGTTAGGGTGAGGGTGAGCGTTAGGGTTAGCATTAGGGTTAGGGTGAGGCTGAGTGTTAGGGTCGGGGTTAGTGTTAGGGGGAGGGTTAGGGTGAGGGTGAGCTTTAGGGTTAGGGTGATGGTGAGCATTAGAGTTAGGGTGAGCGTTAGGGTTAGGGTGATGGTGAGGGTTAGGTTTAGGCTGAGGGATAGGGTGAGGGTGAGGGTTAGGGTTAGGGTTTGGGTGAGGGTTAGGGTGAGGGTGAGTTTTCGAGTTAGGTTTAGGGTGAGGGTTAGGGTTATTGTGAGCGTTAGAGTGAGGGTGAGTGTTAGTGTTCCGGGAACGGTTAGGTTGAGGGTTAGGTTTAGGGTGAGAGTTAGGGTTAGGTTTAGGTGTAGAATGAGGGTTAGTGTTTGGTGAGGGTGAGGGATAGGGTGAGTGTTAGGGTTAGCATTAGGGTTATAGTGAGGGTGATGGTTAGGATTAGGGTTAGGTTGAGGGCTAGGGTGAAGTTGAGGATTAGGGTTAGGGTTAGGTTTAGGTTTAGGGTGAGGGTGAGGGTGAAGGTTAGGGTTAGGGTGTGTGTGAAATTTAGGGTAAAGCTGAGGGTTAGGGTGAGGGTGTAGTTTAGGGTGAGGGTGAGGGTTAAGGTGAAGGTTAGGATGAAAGTGAGGTTTGGTGTAGCGTTAGGGTTAGGGTGAGGTTTAGGGTGAGGTTGAGGGTTAAGTTTAGAGTCAGGGTTAGGTTGAGGTTAAGGCTTAGGTTGAGGGATAGGGTGAGGGTGATGGATAACGTTAGGATGAGGGTGAGGGTGAGGGTGTGGATTAGGTTTAGAGTGAGGGTTAGAGTTAGGCATAGTGTTAGGGTTAGGGTTAGGGTTATGTTTAGGGTGAGCGTTTGGGTGAGTGGTAGGGTTAGGGTTAGGGTGAGGTTTAGGGTTAGTGTGTGCGTTAGGGTTAGGGTAAGCATTAGGCTGAGGGTGAGGGTGAGGGTGAGGGCGAGAGTTAAGTTTCTGGTTAGGGTTAGGGTTAGGGTTAGGTTGAGGGTGAGGCGTAAGGTGAAGGTTAGGAATAGGGTTAGGTTAAGGGTTAGCGGAGGGTTAGGGTTAGGTTTAGGTTGAGGTTTAGGGTTAGGGTTACAGTTAGGGTGAGTGTGAGGGTGAGGGTTAGGGTGAGGGTTTGTGTTAGGGTTAGGGTGAGTGTTAGGGTGAGGGTGAGGTTTAGGTTTAGTGTGAGTGTTAGTGTTAGGGTGAGGGTGATGATTAGGTTTAGGGTTAAGGCTAGGGTTAGGGTGATGATTAGGGTGAGGGTGATGGGTAGGGTGTGGGTGAGGGTTAGGTTTAGTTTGAGGGTTATGATAATTGTTAGGGTTAGGATTAGGATGAGGTTTAATGTGACGTTGAGGTTTAGGGTTAGGGTTAGGGTTTGGGAGAGGGTAAGGATTAGGGTGAGGGTTAGGGTGAGGTAAGGGTTAGGGTTAGCATTAGGATTAGGGTGAGTGTTAGGGTGAGGTTGAGGGTTAAAGTTAGGGTTAGGATTACGGTTAGGGTGAGGGTTGGGTTTAGGGTTAAGAGGTGGTTTAGTGTTAGGGTGAGGGTAAGGGTGAGTGTTAGGTTTAGGGTGAGGGTGAGGTTAAGAGTGAGGATTACGATTAGGATTATAGTTTAAGTTAGTGTTAGGCTGAGTTTTGGGTGACAGTGAAGGTGAGGGTAAGGGTTATGGTTAGGGTGATTGTTTGGGTTAGTGTGAGGGTTAGGGTGAGGACGAGGGTAAGCGTTAGGGTGAGGGTGAGTGTTAGGGTCAGGGTTAGGTTTAGTGTGAGGGTTAGGGTGAGGGTAGGGTTAGGTTTAGGTTTAGGGTGTTGGTTAGGCTGAGGGTTAGAGTTAGGATTAGGGTTATAGTGAGGGTGAGGGGGAGTGTGAGGGTTAGGGTTAGGGTGAGGTTTAGGGTTAGGGTTAGGGTTGCGGTGAGGGCTAATGTGAGGGTGAGGTTTAGGGTTAGGGTGAGGGTTACGGTGAGGGTTAGGGTAGCTGGTAGGGTTAGGATTCGGGTGATGGTTAGGTTTAGAGTGAGGCTTACAGTTAGCGTTAGGGTTAGGGTTAGGATGAGGGTAAGGGTTAGGGTGAGGTTTAGGGTGTGAGTGAGGGTTAGGGTGAGAGGAAGGGTTAGGCTTAGGGTTAGGCTGAGTGTTCGGTTATTTTTACGGTTAGGGTTAGGGTTAGGGTGAGGGTTAGAATTAGGGTAAGGTTTAGGGTGAAGGTGAGGGTGAGTGTGAGGATTCGGGTTACGGTTACGTTTAGGGTGAGGGTGATGGTGAGGGTTAGGTTGATGATTAGGGTTAAGGTTAGATTTAGGCTGAGGGTGACGGTGAGGTTGAGAGTGAGGATTAGGATTAAGCTTAGCTTTAGGGTAAGGGTGAGGGTTAGGGTTAGTATTAGGGTGAAGGTTAGGATGAGTGTGAGGGATAGGGTTTGTGTTAAGGTTTGGGTGAGGGTGAGGGTCAGGGTTAGGGTTATGGTTAGGGTGAGGGTAAATGTGAGGTTTAGGTTAAGATTAGGGTTAGGGTTAGGGTTAGGATTAGGATTATGATGAGGGTGAGGGTGAGTGTTATGTTTAGGGTGAGGGTTAGTTTTAGGGTTAGGGTGAGGGTTAGGGTGAATGTGATGTTTATGGTGAGGATGAGTGTTCGGTTGAGGGTTAGGGTTAGGGTGTGGTTGAGGCTTAGGGTTAGGGTGAGGCTTAGGGTGAGGGTTATTATGAGGGTTAGGGTTAGGGTTAGTGTTAGGGTGAAGGTGAGGGTTAGGGTTACATTTAGGGTGAGGGTAAGGGTTAGGGTGAGGCTTAGGTTGATGGTTAGTTTTAGGGTTAGGATGAGGGTTAGGGTGAGGAGTAGGGTTAGGGTTAGAATGAACATTAGGGTTAGGGTGAGGGTTAGGGTGAGGGTTAGGGTTAAGGTTAGGGTTAGGTTTAGGTGAAGTTGAGGGTTAAGGTTAGGGTTAGGGTGAGGGTCAGATTTAGGTTGAGGTTTGGGGTGATTGTGCGGGTTAGGATTTGGGAAAGTCTAAGTGTTAGGGTGAGAGTTATGGAGAGGGTGAGGTTTAGGGTTAGCATTAGTGTTAGCGAGAGGGTAGGTTTAGGGTTAGCGTGAGGGTTAGGGTGAGTGTTAGGGTTAGGGTTAGGGTGAGGGTTAGGGTGAGGGTTAGGGTTAGGGTTAGGGTGAGGGGTAGGGTGAGGTTTAGGGTTAAGGTTGTTGTTAGGGTTAGTTTTCCGGTTAGGGTGAGGTTGTGATTGAGTTTAAGGTTTAGGGTTATTGTAAGGGTTATTTTTAGGTTAAGCGTTAGGGTTAGTGTTAGGGTGAGGGGGAAAATTAGGGTGAGTGTGTGGTTGAGGGTGTGGGTGAGGTTTAGGGTTAGAGTGAGGGTTAGGTTGAGGGTTAGTGTGATGGTAAGGGTTATTGTGAGTGTTAGCGTTAGGGTTAGGATGAGGTTGAGGGTGAGGGTGAGGGTGAGGTTTAGGGTTAGTGTTAGGGTTAGGGTTAGAATGAGGGCTAGGATGAGGGTGTGGGTTAGGGTGAGAGTGAGGGTGAGGGTGAGGATTTCGGTTAGGTAAGGTTTAGGGATAGGATTAGGGTGAGGATTAGTCTGAGGGTGAGGTTTAGGGTGAGGCTGAGGGTTAGGGTGAGGGTGAGTGTTCGGGTGAGGGTGAGGTTTAGGGTGTGGGTGAGGGTTAGGGTTAGGGTGAGGGTTAGTGTTACGGTGAGGGTTATGGTGAGGGTGAAGTTTAGGGTTAGCTTGAGGATTAAGGATAGAGTGAGATTTAGGATTATGATGAGTGTTAGGCTTAGGGTGAGGGTGAGAGTGAGGGTTAGGTTAGGGTGAGGGTTCTTGTGAGGCTTGGGGGTTAGGGTGTGTGTGAGGGCTAGGGTTAGGTTGAGGGATAGGGTAACTGTGACGTTAAGGGTGAGTGTGAGTGTGAGGGTGAGGGTTAGGGTTAGGGTTAACGTTTGGGAGAAGGTGTGGGTTAGGGTTAGCGTGAGGGTTAGGGTGAGGATTATGATTAGGGTGAGGGTTAATGTGAGGATTAGGATTAGGGTAGGCTTAGGGTGAGGGTAAGGATTATGGTGAGGTTTATGGTGAAGGTGAGGTTTAAAGTAAGGGTTAGGGTTAGGGATCGTTTACAGTTAGGGTGAGGATGAGGGTGAGTTTTAGGGTGAGGTTGACTGTTAGGTTTAGGTTTAGGGTGAGGTTTAGGGTGAAGGTGATGTTTAGGATGAGGGTGAGGGTTAGGGTGAAGGTTAGGGTTAGGTTGATGTTTAGGGTGAAGGTTAGGATGAGAGTGAGGGTTAGTGATAGTGTTAGGATTAGGGTTAGGATGAGGGTGATGGTTAGGCTTACGGTTCGTTTTAGGGTTAGTGTGAGGGTGAGGGTGAGGGTTAGGGTGAGGGTGAGGTTTGGGGTTAGGTTTAGGGTGAAGGTTAGGATGAGTGTGAGGGTTAGTGATAGTGTTAGGATTAGGGTGAGGGTGAGGGTGAGGGTGAGGGTTAGGCTTAGGGTTCGGTTTAGGGTTAGGGTGAGGGTGAGGGTGAGGGTTAGGCTTAGGTTTACCATTAAGGTTAGCATTAGGCTTAGGATGTGTGTGAGGGTGAGGGTTATGTTTAGGGTTTAGGTTAGATTTAGGAATAGGGTTAGGGTTAGGGTGAGGGTGCTGTTTAGGGTGAGGATGAGGGTTTGGTTTAGAGCTTGCGTTAGGGTGTGGTTGAGGCTCAGGTTTAGGGTGAGGGTAAGGGTGAGGTTTAGGGTTAGGGTTAGGGTGAAGGTGAGGGTTAGGGTAACGTTTAGTGTGAGGGTAAGAGTTAGGGTGAGGCTTTGGTTGAGGGTTAGGTTTAGGGTTAGGATGAGGGTTAGGGTGAGTGGTAGGGTTATGGTTAGGGGGAGCATTAGGGATAGGGTGAGGGTTAGGTTGAGGGTTAGGGTTAGGGTTATGGTTAGGGTGGGATTGAGGGTAAGGGTTAGGCTTAGTGTTAGGGTGAGGGTTAGAGTGAGGGTTTGGGTGAGGGTGAGAGTGAGGGTTAGTGTTAGAGCGTGGGTTAGGTTGAGGTTTAGTGTGACGGTAAGGGTTATTGTGAGTGTTAGGTTTAGGGTTAGGCTGAGGTTGAGGGTGAGAGTGAGGGTTAGCGTTAGAGTTAGGGTTAGGGTTAGGGTGTGGGCTAGGGTGAGGGTGAGGGTTAGGATTAGGCTTACGGTTAGGGTGATGGTGAGGGTGAGGGTTATGGTTAGGGTTAGGGTGAGGGTTAGGTTTAGGGTGATGGTTAGAGTGAGGGTTAGGGTTAGAGTTAGGTTTAGGGTTAGGGTGAGGGTTAGGTTTAGGGTTAGGATTAGTGTTTGGGTAAGGGTTAGGCTGAGGGTGAGGGTTAGGGTAAGGGTTAGGGTGAGGGTTAGGGTTAGGATTATTGTTAGGTTTATTTTTAGGTTTAGCTTGAGGGTGAGATTGAGGTCTAGGGTTAGGGTTAGTGTGAGGGTTAGGTTTAGGGGTAGGTTTAGTGTTAGGGTGAGGTTGAGGGTTAGGGTGAGGGTGTCGGTGAGGTTGAGGGTGAGGGTTAGGGTTAGGGTGAGAGCTAGGTTGAGGGTGATGGTTAAGGTGAGGGTTAGGGTGAGGGTGAGGATTTCATTTAGGTAAAGTTTAGGGATTGGATTAGGGTGTGGATTAAGCTGTTGTAGAGGTTTAGGATGAGGATTATGCTAAGGGTGAGGTTTAGGGGTAGGGTTAGGGTTAGGGTGAGGTTTGGGGTTAGTGTTAGGGTGAGAGTTATGGTTATGGTGATGTATAGGGTGAGGGTGTGGGTTAAGTTCATGGCGAGCGTTTGGGTGAGTGTGAGGTGTAGCGTGTGGGTGAGGGTTAGGGTTAGACTGATGGTGAGGGTTAGGGTTACTGTGAGGGTTAGGGTTAGGGTTAGGGTGAGTGTAAGGTTTAGGATTATTGATAGGTTTAGGGTTAGGTTGAGGGGAGAGTGAGGGTTAGGGTTAGGATCAGGGTTAGGTTGAGGGTTGGGTTTAGGGTTAGGATTAGTGTTTCGGTTAGGGTTAGGCTGAGGGTGAGGTTGAGGGTGAGGTTTAGGTTTAGGATGAGGGTAAGTGTTAGGGTTAGGGTGAGGGCTAGGATGAGGGTAATGGTTAAGGTGAGGGTTAGGGTGAGGATGAGGATTTCAGTTAGGTAAGGGTTAGGGATTGGGTTAGGGTGTGTTTTAGGCTGAGGGTGAGGGTTAGGGTGAGGGTTAGGGTTAGGGTGAGGGTTAGGGTAGGGTTTAGGATGAGGTTGAATGTGAGGGTGAGGGTTGGGTTTAGTATGTGGTTTAGGGTTAGGGTGAGGTCTAGGATGAGGCTGATGTTTAGGGTGAGGGTTAGGGTTAGGGTGTAGATTTCGGCTAGGTAAAGGTTAGGTATACGGTTAGGGTGAGGATTAGTCTGAGGGTGAGGATTAGGGTGAGGGTTAGGGTTAGGGTAAGGGTTATGGTTATGGTGATGTATAGGGTGAGGGTGAGGGATAAGTTCATGTTGAGAGTTCGGGTGATGGTGAGGGGTAGGGTTTGGGTGAGGGTTAAGGTTAGCATGAGGGTTAGGGTTAGGGTTAGGGTGAGAGTTAGGGTAAGGGTTAGGGTTAGGTTAAGTGTTAGGTTGAGGGGTATGGTTAGGGTTAGGGTGAGGTTAGGGTTTGGGTTTGTGTGAGACTTAGAGTTAGGGTTAGGGTTATGGTTAGGGTAAGGGTTAGGGTGAGGTTGAGGATTAGGTTTAAGGTAAATGTGAGGGTTAGGTTGAATGTTAGGTTTAGGATTAGGGTTATTGTGAGGGTTAGGTTGAGGGTTAGGGTTAGGGTGAGGGTGAGGGTGAGCGTTATTGTTAGAGTGTGGGTTAGGTTGAGGGTTAGTTTGACGGTAATTGTTATTGTGAGTGTTAGGGTTAGGGTTAGGCTGAGGTTGAGGGTGAGGGTGAGGGTTAGCGTTAGAGTTAGGGTTAGGGTTCGGGTGTGGGCTAGGGTGAGGGTGAGGGTTAGGATTAGGCTTAGGGTTAGGGTGACTGTGAGGGTTAGGGTTATGGTTAGGGTTAGGGTGAGGTTTAGGGTTAGGGTGAGGGTTAGAGTGAGGGTTAGGGTTAGGGTTAGGGTTAGAGTTAGGTTTAGGGTTAGAGTGAATGTTAGGTTTAGGGTTAGGATTAGTGTTTGGGTTAGGGTTAGGCTGACGGTGAGGGTGAGGGTAAGGGTTAGGGTTAGGCTGAGGGTGAGGGTGAGGGGAAGGGTTAGGGTGAGGGTTAGGGTTAGGATTATTGTTAGGTTTATTTTTAGGGTTAGCTTGAGGGAGAGATTGAGGTCTAGGGTTAGGGTTAGTGTGAGGGTTATGTTTAAGATTAGGTTTAGTGTTAGGTTGAGGTTGAGGTTTAGGGTGAGGGTGTGGTTGAGGTTGAGGGTGAGGGTTAGGGTTAGGGTGAGTGCTAGGTGGATGGTGATGGTTAAGGTGAGGGTTAGAATGAGGGTGAGGATTTCATTTAGGTCAGGGTTAGGGATTGGATTAGGGTGTGGATTAAGCTGAGGTAGAGGGTTAGGGTGAGGGTTATGGTGAGGTTTAGGCTGAGGGTGAGGATGAGGGTGTGGTTGAGTGTTGTGGTTAGTGTTCGGGGTATGGTTAGGGTGAGGGCTACGATGAGGGTGATGGTTAGGTTGAGGGTACGGTGAGGGTGACGATTTCGTTTAGGTAAAGGATATGGATACAGTGAGGGTGAGGATTAGGCTGAGGGTGTGGTTTAGGGTGAGGGTTAGTGTTAGGGTGAGGTTTAGGGTTAGGGATAGGGTGATGGTTAGGGTTAGGGTGATGTATATGGTGAGGGTGAGGGTTAAGTTCATGGTGAGTGTTCGGGTGATGGTGAGGGGTAGGGTGTGTGTGAGGGTTAGGTTTAGGGTGAGGGTTAGTGTGATGGTGAGGGTTAGGGTGAGGGTTAGGGTTAGGTTTAGGGTTAGGGTGAGTGTTAGGGTAAAGCTACCAGCACAACTATGTTTATTGCAGCATTATTTACCATAGCTAAGACATGGAACCAACCCAGATGCCCCTCAGTAGATGAATGGATCAAGAAAATGTGGTATATATACACAATGGAATTCTATGCCTCCATCAGAAAGAATGACATTTCCCCATTTGTTAGGAAATGGAAAGGTTTGGAAAAAATTATATTAAGTGAAGAAAGCCAGGCCCAAAGAAGAATAGGTCCCATGGTTTCCCTTATTTGCAATATCTAGTATAGGTATGAGTCAAGCAGAAAAGGTCAGATAATGTGATGTTAGGAAAATGAAACCTTAAATATGTATTTTAATGTTTTCGTTTCTTTCATGCATGTATTTCTAACGCATTTATAAGATTATTTCTTTGTTGCTTTGTATGTCCCTCCCCCACAGTGTAACACCCGCTTTCACTATATTTGATGTCAGTATAACATGTGGAGGAGATGGGGACAAACAAGTCGTTTAAGGATTCAGGTGGACCTGTTGCAACAATGAGAAGTACAAAATGTCATGTCAAAACCAGCTATACAATGTCGGTGTGTGGGGGGGGAGGGGGCTATAATTGGGTGGGGGAGGGGGGTAAAATTGGGTGGGGGGAGGGGGGAGGCAGGGAAGGGAAGTGAAGGGTAAACAAAGGAGGAGGCTGCAATGCTTGGTAAGAAATGTATGCATTATCCTGCCCATGTAATTGTAGCCCCTCTGTACAGTATGTTCCCAAATAAAATAAAATACAATTAAAAAAAAAAAAAGGTTAGGGTTAGGGTTTGGGTGAGGTTTGGGGTTAGTGTTAGGGTGAGAGTTATGGTTATGGTGATGTATATGGTGCAGGTGAGGGTTAAATTCATGGTGAGCGTTTGGGTGAGTGTGAGGTGTAGCGTGTGGGTGAGGGTTAGGGTTAGGCTGATGGTGAGGGTTAGGGTTACTGTGAGGGTTACGGTTAGGGTTAGGGTGAGTGTTAGGGTTAGGTTTAGGGTTAGGGTTAGGTTGAGGGGAGAGTGAGGGTTAGGGTTAGGTTCAGGGTTAGGTTGAGGGTTGGGTTTAGGGTTAGGATTAGTGTTTCGGTTAGGGTTAGGCTGAGGGTGAGGTTGAGGGTTAGGGTTAGGTTTAGGATGAGAGTAAGGGTTAGGGTTAGGGTGAGGGCTAGGATGAGGGTAATGGTTAAGGTGAGGGTTAGGGTGAGGATGAGGATTTCAGTTTGGTAAGGGTTAGGGATTGGGTTAGGGTGTGTATTAGGCTGAGCGTGAGGGTTAGGGTGAGGGTTAGGGTTAGGGTGAGGGTTAGGGTAGCGTTTAGGATGAGGTTGAAAGTGAGGGTGAGGGTGAGGGTTGGGCTTAGTATTTGGGTTAGGGTTAGGGTGAGGTCTAGGATGAGGCTGATGTTTAGGGTGAGGTTTAGTGTTAGGGTGAAGATTAAGGCTAGGTAAAGTTTAGGTATACGGTTAGGGTGAGGATTAGTCTGAGGGTGAGGTTTAGAGTGAGGGTTAGGGTTAGGGTAAGGGTTATGGTTATCGTGATGTATAGGGTGAGGGTGAGGGATAAGTTCATGTTGAGGGTTTGGGTGATGGTGAATGGTAGGGTTTGGGTGAGGGTTAGGGTTAGCGTGAGGGTTAGGTTTAGGGTTAGGGTGAGAGTTAGGGTTAGGATTAGGGTTAGGTTGAGGATTAGGTTGAGGGTTAGGTTAGGATTGGGGTGAGGTTAGGGTTAGGGTTAGTGTGAGTCTTAGAGTTAGGGTTAGGGTTATGGTTAGGGTAAGGGTTAGGGTGAGGTTGAGGATTAGGTTTAAGTTAAATGTGAGGGTTAGGTTGAATGTTAGGGTTAGGTTTAGGGTTATTGTGAGGGTTAGGGTGAGGGTTAGGATTAGGATTAGGGAGAGAGTTATGGTTATGGTTAGGGTTAGGTTGAGGGGTAGGTTGAGTGGTAGGGTTAGGGTTAGGGTGAGGTTAGGGTTAGGGTTTGTGTGAGACTTAGAGTTAGGGTTAGGGTTATGGTTAGGGTAAGGGTTAGGGTGAGATTGAGGATTAGGTTTAAGATAAATGTGAGGGTAAGGTTGAATGTTAGGGTTAGGATTAGGGTTATTGTGAGGGTTAGGTTGAGGGTTAGGGTTAGGGTGAGGGTGAGGGTGAGGATTAGGGTGAGGGTATGTGTAAGGTTGAGGGTTACAGTGAGGGTATGTGTTAGGGTTAGGGTCAGGATGAGTTTTAGGTTGAGAATTAGGGTTAGGCTTAGGGTTAGGGTGACAGTTAGCGTTAGGTTTAGGGTTAGTGTGAGGGCGAGGGTGAGTGTGAGGATTAGGGTTAGCATTAGGTTGAGGGGTGGGTGAGGGTTGGGGTTAGGTTTAGGGTGAAGTTTAGGGTTATGATGTGGGTTAGGTTTAGGTTTAGGGTTGGGGAAGGGGGTGTTGAGGGTTAGATTTGGGGTTAAGTTTAGGGTGAGGGTAAGGGTTAGGGTGAGCGTTAGCATTAGGGTTAAGTTTAGGGTTAGGGTAAGGATAAGGGATGGGGTGAGGGTTAGGGTGCAGGTGAGGGTTAAGTTTAGTGTTAGGGTTATGGTGAGGTTTAGGGTTAGGATTAGTGTTATGGTTAGGGTTAGGGTGAGCGTTAGGGTGAGGGTTAGGGTGATGGTGAGGGTTAGGAGGAGTTGATGGTGAGGGTTAGGGTTAGGGTTAGGGTGAGGTTTATTGTTAGGTTGATGGTTAGGGTGAGGAGTAGGGTTATGGTTAGGGAAAGTGTTAGGTTTAGTGTGAGGGTTAGGGTGAGGGTTAGGATTAGGGTGAGGCTGAGGGTAAGGGTTAGGTTGAGCGTTAGTGTTAAGTTTAGGGTTAGGGTGAGGATATGGGTTAGGATGAGGGTTAGGGGGTGTGTGAGGGTTAGGATTAGTGTTAGGTTTAGGATGAGGGTGAGGGTTAGGGTTAGGGTTAAGGTGAGAGTGAGGGTGATGGTTAGGGTTAGTGTGAGGATTAGGGTGAGGATGAGGTTTAGGGTGAGGGTGAGGGTTAGGGTCATGTTTAGGCATTGGCTGAGGGTGAGGGTGAGGGTTAGAATTAGGGTTAGGGTGAGGGTTAGGTTTAGAGTGTGGCTTAGGGTGAATGTTAGGGTAAGTGTTATGGTGACAGTTAAGGTGATTGTGAGGGTTAGCGTTAGGGTGAGGGTAAGGTTTAGGGTGAGCTTTAGGGTTAGAGTTATTGTTAGGGTTAGGTTTAGGGTGAGGGTTAGGGTTAGGGTGATGGCTAGGTTGAGGGTGAGGGTTAAGTGTTCTGGTTAGGGTTAGGGTTTGGGTGAGGGTAAGAGTTAGGGTGAGGGTTAGGTTGATGGTGAGGCTGAGGGTTCAGGTTAGGGTGAGAGTAAGATTTAGGATAAGCTTTAGGTTGAGGGTGAGGTTCAGTGTGAGGGTTAGGGTTAGGTTCAGGATTAGGGTGAGTGTGGGGATTAAGTTGCGGTGTAGGGTGGGGTGAGGTTGAGGATGAGTGTTAGGTTTAGGGTTAGGTTGAGTGTTAGGGTTAGGGTGAGTGTTAGGGTTAGGTTTAGGGTTAGGGTGAGTGTGAGGGTTAAGATTTGGGAAAGGCTAAGTGTTAGGGTGAGGGTTATGTTGAGGCTGAGTTTTAGGGTTAGCATTATGGTTAGGGTGAGGGTAGGGTTAAGGTTAGGGTGAGGGTGAGGTTTAGGGTTAGCGGGAGGGTAAGGTTTAAGGTGAGGGTTAGGATGAGAGTTAGGGTTAGGGTTATTGTTAGGGTTAGATTAAGGGTTAGTTTGAAGGTAGGATTGAGGTTTAGGGTTAGGGTTAGTGTGAGGGTTACGTTTAGGTTTAGAGTTAGGGTTAGTGTTAGAGTGAGGGTTAGGTTGAGGGTTAGTGTGACGGTAAGGGTTATTGTGAGTGTTAGGGTAAGGTTTAGGCTGAGTTTGAGGGTGAGGGTGAGGGTTAGGGTTAAAGTTAGGATTAGGGTTAGGGTGTGGGCTAGGGTGAGGGTGAGGGTTAGGATTAGGCTTAGGGATAGGGTGATGGTGAGGATAAGGGTTATGGTTAGGGTTAGGGTGAGGGTTAGGGTTAGGGTGAGTGTTACGGTTAGGGTGAGTATTAGGGTTAGGATTAGGGTGAGGGTGAGGGCTACGTTGAGCGTGAGGGTGAGGGTTACTGTTAGGGTTAGGGTTAGGGTTACATTGAGGGTTAAGGTTAGGATGAGGGTGTGGGTTAGGGTTTTGTTTAGGGTTCGGGTTAGGGTTCGGGTTAGGTATAGTGTGAGGGTTAGGTTTAGGGTTATTTTTAGGGTTAGGGTTAGGTTGAGGGTGAGTGTGAGGTTTAGACTTTAGGTTAGGTTAGAGTGAGGTTGATGGTGAGGGTGAGGGTGAGGGTTACTGTTTTAGTTAGGAAAGTGTTAGGGTTATGGTTAGGGTGAGAATTAGGGTGAGGGTGAGGGTTAGTGTGAGGGTTAAGGTTTGGGTGAGAGTTAGGGTGTGAGTTAGGGTTAGGATTAGTGTTAGGGTTAGGGGGAGGGGGAGGGGGAGGTTTAGGGTTAGGTTTTGTGTGAGGTTGAGAGTTAGGTTTAGGGTAAGGGCAAGGGTTAGGGTTAAGGTGAGGATTAGGATTACAGTTTGGATGAGAGTGAGGGTGAGAGTGAGGGTTAGAGTTAGGGTTAGGGTGAGGGTGATGGTGAGGGTTAAATTTAGGATTAGGATTAGGATGAAGTTTAGAGTGAGGATAAGGTTTAGGGTGAGGGTGAGGCTAGGGTGAGGGTGAGGGTTAGGGTGATGGGTAGTGTGAGGGATAGGGTTAGAATTATGGTGAGGATTAGTGTTAGTGTGAGGGTTAGGATTAGGGTTAAGTTTAGGGTTAGGGTGAGGATAAGTGTTACTGTGAGGGTTAGGGTGCAGGTGAGAATTAGGGTTAGCATTAGGTTTAGGGTAAGGTTTAGGGTGAGGGTAAGGGTGAGGTTGAGGGTTAGTTTGAGGGTTACGGTTAGGGTGAGGCCTAGGGTGAGGGTGAGGGTGAGGTTTAGGGTTTGGGTTCGATTGAGGTTTAGGGTTAGTGTGAGGGTTATGTTGAGGGTGAGGGTAAGGGTTAAGGTGAGAGTAAAGGTGAGGGTGAGGTTTAGGGTTAGGTTTAGGGTAAGGGTGAGGTTAACGGTTAGGGTTAGGATTAGAGTTAGGGTTAGGGTGAGGGTGAGGGTGAGGGTTAGGGTTAGGTTTAGTGTGAGGTTGATGGTTAGACTTAGGGTTAGGGCGAGCGTTAGCGTTAGGGTGATGTTTAGGTTTAGGTTTAAGGTGAGGGTGAGAGTGAGGTAGAGGGTTAGGGTTAGGGTGAGGGTGTGGGTGAGGGTAAGGTTTTGGATTAGGTTTAGGGTTAAGGTTAGAGTGAGGGTAATTGTTAGGGTGTGGGTGAGGGCTAGGGTGAGAGTGAGGGTTAAGTTGAGGGTTAAGGTGAGGGATAGGGTTAGGGTCATGTTGAGGGTTTGGGTTATTGTGAGGGTGAGGATTAGTGTTAAGGTTAGGGTTAGGGTGAGGATAAGGGTTAGAGTGAGGGTTAGGGTGAGGGTGATGTTTAGGCTTAGCGTTAGGGTTAGGGTAAGGTTTAGGTTGAGGTCAAGGGTGAGGTTGAGGGTTAGGGTTAGTGGTAGGGTTAGTGTGAGGGTTAGGATTATGGTTATGTTGAAGGTTACGGTTAGGGTGAGGTTTGAGGTTTGTGTTAGGTTTAGGGTTAGGTTTATGGTTAGGGTTAGGATAAGGGTTAGAATGAGGGATAGGGTGAGGTTGAGGGTTAGGCTTAGCGTTAGGATTAGGGTAAGGTTTAGGTTGAGGTCAAGGGTGAGGTTGAGGGTCAGGGTTAGGGGTAGGGTTAGTGTGAGGGTTAGGGTTATGGTTAGGGTTAGGGTGAGGGTTAAGGTTTGTGTTAGGGTTAGGGTTAAGATGAAGGTTAGGTTTAGGGTTAGGGTGAGAGTGAAGGTTAGGGTTACGGTTAAGGTTAGGGTGATGGTCAGGGTGAGGTTAAGGGTAGGGATGATTGTTTGGGTGAGTGTGAGCGTTAGGGTTAGTGTGAGGGTAATGGTTATGCTGAGGGTTAGGGTGAGGGTGAGCATTACTGTTAGGGTGAGGGTGAGGTTTAGGGTTAGGGTTAGGGGTAGGGTGAGGACTAGGGTGAGGATGAGGGTTAGAATTAGGTTTAGGGTGAGGGTTAGGTTGCAGGTGAGTGTTAGGGTCAGGGTTAGCATTAGTGTGAATGTTAGGTTGAGGGTGAGGGTAGGGGTTAGGGTGACAATTAAGGTGAGGGTGAGGGTTAGAGTAAGGATTAGGGTTAGGGTTATTGTGAGGGCTAGGTTGAGGGTGAGATTTAGGGAGCAGGTGAGGGTTAGGGTTAGCGTTAGGGTTATGGTAAGGGTTAGGTTGAGGGTTAGGGTTAGGATTAGGGTTAGGGTTAGGGTGAGAGTGAGAGTGAGGATGATGGTTAGGGTTAAGGTTAGGGTTTGGTTTGGGGTGTAGGTTGGGTTGGTGAGATGGTTAGGGTGAGCGTGAATTTAAAGTTTAGGGTGAGAATTAGTGTGAATGTGAGGTTTAGGGTTAGGGTTTGGGTGAGTGTTAGGGTGAGGGTGAGGGTTAGGGTGAGGGTGATTGTTAGGGTTAGGGTGAGGATTAGAGTTAGGATTAGTGTTAGGGTTAGGGCTACGGTAAAGTTGAGGGTCAGGGTTAGGTTTAGGGTTTTGTTAGAGTGAGTGTTAGGGTTAGTGTGAGGGTGTGTGTTAGGGTGTGTGTTAGGTTTTGGGTTCGGGTGAGGTTAAGGTTTAGTGTGAGGGCTCGGGTTAGGTTTATTTGAGGGTGAGTGTGAGGGTTAGAGTTAGTTTTAGGTTAGGGTAAGGTTGAGCTTGAGGGTGAGGTTGAGGGTTAGTGTTTTAGTTAGGAAAGTGGTAGGGTTAAGGTTAGGGTGAGGATTAGGGTGAGGGTGAGAGTTAGGGTGAGGGTTAGGGTTTGGGTGAGGTTTAGGGTGAGGGTTCGGGTTTAGGGTGAGGATTAGGGTTAGGGTTAGGTTGAGGTTGAGTGTTAGGGTGAGGGTTAGGTCGAGAGTTAGTTTTAGGGAGAGGTGTAGATTTAGGTTTAGGGTGAGGGTGAGGGTGAGGGTTAGGGTTAGGGTGAGGGTGAGGGTTAGGTTTAGGATTATGGTTAGGGTTAGGGTTAGGGTGAGGGTAAGGTTTAGGGTGAGGGTGAGGGTAAGGGTGAGCATTAGGGTTAGGGTGAGGGCTAGGGTGAAAGTGAGGTATAGGTTTACGGTTGAGTTTAAGGTGAGGGTGAGGGATAGGGTGATGGTGAGGGTGAAGGTTAGGGTGAGGGGTATGGTGAGGGATAGGGTTAGGGTTTGAGTGGGTTTTAGTGTTAGTGTTAGGGGTGAGGTAAGGGTTAGGATTAGGGTTAGAGTTAGGGTTAGGTTTAGGTTTAGGGTTAGGGTTAGGGTTAGGGAGAAGATAAAGTTTAGGATGAGGGTTAGGGTGAGGGTGAGGGTTTGGGTTAGGGTTAGGGTTAGGGTAAGTATTATGTTGAGGATAAGGGTGAGGGTGAGGTTTAGGTTTAGGGGTAGGCTTAGGGTGAGTGTGAGTGTTAGGGTGAGGGTTAGGGTTAGGGTTAGGGTTATTTTTATTGTTAGGTTTACTGTGAGGTTGAGGGTGAGGTTGAGGATTAAGGTTAGGGTTAGGTTGAGACTGAGAGTGAGGGTGATGGTTAGGTTTTGGATTATTTTTATGGTTAGATTTAGGCAGAGTGTGAGGTTGAGGTTGAAAGTGAGGGTTAGGTTTAGGGTTAGGATTAGGGTTAAGGTGAAGGTTAGTTTTAGGGTGAGGGTAAGGGTGAGGTTT
Organism: Dipodomys merriami; assembly: GCF_024711535.1. Lineage (NCBI taxonomy): Eukaryota > Metazoa > Chordata > Mammalia > Rodentia > Heteromyidae > Dipodomys > Dipodomys merriami. The sequence continues at coordinate 1,613,911 of NW_027203259.1, forward strand.
AGGTTTAGGATTATTGTTAGGTTTAGAGTTAGGCTGAGGGTGAGGGTCAGGGTGAGGGATAGGGTTAGTGTTAGGATTAGGGTGAAGATTAGGTTTAGTGTGAGGGTTAGAATTAGGGTTAGGGTGAGGGTTATTTTTAGCATTAGGTTTAGGGTGAGGGTGACGGTGAGGTTGAGGGTTAGATTTAGTATTATTGTTAGGTTTAGAGTTAGGATGAGGGGGAGGGGGAGGGGGAGGGGGAGGCTTAGGGTTAGGGTTAGGGTGAGGGTGAGGTTGAGAGTGAGGTTTAGGGTTAGGATTATTGTTAAAGTTAGGGTTATGGTAAGGGTTAGGGTTAGGGTTAGTTTTAGGGTTAGTGTGAGGTTTAGGGTTAGGGTTAGGGTTAGGGTTAGGGTGAAGGTAAGGGTTAGAGTTAGGTTTTAGGAAAGGGTTAGGGTTAGGTTTAAGGTTAGAGTTAGTGTGAGGGTGAGGTTGAGGGTTATGTTGAGGGTGAGGTTTAGGTTTAGGGGTAGGGTGAGGGTTAGGTTGAGGGTAATGTTTAAGGTGAGGGTGAGTGTTCCTGTGAGGTTTAGGGTGTGGGTGAGGCGTAGGTTTAGGGTGAGGTTTAGGGAGATGGTGAGGGTTAGGGAGACGGTGATGGTTAGAGTTAGGGTTAGGGTTAGGATGAGGGTTAGGGTTAGGATGAGGGTTAGGGTTAGGGGTTGGGTTAGGTTTAGGGTGAGGGTTAGAGTGAGGGTTAGTGTTAGCGTTAGGGTTTTGTTGAGGGTTAGGGTGAGGGTTAGTTTTAGGGTCAGGGTGAGGGTTGGGGTGAGGGTTAGGGTTAGTGTTAGGGTTAGGGTGAAGGTTAGGTTTAATGTGAGGGTTAGAGTTAAGGTTAGGTTTAGGGTGAGGGTTATTTTTAGCATTAGGTTTAGGGTGAGGGTGACGGTGAGGGTGAGGGTTAGGATTAGGATTATTGTTAGGTTTAGTGTTAGGCTGAGGGGGAAGGGGAGGTGGAGGGGGTGTATTAGGGTTAGGGTTAGGGTGAGGGTGAGGTTGAGAGTGAGGTTTAGCCTTAGGATTACTGTTAGAATTATGGTTAGGGTAAGGGTTAGGGTGAGGGTTAGTATTAGGGTTAGTGTGAGGGTTAGGGTTAGGGTTAGGGTGAAGGTTAGGGTTCGAGTTAGGTTGTAGGTAAGGGTTAAGGTTAGGGTTAGGCTTAGGGTTAAAGTTCGTGTGAGGGTGAGGGTGAGTGTTAGGTTGAGGGTGAGGTTTAGGTTTAGGTATAGGGTGAGGGTTATGTTGAGGGTAATGTTTAGGGTGAGGTTGAGGGTTCCTGTGAGGGTTAGGGTTAGGGTGTGGGTGAGGCTTATGTTTAGGGTGAGGGTTAGGGAGACGGTGAAGGTTAGGGAGACGGTGAGGGTTAGAGTTAGTGTTAGGGTTAGGATGAGGGTTAGGGTTAGGGGTTGGGTTAGGGTTAGGGTGAGGGTTAGGGTTATTATGAGGGTTGGGTTTACTGTTAGGGTTAGGGTTAGGTTGAGGGTAAGGGTTAGGTTGTGGGTTAGTGTGAGGGTGAGGGTTTGGGTTAGGTTTAGAGTGAGGGTTAGAGTGAGGGTTAGTGTTAACGTTAGGGTTTTGTTGAGGGTTAGGGTGAGTGTTAGGTTTAGGGTGAGGGTGATGGTTAGGGTGAGGTTTAGGGTGAGGGTGAGGTTTAGGGTTAGGGTTAGGGTGAGGGGTACAGTGAGGGTGAGGGTTAGGTTTAGGGTTAGAGGGAGGAGTAGGGTAAAGTTTAGGGTTAGTGTTACTGTTAGGGTTAGTGTGAGGATTAGGGTTACGGTGATGGTTAGGGTTAGGGTGAGTGTTAGGTTGAGGTTGAGGGTTATGGTAAGGGTTAGGGTGAGGTTTAGGTTAGAGTGAGGGTTAGGGTTAGGATTAGGGTGAGGGTGATGGTCAGGTTTAGGGTTAGGGTTAGGGTGAAAGTAAGGGTTACAGTGAGGATTAGGGTGAGGGTGATGGCAAGTGTTCACATTCGGGTTAGAGTTAGGGTTAGGGTGAGTGTAAGGGCTAGGTTTAGGATTATGTTTAGGGTTAGGGTGAGGCTGAGAGTGAGTGTTAGGGTGAGGGTAAAAATGAGGGTGAGGTTTAGAGTTAGGGCTAGGGTTAGGGTTTACTTGAGGATTAGCTTTAGTGTTAGGGTTAGAATGAGCGTTAGGGTGAGGAGTAGGGTAGGGTTAGGGTGAGGGTTATGGTTAGGGTCAGGGTTAGGGTGATGGTGCGGTTTAGGGTGAGGGTGAGGGTTAGGGTTAGGGTGATGGTGAGGGTTAGGTTTAGGTTTAGGGTTAGTATGAGGGTTAGGGTTTGGGTTCGGGTTAGGGTTCGGGTTAGGGTTAGGGTGAGGTTTAGTGTTAGGATTAGGATTAGAGTTGGGGTGAGGGTGAGTGTGAGTTTTAGGGTTAGGATTAGGGTTAGGTTTAGGATGAGGGTTAGGGTGAGGGTTAGGGTGAGGTTTAGGGTGAGGGATAGGTTTAGGGGTAGGGTGAGTGTTAATGTTAGTGTGAGGGTTAGGATTATGGTTAAGGTTAGGTTCAGGGTGAGGATAAGGGTTAGGCTGAGTGTTAGTGTGAGTGTGAGGTTTAGGGTTAGCTTTAGGGTTAGGGTAAGTATTATGTTGAGGGTAAGTGTGAGGTTGAGGTTGAGGTTTAGGGGTAGGGTTAGGGTGAGGGTTAGGGGTTGGGTGAGGGTTAGGGTTAGGTTTAGGTTTAGGGTGAGGATTAAGGTGAGGTTAAGAATTAGGATGAGTGTTAGTGTGAGGGTGAGAGTTAGGGTTAGTGTGAAGGTAATGGTTAGGGTGAGGTTTAGGTTGAGGGTGTGCATTAGGGTTAGGGTGAGGGTGAGGTTTAGGGTAAGGGTTAGGGTGAGGGCTAGGGTGAGGGTGAAGGTTAGAGTTAGGGTGAGAGTTAAGGTGAGGGTGAGGGTTAGGGTTAGGGTTAGGCTAACTGTGAGGGTGATAGTTAGGGTTAGGATTAGGGTTAGGGTTAGGGCGACAGCTATGTTGAGGGTGAGGTTTAGGGTGAAGGTGAGGTTGAGGGTGAGGGTTTCAGTTAGGTAATGGTTAGGGTTAGGATTAGAGTTAGGGTTAGGTTGAGGTTTAGGGTGAGGGTTAGGTTTAGAGTTAGGGTGAGGGTTAGGTTTAACGTGAGGGGTAGGTTGAGGGTTAAGGTTAGGGTGAGGGTGAGTGTAAGGGAAAGGATGAGGGTTAGGGTGAGGGTTAGGGTGAGGGTGAGGGTTAGGGTGAGGAGTTGGTTAGGGTTAGGGTGAGGTTTGGGGTTAGGGTTAGGGTTAGGGTGAGATTGAGCGTTAGGATTAGGATTAGGGTGAGTGTAAGGGTTAGAGTGAGGTTTATGGTGAGGGTTAGGATAAGGGTAACAGTGAGGGTGAAGGTTAGGTTTAGGATTAGGTTTAGGGTTACGGTGACAGCTAGGTTGATGGTGAGGTTTAGGGTGAGGGTGAGGTTGAGTGTGAGGATTAGGGTTAGGGTGAGGGCTAGGGTGAGTTTAGGTATAGGGTTAGGTTTAGGGTGAGGTTTAGGGTTAGGTTTAGGGTTAGGGTGAGGGTTAGAGTAAGGGTTAGGTTTAGGGTGAGTGTGAGGTTTAGGGTTAGCGTTAGGGTAATAGTTAGGTTGAGGGTTATGGTTAGGGTTTGGGTTCGGGTTCGGGTTAGAGTGAGGGTTAGGTTTAGCGTGAGGGTGAGTGTTAGTGTTAGGGTTAGGTTTGGATGAGGTTTAGCGTGATGTTGAGGGTGAGGGTGAGGGTGAGGGTTAGGGTAAGGGTTAGGGTGAGGGTAAGCGTTATGTTGAGGGTTAGGGTTAGGGTGAGAATAAGGGTTAGGGTGAGGGTTAGGGTGAGGGTGAGGATTAGGTTTAGCATTAGGGTTGGGTGAGGGTTAGGGTGAATGTGAGTGTTTGGGTTATGTGAGGGTAAGGGATCGGGTGAGGGTTAGGATACGGATGAGTGTTAGGGATAGCATTAGGCTTAGGATGAGGGTGAGGGTAGGGTTAAGGTTAGGGTTAGGTATAGTGCGAGAATTAGGGTTAGGGTTAGGGTGAGGTTTAGACTGAGGGGTAGGGTGAGTGTTAGGGTGAGGGTTAGGTTTAGAGTCAGGTTTAGGATTAGCTTTAGGATTAGGGTTAGCGTGAGGTTAAGGGTTAGGGTGAGGGTTAGGGTGAGGGTGATTGTTAGGGTTAGCATTAGGGTTAAGTTTAGTGTTAGGGTGAGGGTTAGTGTTAGTGTTAGTGTAAGGGTTAGGGTGAGGGTGAGGGTTAGGTTGAGGTGTTGGTTTAGGGTTAGGGTGAGCGTTAGGGTTTGGGTGAGGATTAGGGTGAGAGTTAATGTTAGTGTGAGGGTGAGGGTTAGGGTTAGGATTAGGGTGACTGCAAGGGTTAAGATGATCATTTGGGTGAGGTTTAGGGTTAGGGTAATGGTGAGGGTGATGGTTAGGGTTAGGATTAGGGTTAGGGTTATGGTGACAGCTACGTTGAGGGTGATGTTCAGGGTGAGGGTGAGATTGAGCGTGAGGGTTTTGGTTAAGTAAGGGTTAGTGTTAGGATTAGGTTTAGGGTTAGGGTTAGGGTAAGGTTTAGGGTAAGGCATAGGTTTAGGGTTAGGGTGAGGGTTAGTTTTAGTGTGAGGGTTACTGTATGGGTTAATGTTACTGTGAGGGTGAGGGTAAGGGTTAGGGTGAGGGTTAGGGTGAGCATGACTGTTAGGGTGAGTGGTAGGTTTAGGGTTAGTGTGAGCGTTGGGGTTACAGTGAGGCTCAGGGTGAGGGTTAGTGTTAGGGTTAGGGTTAGTTTGAAGGTGAGGGTTAGGGTTAGGATTAGGGTGAGGGTAAGGGTTAGGGTGAGGGTTAGGGTGACGGTTAGGGTTAGGGTTAGGAAAGGGTTAGGGCGAGGATTAGGGTTAGGTTTAAAGTGAGGCTTATGCTGAGGTTTAGGTTTAGTGTTAGGGTGAGAGTTAGGCTTAGGGTTAGGATTAGGGTAAGCATGAGGTAAAGTGTTAGGGTTAGGGTTAGGGTTAGGGTGAGGGTTAGGGTTAGCATTAGGGTGAGCGTAAGTGTTAAGGTGAGGATTAGGGTGAACATTTGAGTTACGGTAATGGTGAGGATGATGGTTAGGTTTAGGATTAGTGTTAGGGTTAGGTTGACAGCTAGGTTGAGGGTGAGGTTTAGGTTGAGTGTGAGATTGAGGGTGATGGTTTTGGTTAGGTAAGGGTTAGGGTTAGGATTAGGGTTAGGGTTAAGGTTAGGTTGAGGTTTATGGTAACGGGTAGGTTTAAGGTTAGGGTGAGGGTTAGGTTTTGTGTGAAGGTTACTGTGAAGGTTAATGTTAAGGTGAGGGTGAGTGTAAGGGTTAGGGTGAGGATTAGTGGGAGGGTGAGAGTTAGGGTGAGGGGTAGGTTTAAGGTTAGTGTGAGCGTTGGGGTTAGGGTTAGGATTAGGGTGAGAGTAAGGGTTATGGTGAGGGTTAGGGTGACGGTTAGCGTTAGAGTTAGGAAAGGGTTAGGGCGAGTATTAGGGTTAGGGTTAGAGTGAGGGTTACGCTGAGGGGTAGGGTTAGTGTTAGGGTTAGGATTAGGTTTGGAATGGGGGTTAGGGTTAGGGTTTGGATTACGGTAAGCATGAGGGAAAGAGTTAGGGTTAGAGTTAGGGTGAGGGTGAGGGTTAGGTTTAGCATTAGGGTTAGGGTTAGGGTTAGGGTGAGGTTTAGGGTTAGGGTAAGTTTTAGAGTGAAGATGAGGGTGAGGGTTAGGGTAAGGGTGAGGATTACGTTTAGTGTGAGGGTTAGGGTTAGAGTTAGGGTGAGGGTAAGGTTTAGGGTGAGGTTTAGGCTGAGAACAAGGTTGAGGGTGAGGGTTAGGGTTAGGGTGAGGGTGAGGGTTAGTGTTAGGTTTAGGGTGAGTGTTAGAGTTAGGGTTAGGGTTATGGTTAGGGTGACGTTGAGGGTTAAGGTGATGGGTAGGTTTAGGGTTAGCTTGAGGGTTAGGTTTAGTGTGAGGGTTACTCTGAGGATTAAGATTAGGGTGAGGGTTAGGGTGAGGGTGATGGTTAGGGTGAGGGGTAGGTTTAGGGTTAGTGTTAGCGTTAGGGTTAGGGTGAGTGTTAGGGTGAGGATTAGGGTGAGGGTTAGGTTTAGGGTTAGGATTAGTGTGAGGGTGAGGGTTAGGGTTAGGATTAGGGTGAGGGTAAGGTTAAGGGTGAGCTTTAGAGTGATGGTTAGGGTTAAGGTTAGGAAAGGGTTAGGGCAAGGATTAGGGTTAGGGTTAGGATAAGGGTTAGGCTGAGGGGTAGGGTTTGTGTTAGGGTGAGTTTTAGGTTTAGAGTGAGGGTTAGGGTTAGGGTTAGGATTAGGGTAAGCGTGAGGGTAAGGGTTAGGGTGAGGGTTAAGGTGAGGATGAGGTTTAGGGTTAGCATTAGTTTTAGGGTTAGGGTTAGGGTGAGGGTTAGGGTTAGGGTGAGGGTGAGGGTGAGAGTGAGGTTTAGGGTAAGGGTGAGGGTTAGGTTTAGTGTGAGGGTTAGTGTTAGTGTAAGAGTTAGGGTGAGGGTAAGGGTTAGGGTGAGGTTTAGGATGAGAGTGAGGGTGAGGTTGAGCGCTATGGTTAAGGTTAGTGTGAGTGTTAGGGTTAGGGTGAGTGTTAGGGTTAGGGTTAGGGTGAGGGTGAGGGTGAGGATGAGGGTGAGGGTTAGGGTTAGGATTAGGGTTAGGGTTTCTGTTAGGCTGAGGGTGAGGGTGAGGTTGAGGGAGAGCTTTAAGGTTAGTGTTAGGGTGTAGGTTAGGTTTAGTGTCATGTTTAGGTTGTGGGTGAGTGTAAGGATTAGGGTGAGAGTTAGTGTGATCGTGAGGTATAGTGTTAGGTTTAGGGTGAGGATTAGGCTTAGTGTGAGTGTTAGGGTCAGGGTTATCTTTAGGGTTAGGGTTAGGTTGAGGATGAGAGTGAGGATTAGTGTTAGGGTTAGTTTAGGGTGAGGTTGAGGGTGACGGTTAGCCTGAGGCTGAGTGTTTTAGTTAAGAAAGTGTTGGGGTAAGGGTTAGGGTGAAGTTGAGGCTTAGGGTTAGGGTTAGGGAGACGGTTAGGGTGAGGGTGAGGGTTAGTGTTAGGGTTAGGGGGAGGATGAGAGTGAGGGTGAGGGTTAGGGTGAGGGTTAGGGTTAGTGTGAGGGTTAGGATTAGGGTTAAGGTTAGGGTTAGGGTGAGGTTAAGCGTTAGGTTGAGGGTGAGGGTGAGGGTGAGGGTTAGGGTGAGGAATAGTGTTAGGGTTAGGATGAGGGTTAGGGTTAGTGTGAGGGTTAGGATAAGGGTTAAGGTTAGGTTAGGTTGAGGATAAATGATAGGGTGAGGTTTAGGGTGAGGGTGAGGTTTAGGGTCAGCTTTAGGTTTGGGGAAAGGGTTAGGTTGAAGGTAAGGGTGAGGGTGAGGTTTAGGGTTAGGGGTAGGGTTAGGGTCAGGGTTAGGGTTAGGGTGAGGGTGAGGTTTAGGGTGAGGGTTAAGTTTAGGGTTAGGCTTAGTGGTAGGATTAGGGTTAGAGTGAGGGTTAGGGTTAGTGTGAGGTTTAGGGTTAGGGATAGGTTTAGGGTGAGGGTTAGGGAGAGTTTCAGTGTTAGGATGAGTGTTAGGGTAAGGGTGAGCATTAGGGTTAGTGTGAGGCTAAGGGTGAGGGTGAGGGTGAGCAATTGGGTTAGGGTGAGGGTGAGGTTTAGGGTTAGGGTTAGGGTTATGGTGAGAACTAGGGTGAGGGTGAGGGTTAGGGATACGGTTAGGGAGACGTTTAGTGTGAGGGTGAGGTTTAGGGTTAGCGTTTGGGTGAGGGTTAGGGCTAGTATGATGGTTAGGGAGAGTGTCAGGATAAGGGTTAGGGTGAGAGTTAGGGTGAGTGTGAGGGTTAGGTTTAGGGTTAGGTTTAGGTTTAGGATGAGGGTTACGTTTATGGTTAGGGTGAGGGTAAGTGTTAGCGTGAGGGTTAGGGTTAGGGTTAGGGTCAGGGTGAGCATTAGGGTTAGGGTGAGGGTGAGCTTTAGTGTTAGGGTTAGGGTGAGGGTGAGCATTAGTGTTAGAGTGAGGGTGAGGGTTAGGTTTAGGTTTAAGGAGATTGTTAGGGTGAGGGTGAGTTTTAGGGTTATGGTTAGGTTCAGGGTTAGGGTAAGTGTGAGGGTTAGGGTGAGAGTGAGGGTAAGGGTTAGGGTGAGAATTAAGGTGTCGGTAAGGTTTAGGGTGAGGGTGAGGGTTAGGGTTAGGGTGAGGGTTAGGGTGAGAGTTAGGGTTAGGGTTAGGTTTTGGGTGAAGGTTAGGGTGAGGGTGAGGGTGAGGTTTAGTGTTTGGATTATTGTTAGGGTTTGGTTTAGGCTGAGCGTGAGGCTGACGGTGGTTGTTACGTTTAGGGTTAGGGTGAAGCTTAGGGTTAGTGTAAGGGTAGGTGTGAATGTTAGGGTTAGGATTAGGGTTAGCTTTAGGGTGAGGGTTAGGTGAGGGTGAGGGTTAGTGTGAGGGTGAGGATTAGGGTTAGGGTGAAGGCAAAGTTCAGGGTGTGGGTTGGGATTAGGGTTAGGGTTAGGGTGAAGGATAGGGTTAGGGTGAGGATGAGGGTTAGGGTTATTTTTAGGGTTAGGGTTAGGTTTACGGTGAGGGTGAGTGTCAGTGTGAGGTTGAGGTTTAGTGTTAGGGTGAGGCTGAGGTTTAGGGTTAGTGTGATGGTAAGCGTTAGCAGGAGGTTTAGGGTGAGGGTGAGAATTAGTGTTAGGGTGAGAGTGAGGTTTTGGGTTAGGGTTAGGATTACCATGTGCATTAGGTTTAGGGCGTGGGTGAGGGTTAGGCTTAGGGTGAGGGAGACGTTTAGGGTGAGGGTGAGGGTTAGAGTTAAGGTTAGGGTGAGGGTTAGGATTAGGGTTAAATTTAGGGTTAGGGAGAGGATAAAGTTTAGGCTAAGGTTTAGGGTGAGGGTTAGGGTTAGGGTTAGTGTTAGGGTTAGGATAAGTATTATGTTGAGGGTAAGGGTGAGGGTGAGGGTTAGGTTTAGGGGTAGGGTTAGGGTGAGTGTTAGGGTTAGATTTAGGGTGAGTATTAGGGTGAGGTTAAGTGTTACGATGAGCGTTAGAGTGAGGGTGAGCGTTAGGGCTAGTGTGAAGGTAAGGATTAGGGTGAGGGTTACGGTGAGGGTGAGCATTAGGGTTAGGGTGAGGGTGAGGTTTAGGGTTAGGGTGAGGTTTAGGGTGAGCATTAGTTTTAGGGTTAGGTTGACAACTAGGTTGAGGGTGAGGGTTAGGGTAAGGGTTAGGGTGAGGGTGAGGTTTAGGGTTGGGATTAGTTTTAGGGTTTGGGTTAGGCTGAGGGTGAGGGTGAGGGTGAGGTTTAGGTTTAGGGTTAGGGTGAAGGTTAGGGTTAGTGTGAGGGTTAGGGTGAAAGTGAGGGATAATGTTAGGGTTAGGTTTAGGCTGAGGTTTAGGGTGAGGATGAGGGTTAGTTTGAGGGTGAGGGTTAGGTTTAGGGTGAGGATTAGTGTTAGGATTAGGGTTAGGGTGAGGGCTAAGGTGAGGGTGTGGGTTGAGGTTATGTTTAGGGTTAGGGTGAGGGTTAGAGTTAGGGTGAGGGTGAGGTTTAGGATGAGGGGTACGGTTAGGATCAGTGTGAGGGTTACGTTTAGTGTGATAGATAGGGTTAGGGTTATTTTTAGGGTTAGGATTAGGTTTAGGGTGAGTGTGAGGTTTAGGTTTAGTGTTAGTGTTAGGGTTAGGGTGATGGTAAGGGTGAGGGTTAGGGTTAGGTTTAGGTTTAGGGTTAAGTTTAGGCTGAGGGTTAGAGTGAGGGTGAGGGTTAAGGTTAGTGTTAGAGTGAGGGTTAGGGTGAGCGTTAGGGTTAGGGTTAGGTTTAGGGTGAGGGTTAGGGTGAGGTTAAGTGCTTGGGTGAGTGTTAGGGTGAGGTTGAGGTTTAGGGTTAGTGTGATGGTAAGGGTTAGGAGGAGGGTTAGGGTGAGGGCGAGCATTAAGATTAGGGTGAGGGTGAGGTTTAGGGTTAGGGTTAGGATTACCATGAGCATTAGGGTTAGGGTGAGGGTGAGGGTTAGGGTTAGGTTTAGGGAGAGGGTTAAGGTGAGGATGAGGGTGAGGGTTAGAGTTAGCGTGAGGGTATGGGTGAGGGTGAGGGTTAGTGTTAGGGTTAGGGTGAGTGTGAGGTTGAGGGTTAGGTTTAAGATTAGGGTTAGGGTTAGGTTGAGGGTAAGGGTTAGAGTGAGGGTGAGGTTGAGGATGAGGGTTAGGGTTAGGGTGAGGGCTATACTGAGGGTGAGGGTTAGGGTGAGGTTTAGGGTGAGGTATAGGGTTAGTGTTAGGGTGAATGTTAGGGTTAGTGTGAGGGTGAGGAGTATGGTTAAGATTAGGTTTAGGGTGAGGCTACGTGTTAGGGTGAGGGTTAGGCTGAGGGTAAGGTTTAAGCTTAATGTTAGGGTTTGGGTAAGTGTTAGGTTGAAGGTAAGGGTGAGGGTGAGGGTTATGGTTAGGGATAGGGTTGATGTGAGGGTTTGAGTTAGGGTTAGAGTGAGGTGAGTGTTATGAGGGTTAAGGTTAGGGTTAGGGTTATGGTTAGGGTTATGGTTAGGGCATGGGTTAAGAGGATTAGGGTTAGGTTTGGGTTAGGGTGAGTGTGAGTTTGAGGGTTAGGTTTAGGATTAGGGTTAGGGTGAGTGTTAGGGTGAGGGTGAGGGTTAGTGTAAGGTTGAGGGTTAAGGTTAGGTTGAGAACTAAGTTTAGGATTAGGGTTAGGGTTAGGGCTAAGGTGAGGGTGTCGGTTGGGGTTAGGGTTAGGGTTAGGGTGAGGTTTAGGGTTAGGGTGAGGGTGAGGGTTAGTGTGAGGGTTAGGTTTAGTGTCAGGTTTAGGGTTAGGGTAATTTTTAGAGTTAGGGTTAGGTTTAGGGTGAGGGTGAGTTTCAGTGTGAGGTTTAGGTTTAGTGTTAGTGTTAGGTTTAGGTGAGTGTGAGGGTGAGGGTTAGGGTTAGGTTTAGGTTTAGGGTTTAGTTTAGGCTGAGGGTGAGGGTGAGGGTGAGGGTAAGGGTTAGGGTTAGGGTGAGGGTTAGGGTGAGGTTTAGGATTAGGGTTTGGGTGAGGGTCAGCGTGAGGTTAAGTGCTAGGTTGAGTGTTAGGGTGAGGGTGAGGTTTAGGGTTAGTGTGAGGGTAAGGGTTAGCAGGAGGGTTAGGGTGAGCGTGAGCATTAGGCTTAGGGTGAGGGTGTGGTTTAGGGTTAGGTTAAGGATTAACGTTAGCATTAGGTTTAGGGTGAGGTTGAGGGTTAAGGTTAGAGTTAGGGTGAGGGTGAGGATGAGAGTGAGCATTAGGATTAGGGTTAGGGTGAGTGTGAAGTTGAGGGTTAGGTTTAGGATTAGGGTCAGGGTTTGGGTGAGGGTGAGGGTAAGGTTTAGGGTTAGGGTGAGGTGAGGGTTAGGGTTAGGGTTAGGGTGAGGGCTAGGGTGAAGATGTGGGTTAGGTTGAGGTTTAGGTTGGGGGATAGGTTGAGGGTTATGGTGAGGGTGAGGGCAAGGTTGAGGGTGAGGGTTAGGGTGAGGTTTATGATGAGGGATAGGGTTAGTGTTAGGGTGAATGTAAGGGTTATTGGGAGGGTTAGGATTAGGGTTAAGGTCAGGATTTGGGTGAGGATAAGGGTTAGGGTGAGGGTTAGTGTGAGGGTAAGTGTTAGGCTTAGCGTTAGATTTAGGGAAAAGTATAGGTTGAAGGTAAGGGTGAGGGTGAGGTTTAATGTTAGGGGTAGGTTTAGGGTGAGGGTTAGACTTAGGGTGTGGGTTAAGGTGAAGGTGAGGATTAGGGTTAGGCTTAGGTTGAGTGTGAGGGTGATGGTTAGGTTTAGGATTAAGTTTAGGGTTAGGGTTAGGGTGAGGGTAAGGATTAGGGTGAGGGTGAGGTTGAGGGTGAGGGTTAGGGTTGGGTGAGGGAATGGTGATGGTCTCCTTTAGGTAAGGATTATGGTTAGATTTAGGGTGATGGTAGGCTTAGGGTTAGGGTTAGGGTGATGTTTAGGGTGAGGGTGATTTTTAGGGTGAGGGTGAAGTTTCGGGTAAGGGGAAGGGTTAGGGTTTGTGTGAGGGTTAGGCTTATAGTGAGTGTTATGGTTTGTGTTAGGGTTAGGGTTAGGGTGAAGGTTAGTATGACTGGGAGGGTTAGGGTGAGGATAAGGGTTAGGCTGAGGGTTAGGGTCCGGGTGAGGTTTAGGGTTACCATTAGGTTTAGGGTGATGTTTAGGTTCAGGGTTAGAGTTAGGGTTAGCTTTAGGTTGAGGTTGAGGGTTAGGGTTAGGGTTAGGTTTAGGGTGAGGGTGAGGATAAGGTTTAGGATTAGGGTTAGGGTTAGGCTTAGGGTGAGGGTGAGGGTTAGGGTTAGTGTTAGGGTGAGTGTTAGGTTGAGGGTGAGCGTTAGGTTGATATTTATTCTGAGGGTCAGGTTTAGGGTGAAGGTTTGGGTTTGGGTGAGGGTGAGGGTTAGGGTGTGGTTGAGGCTTAGGTTTAGGTTGAGGGTTAGGGTGTGGGTGAGGCTTAGGTTTATGGTGAGCGTTACGGCTGGGTGGGGGTGAGGGTGAGGGTTAGTGTGAGGGTTAGGGTGAGGGATAAGGTCAGGGTTAGGGTGAGGGTTAGTGTTAGTGTGTGGGTTAGGATTAGGGTTAAGTTTAGGGTTAGGGTGAGGATAATGATTAGGGTGAGGTTTAGGGTGAAGGCTAGGTTGAGGGTGAGGATCAGGGTGAGTGTGAGGGCTAGGGTGAGGTTTAGGATCAGGGTTAGGGTTAATGTTAGGGTTATGGTTGGGGTAAGGGTGAGGGTGAGTGTTAGGGTGAGGTTCAGTTTTAGGATGAGATTTAGGGTAAGGGTGAGATTTAGCGTTAGTGTGAGTGTAAGGATTAGGGTGAGGTTGAGCATTAGGCTTAGGGTGAGGGTGAGGTTTAGGGTTAGTTTTAGGGTTAAGTTGAGGGCTAGGTTGAGGGTGAGAGTTACGGTTACGGTTTGGGATATGGTTAGGGTGATGGTGAGAGTTAGGGTTAGGGTTAAGGTGAGGGTTAGGGTTAGTGTGATGGTTAGGGTTAGGGTTAGTGTGTGGATAAGGTTTAGGCTTATGGTGATTGTGAGGGTGAGGGTTATGGTAAGGGTGAGGGTGAGTGTAAGAGTTAGGGTGAGGGTTAGGGTCTGGATGAGGATTAGTGTTATTGTTAGGTTTTGGATTAGGGTGAGGGTGAGGTAGAGAGTTAGGGTTAGGGTGAGGGTGAGGGTTAGGGTTAGGGTGAGGGTTATGGTTATGGTTTTTGTTAGGGTTAGGTTTAGGTTGAGGGTGAGGGTAAGGGTTAGGGTGAGGGTTAGGGTGAGGGTGAGGTTTAGGTTTAGTATTAGGATTAGTATTAGGTTAAGGATTAGGGTTAGTGTTAGGGTTAGTATTAGGGTGAGGGTGAGTGTTAGGGTTTGGGTTAGGGTAAGCGTGAGGGTAAGTGTTAAGGTGAAGGTTTGTGTGATGGTGAGGGTTATGGTTAGGGTTATGGTTAGAGTTAGGTTTAGTCTGAGGGGGAGGGGGAGGGGAAGTTTGAGGGTAAGGGTTAGGGTTAGGGTAAGTGTGAGGGTTAGGGTGAGGGTGAGGGTTAGTGTGAGGGTTTGGGTTAGTTTTCATTTACCTTATGGATAGGGTTAGGGTGAAGATTAGGTTGAGGGTGAGGGTTAAGTTGAGGTTAGGGTTAGGGTGAGGGTTAGGTTTAGGCTTAGGGTGAGGGTTAGGGTTAGGGTGATGTTTAGGGTGAGGGTGAACGTTCGGTGAGGGTGAGGGTGAGAGTGAGGGCTAGGGTTAGTGTTAGGGTTAGGTTTAGGGTGAGGGTGCGTGTGAGGGTTAGGATGAGGAATAGGTTTAGGGTTAGGGTTAGGCTGAGGTTAAGGGTCAGGGTGAGGGAGAAGTTTATGGTTACGATGAGGGTTAGGGTGAGGGTGAGGGTTAGGGTCCTTGTTAGGGTTTGGATTAGGGTGAGGGTGAGGTAGAGGGTTAGGGTAAGTTGAGGGTTAGGGTTAGGGTGAGGGTGAGGTTTAGGGTTAGTGTTAGGAATTGGATTAAGGTCAGGGTTAGGGTCAGTGTTAGGGTTAGTATTAGGGTGACGGTTAGGGTTAGAGTTAGGGTAAGTGTGAGGGAAAGGGTTAGGGTGAAGGTTTGGGTGATGGTGAAGGTTAGGGTTAGGGTTATGGTTAGAGTTTGGTTTAGTCTGAGGTGGTGGGTGAGGGTGAGTTTGAGGTTAAGGGTTAGGGTTAGGGTAAGGGTGAGGGCTAGGATGAGGGTGAGGGTTAGTGTGAGGGTGTGAGTGAGGGTTTCATTTACCTGAGGGTTAGGGTTAGTGTGAAGATTAGGTTGAGGATGAGGGTTAAGCTGAGGTTAGTGTTAGGGTGATGGTTAGGGTTAGGATTAGGGTGAGGGTGAGCATTCGGTGAGGGTGAGAGTGAGGGTGAGGGTTAGTGTTAGGGTTAGGTTTAGGGTGAGGGTGCGTGTGAGGGTTAGGATTAGGATTAGGGTAAGGGTTAGGGTTAGTGTTAGGGTTAGTATTAGGGTGAGGGTGAGTGTTAGGGTTTGGGTTAGGGTAAGCCTGAGGGTAAGTGTTAGGGTGAAGGTTTGGTTGATGGTGAGGGTTTGGGTTAGGGTTATGGTTAGAGTAAGGTTTAATCTGAGGGGGAGGGGGAGGGTGAGTTTGAGGGTAAGGGTTAGGGTTAGGGTAAGGGTGAGGGCTAGGTTGAGGGTGAGGGTTAGTGTGAGAGTGTGGGTTAGTTTTCATTTAACTTATGGTTAGGGTTAGGGTGAAGATTAGGTTGAGGGTGAGGCTTAAGGTGAGGTTAGGGTTAGGGTGACGGTTAGGTTTAAGCTTAGGGTGAGGGTTAGGGTTAGGGTGATTTTTAGGGTGAGGGTGAGCGTTCGGTGAGGGTGAAGGTGAGGGTGATGGTAAGGGTTAGTGTTAGGGTTAGGTTTAGTGTGAGGGTGCGTGTGAGGGTTAGGATGAGGAATAGGGTTAGGGTTAGGGTTAGGCTGAGGTGAAGGGTCAGGGTGAGGGTGAAGTTGAGGTTTAAGATGAGGGTTAGGGTGAGGGTGAGTGTTAGGGTCATTGTTAGGGTTTGGATTAGGGTGAGGGTGAGGGAGAGGGTTAGGGTAAGTTGAGGGTTAGGGTTAGGGTGAGGGTGATGGTTAGGGTTAGGTTAGTGTTAGTATTAGGATTAGGGTGAGGTTTAGGGTCAGTGTTAGGGTTAGTATTAGGGTGAGTGTGAGCGTTAGGGTTAGGGTTAGGGTAAGTGTGAGGGTAAGGGTTAGGGTGAAGGTTTGGGTGTAGGTGAGGGTTAGGGTTAAGGTTATGGTTAGAGTTAGGTTTAGTCTGAGGTGGTGGGGGAGGGTGAGGTTGAGATTAAGGGTTAGGGTTAGGGTAAGGGTGAGGGCTAGGATGAGGGTGAGGGTTAGTGTGAGGGTGTGAGTGAGGGTTTCATTTACCTTAGGGTTAGGGTTAGTGTGAAGATTAGGTTGAGGGTGAGGGTTAAGCTGAGGTTAGGTTTAGGGTGAGGGTTAGGGTTAGGCTTAGGGTGATGGTGAGCATTCGGTGAGGGTGAGGGTGAGGGTGAGTGTTAGGGTTAGGTTTAGGGTGAGGGTTCGTGTGAGGGTTAGGATTAGGAATAGGGTTAGGGTTAGGGTTAGGCTGAAGGAAAGGTTCAGGGTGAGGGTGAAGTTTAGGTTTAGGTTTAGGGTTAGGGTTAGGGTGAGTGTTACGGTTAGTGTGAGTATTATGATTAGTGTTAGGGTTAGGGTTAGCGTGAGGGTAAGGATTAGGGTGAGGTCAAGGGTGAGGGTGAGGGTTGGGGTTAGGGGTAAGTTTAGGCTGAGGGCTAGGGTGAGGGTTAAGGTTAGGGTGAGGGTTAAGGTGAGTCACTCCTTTAGCTAAGGGTTGGGGTTATGGTGAGGATTAGCGTGAAGTTGACGGTTAGGTTAAGGGATATGGTTAGGGTGATGGTTAGGGTTAGGTTTAGGGTAAGGGTTAGGGTTTGGGTGATGTTTAGGGTGAGGGTGAGAGTTAGGGTAAGGATGAGTGTTCTGGGAAGGGAGCGGGTTCGGGTGAGGGAGAGGGTTAGGGTGTGGGTGAGGATTAGGTTTAGGGTAAGGGTTAGTGTTATTGTTAGTTTTAGTGGGAGGTTTAGGATTAGGGGTAGGGTTAGCATTAAGTTGAGGGTTAGGGTTAGGGTTACGGTGAGGGTTAGGTTTAGGTTTAGGGTTAGCGTGAGGGTTAGGGTGAGGTTTAGGGTTAGGGTTAGGGTGAGGGTGAAGGTTAGGCTGAGGGTTAGGGTTAGGGTTAGTGTGAGGGTTAGCGTTATGGTTAGGGTTTGTGTTAGTTTGAGGTTTAGGGTTAGGTTTACGGTTAGGATAAGGGTTACACTGAGGATTAGGGTTAGGGTTAGTGTGAGTGTTAGGTTTAGGGTTAGGGTTTGGTTTAGGTTGAGGGTAAAGGTTAGGATGAGGTTTAGGGTAATGATGAGGGTTAGGGTGAGGGTTAGGTTTAGGGCTATTTTTAGGGTTAGGGTGAGGTTTAGGTTGTAGGTAAAGGTTAGGGTGAGTGTTAGGGTGAGGGTGAGGTTTAGGGTTAGGGTGAGGGTAAGGGTCAGGGTGTGGGTTAGGGTGAGGTTGAGGGTTAGGGTAAGCATGAGGGTTAGGGTGAGGGTGAGGCGTTGGGTGTGGGTTAGGGTTAAAGTTAGGGATAGGGTGAGGATTAGGGTTAGGGTTAGGTTTAGGGTTAGGGTTAGGCTGAGGGGTCTGGTTAAGGTTACGGTGAGGGTTAGGTTTAGTGTGAGGGTTAGGGTTAGGTTGAGTTTTAGGTTTAGTATGAGGGTTAGGGTTAGGGTTAGGTTGAGGGTAAGGGTTAGGGTGAGGGTTAGTGTGAGGGTGACGTTTGGTTTAGTATTAGGTTGACCCTTATGGTTAGGATGAGGGTTATTTTTAGGGTGAGGGTGAGGTGAGGGTTAGGATTAGGGTTAGGGTAAGGGTTAGATTTAGGGTTAGGGTGAGAGTTAGGGTTAGGGTGATATTTATTGTGAGGTTGAGGGTTAGGGTGAGGGTGAGTGTTCGTGTGAGGGTTAGGTTCGGGTGAGGGTGAGGGATTGGGTGTGGTTGAGGGTTAGGTTTATGGTGCGGGTTAGGGTGACGGTGTGGGTTAGGGTGAGGGTGTGGGTTAAGTTTAGAGTTAGGATAAGTGTGATGGTTAGGGTTAGGGTGAGAATTAAGGTGAGGTGTCGGTACAGGGTAGGTTTAAGGTTATGGTTAGTGTGAGGGTTAGGCTTAGGTATAGGGTTAGTGTGAGTATAAGGTTTAGCCTGAGGGTTAGGGTGAGGGTTAGCGTTCTGGTGAGGGTTAGGGTTAAGGTTAGGGTGAGGGTTAGGGTTAGGGTGATGTTTAGGTTGAGGTTGATGGTTAGTGTGAGGGTGAGGGTGAGGGTTAGGGTGAGGATAGGGGTGATGGTGTGGGTTAGGATTAGGTTTAGGGTGATGGTGAGGGTGAGAGTTAGAATTATTTATAGTGTTAGGGTTAGGGTTAGGCTGAGGGTGAGGGTGAGAGTGAGGGTGAAATTTAAGGTTAGTGTTAGGATTAGAGTTAGAGTGAGGGTTAGGGTTAGTGTGAAGGTTTTGGTTAGGATTACGATTAGGGATAGTGTGAGGGCAAGGATTAGGGTGAGTGTTAGGGTGAAGGTTAGGGTTAAGGTTAGGATTAGGGTGAGGGTTACAGTTTGGGTGATGTTTAGGATAAGATTGAGGGTTAGGGTGAGGATGAGGGTTCAGTTGAGGGTGACGGTTCGCTTGAGGGTGAGGGTTAGGGTGTGGTTGAGGATTAGGGTTAGGGTGAGGGTTAGCATTAGGTTTAGGTTTAGTGTGAGGGAAAGGGTTAGGGGTATTGTTAGGGTTAGGTTGAGGGTTAGGGTTAGGGTTAGGGAGAGTGGTAGGGTTAGGGTTAAGGTGAGTTTTAGGGTGAGTGTGAGGGTTAGGGTTAGGGTGAGGGTGAGGGTTAGGGTTAGGGTTAGGGTTAGGGTGAGATTGAGGGTGAGGGTTAGTTTTAGGATTAGGGTTAGGGTTAGGGTTAGGGAGCGTGTTAGGTTGAGTGTGAGGGTGAGGGTGAGGTTGAGAGTTAGCGTGTGGGTGAGGGTTAAGGTTAGGCTTAGATTTATTGTGAGAGTAAGGGTTAGGGTGAGGTTTAGGGTGAGGGTGAGGTTTAGGGTTAGTGTTAGTGTTAGTGTGAGGGTTAGGGTGAGTGTTAGGGCTTGGTTTAGGGTTAGGGTGAGGGTGAGGTATGGGTTGAGGTTTAGGGTTAGAGTGAGGGTTAGGGATAGGGTTAAGGTTAGGGTGATGGTGTGGGTGGGTGTTAGGGTTAGGTTTAGCATTAGGGTTAGGGTTAGGTCAGTGTTAGGATTAGGGTTAGGATTAGGGTAAGGCTGAGGGTGATGGGGAGGGTGAGAGTGTGGTTTACGGTTAGGGTTATGGTTAGGTATAGGGCATGGTGATGGAGTGGGTTAGGGTTAGGATTAGGGTTATGATGATGGTTCGGTTGAAGATTAGGGTTAGGGTTAGTGTGAGGGTTAGTTTTAGGGTTAGGATTAGGGTTAGGGTGAGGGTAAAGGTCAGAGTGAGAGTTAGGATGAGTGTGAGGTTTAGGATTAGGGTTAAATTTAGGTTGAATGTTAGCATTAGGGTTAGGGTTAGGGTAAGGGTTAGAGTGACGGTAATGGTTAGTGTGAGGATAAGTTTTAGGGTGAGGGTTAGGGTGAGGGTGAGGTTTAGGTTTAGCGTTATGGTTAGCGTGAGGGTTAGAGAGTGGGTTACCTTTGCGGTGAGGGTTAGGGTGAGGGTTAGGGTGAGGGTTAGGGTTAGGGTTAGGATTAGGGTGAGGGTTAGGTTTTGGGTGATGTTTACGGTGAGGTTGAGTGTTAGGGAGAGGATGAGGGTTCGGTGATGGTGAGGATGAGGGTGAGGGTGAGGGATAGAGTGTGGGTGAGGATTAAGGTTAGGGTGAGGGTTATGGTTAGGTTTGTGTTTAGTGTGAGGGTAAGGTTTAGGGGTATGGTTAGTGTTAGGTTGAGGGTTAGGGTTAGGGTTAGGGAGAGGGGTAGGGTTAGGGTTAGGGTGCATTTTAGGGTGAGTGTGACTTTTAGTATGAGGGTGAGGGTTAGGGTTAAGGTTAGGTTTAGGGTGAGTTTGAGGGTGAGGGTTAGGTTTAGGATTAGGGTTAGTGTTAGGGATCGAGAGAATGTTAGGGTGAGGGTTCGGGTTCGGGTGAAGTTGAGAGTTAGGGTATGGTTGAGGGTCAGGATTAAGGTGAGGATTACGGTTAGGGTTAGGGTTATGGTGAGAGTAAGTTTTAGGGTGAGGTTTAGTGTGAGGATGAGTGTTAGGGTTAGTGTTAGACTTAGGGTGAGGTTTAGGGTGAGGGTTATGGCTTGGTTGAGGGTTAGGGTGAGGGTGAGGTATAGGGTGAGGGTTATGGTTAGGGATAGGTCAGGGTTAGGGTGAGGGTTTGGGTGAGTTTTAGGGTTAGGTTTTGCATTAGAGTTAGGTTGAGGGTGATGGTGAGGTTTAGCATTAGGGTTAGGATTAGGCTGAGTGTCATGGGGAGGGTGAGGGTGTGGGTTAGGGTTAGGGTGAGTGTTAGGGTTAGGGCAGGGTGACGGTGAGGGTTAGGGTTAGGATTAGTTTTAGGATGATGATTAGGTTTTGGTTTAGTTTGAATGTTAGGGTAAGGGTTAGGGTTAGGTTTAGGATGAGGGTTAAAGTCAGGGTGAGGTTTAGGGTGAGGGTGAGGTTTAGGGTTAGGGTTAAGGTTAGGGTGAGGGTTAGTATTAGGGTTAGGGTGAGGGTTAGGGTATGGGTAAGTGTAAGGGTGTTGGTTAGTTTTAGGGTGAGGGTTAGGGTTATGTTGAGGGTAAGGGTTAGGGTGAGGTGTAGGGTGAGGTTGAGGGTTAAGTTTAGTATTAGATTTAGGGTGAGGTTGAGGGTTAGGGTTAGTATTAGGTTTAGGGTGAGGGTGAGCGTTAGGGTGAGGGTTTGGATTATGGTTAGTAAAGGGGGAGGATTAGGGTTAGGGATAGGTTTAGGTTGAGGGTTAGGCTGAGGAGTAGCTTTAGAGTAAGTTTGAGGTTAGGTTTATTGTGAGGGTTAGGGTTAGATTTAGGGTGACGGTAAGGTTTAGGGTGAGTGTGAGTTTTATGGTTAGCATTAGGTTTAGGTTTAGAGTTAGGATGAGGCTTAGGTTTAGGATTAGGGTTAGGTTGAGGGTGAGGGTTAGGGTTAGGGTTAGGGTGAAGGCTAGTGTGAGGGTGAGGGTTAGGGTGAGGGTGAGGGTGAGGTTTTTGGTTAGGTAAGGGTTAGGGTTAGGTTTAGGGTGAGGATTAGGCTGAGGGTGTGGGTTAGGGTTAGGTTTAGGATGAGGGTGAGGGTGAGGGTGAGGGTGAGGGTGAGGGTTAGTGTTAGGATGAGGGTTAGTGTTAGGGTTAGGGTGAGGGTGAGTGTGAGGGTGAGTGTTAGGGTTAGGTTTAGTGTGCGGGTCAGGGTTACGGTGAGGGTAGGTTTAGGGTGAGATTTAAGGTTAGGGTTAGTGAGAGGGTTAGTGTTAGGGTGATTTTTGGTGTTAGGGTGTGGGTTAGGTTGATGGTGAGTGTTCGGGTGAGAGTTAGGGTTAGGTTTAGGGTAAGGGTTAGGGTGAGGGTTAGGTTTAGTTTGAGGTTTACCGTTAGCATTAGGGTGAGGGTTAGTTTTAGTGTGAGGGTTAGGGTTAGGGTTAGGGTGAGGGTGAGGTTTAGGTTTAGCATTAGGTTTAGGATTAGGGTTAGGATGAGGGTTAGGGTTAGGGTGTGGGTGAGGTTGAGGGTGAGGGTGAGTGTTAGGGTTAGGTTTAGTGTGAGGGTTAGTGTTAGGGTGAGGGTTAGGTTTAGGGTGAGGTTTAGGGTTAGGGTAAGGTTTAGTGTGAGGGTTAGGGTTAGGGTTAGGGGCAGGATCAGGGTGAGTGTTAGGGTTAGGTTGAGTTTTAGGGTTAGGTTGAGGGTTATTTTTAGTGTTAGGGTTCGAGTTAGGGTTAGGGTGATTTTTATTGTGAGGGTGAGTGTTAGGGTATGGGTGAGTGTTCGGGTGAGGGTGAGGGTGAGGGTGAGGGTTAGGGTGTGGTTGAGTGTTATGGTTCGGGTGAGTGTTTGAATGATGGTGAGAGTTCTGGTGAGGGTGAGGGTTAGCTTTAGGGTTAGGGTTAGGGTGAGTGTTTAGGTTTAGGTTTAGAGTGACAGTTAGGGTGAGGTGTCGGGATAGGGTTAGGGTGTGGGTTAGGGTTAGTGTGAGGGTTAGTCTTAGGGTTAGGTTTTGTGTGAGGATAAAGGTTAGGGTGAGGGTTAGCATGAGAGTGAGGGTTAGGTTTAGCGTTAGGGTGAGGGTTAGGATTAGGGAGAGAGTTAGGATTAGGTTTAGGGCGAGGGTTAGTGTTAGCGTGATGTTTAGGGTGAGGTTGAGATTTAGTGTGAGGATGAGGGTGAGGGTGAGGGTTGGATTGTGGGTGAGGTTGAGGGTGAGTGTTTGGGATAGGTTTAGGGTGAGGGTGAGGGTTAGGCTTAGGATTAGGTTTAGGTTTAGGGTTAGGCTGAGGGTGAGCCTGAAAGTTTGGGTGAGGGTGAGGGTGAGGGGTAGTGTTAGGGTTAGGGTTAGGGTCAGGGTTAGGCTTAGGTTCAGGGTAAGGCTGAGCGGGAAGGGGAGGTTGAGTGTGAGAGTTAGGAATAGGATTAGGTTTAGGATGAGGGATAGGATGAGGGTGATGATTAGGGTGAGGGTGAGGGTTTCGGTTAGGTAAGGGTTAGAGTTTGGGAGAGGAGTAGGGTGAGGGTGAGGGTTAAGCTGAGGTTAGGTTTAGGGTGAGGGATAGGGTTAGGGTTAGGGTGAGGTTTAGGTTTAAGGTGATGTGTAGGGTGAGGATGAGGGTTAGGGTTAATTTGAGGGTCAGGGTGAGGGTGTTCGTGAAAGTTAGGGTTAGGTTTAGTTTAAGGTGAGGGTGAGGGTGTGGGTGAGGGTTAGGTTTAGGAATAGGGTTAGGGTTAGGGTTAGGGTGATGGTGACGGTCAGGGTGAGGGTGAAGGTTAGGGTTAGGGTGAGGGTGAGAATTACGGTTAGTGTGAGAGTTATGGTTAGGTTAATGGTTAGGATTAAGTTAAGGGTAAGGGTTAGGGTGTGAGTTAGGGTGAGGGTGAGGGTGAGGGTTAGGGATCGGGTTAGCGTTACGTTTTGGTTTAGGGTTTGGGTGATGTTTAGGTTGAGTGTTCGGGTTAGGGTGAGGATGAGGGTGAGGGTGAGTGTTCGGGTGTGGGTGAGGGTGAGGGTTAGGGTGTGGGTGAGAATTAGGGTTAGCATAAGGGTTAGCGTTAGGTTTAAGGTTAGTGTGAGGGTGAGGGTTGGGGTAGAGTTATGTTTAGGTTGACGTTTAGGGTTAGGGTGAGGGTTATGGAGAGGGGTAGGTGTAGGGTTAGGATGAGGTTTGGGGGAGTGTGAGGATTAGGGTGAGGGTTAGGGTGAGGGTTACTGTTAGAATTAGGGTTAGGGTTAGGGTTAGGGTGAGGGTTAGGGTTAGGTTTAGGGTTAGAGTAAGGGTTAGGCTGAGGGTTAGGTTTAGGGTTAGTGTGAGTGTTAGGTTTAGGCTTAGGGTTTGGGTTAGGTTGAGGGTAAAGTTTAGGGTGAGGGTTATGGTTAGGGTTATGGTTAGAGTTAGGGTGAGGATTAGGGAGAGGGTTAGGTATAGGGTTAGGGTTAGGGTGAGGGTAAGTTTTAGGGTGAGGGTTAGGTTGAAGGTTAGGTTTGGCATTAGGGTTAGGGTGAGGATGTGTGTTAGTGTGAAGGTTATAGTTAAGGTTAGGGATACGGTGAGGATTAGGGTTAGGTTTAGGTTTAGGGTGAGGGTTAGGCTGAGGGGTTTGGATAGGTTTAGGGTGAGGGTAAGATAGAGTGTGAGGTTCAGGGTTAGGGTTAGGGTGAGTGTTAAGTTTAGTGTGAGGGTTAGGGTTAGGGTTAGGGTGAGGGTAAGTGTTAGGGTGAGGGTTAGTGTGAGGGTGAGGGTGAGGTTTAGGGTTACCATTAGGTTTAGGGTTAGGGTGAGGATGAGGGTTAGGGTTAGGGTGAAGGTGAGGTTGAGGGTGAGGGTGAGGTTGAGTGTTAGGTTTAGTTTTAGTGTGAGGGTAATTGTTAGGGTTAGGGTTAGGTTTAGTTCGTGTGTTAGGGTTAGGTTAAGGTTTAGGTTGAGGGTTAGGGTTAGGGTGACTGTTAGTGTTAGTGTTAGGGAGAGAGCTAGGGTTAGGGTTATGTTTATTGTGAGGATTAGGGTTAGGGTTCGGGTAAATGTGAGGGTTAGGGTATGCTTGCGGGTTAGGTTTAGGGTGAGGGTTAGGGTGACGTTGAGGGTTAGGGTGAGGGTGAGGTTTAGGTTTAGGGTTAGGTTTATGATGAGGGTTAGGGTTAGGGTTAGGGGGAGAGTTAAGTTGAGGTGTCGGGATAGGGTTAGGGTGAGGGTTAGGTTATGGTTTGGGTTAGTGTGAGGCTAAGTGTTAGGGTGAGGGCTAGGGTGAAAGTGAGGTTTAGGGTGAGGTTGAGGGTGAGGGTTTCGCTTAGGTAAGGGTCAGGGTTAGGGTGAGGGTTAGATTTGGTGTGATGTTTAGGGTGGGGGTGAGGGTTAGGGTTAGGGTGAGGGTGAGGGTGAGGGTTCGGGTGAAGGTGAGGGTTAGGGTGTGGGTGACGGTTAGGTTTAGGGTGAGGGTTAAGGTGACAGTAAGTGTAAGGGTGAGGGTGAGGATTATGGTTAGGGTGAGCGTTAGGGTGAGGGTTAGGGTTAGGGTTAGTGTGAGGATTAGGGTTAGGGTTAGGGTTAGGGATATGTTGAGGGTAAGGGTTAGGGTGAGGTTTAGGGTGAGGGTGAGGTTTAGGGTTAGTGTTAGGGTTTGGGTGAGGGTAAGGGTGAAGTTTATGGTTAGGGTGAGGGTGAGGGTGAGAGTTAGGGTTAGGGTTAGTGTGAGGGTTAGGGTTAGGATGAGGGTTAGGGATAGGTTTTGGGTTAAGTTGAGTGTTAGAGTAAGGGTTAGATTAGAGTTAGGGTGAGGGTATGGTTTAGGGTGCAGTTTAGGGTGAGGTTGAGGATTAGGGTTAGGAAGAGGGTGAGGGTAAGTGTTAGGGTGAGGGCTATGGTTAGGGTTAGGTTTTGGGTGAGTATAAGGGTTATGGAGAGGGTTAGGGTGAAGGTTAGGTTTAGGATTAGGGTTAGGGATAGGGTGAGGTTTATGGATAGGCTTAGGGTTAGGGTTAGGTTTAGGTTTAGTTTTAGGGTGAGGTTGAGTGTGAGGGTTAGGGTTTGTATTAGGGTTAGGTTACGGTTCAAGTGAGGGGTAGGCTGAGGGGTAGGGTTAGGGGTAGGGTGAGGGTGAGGGTAAAGTTAACGGTGAGGGTTAGGATTTGGGTGAAGTTTAAGGATAGCATTAGGGTTAGGGTTAGGGTGAGTGTTACGGTTAGGGTTAGGGTGAGGGTGAGGGTTTCGCTTAGGAAATGCTTAGAGTTAGGGTTATGGTGAGGATTTGGGTGAGGGTGAGCTTTAAGTGAGGTTTAGGGTTAGGGTGAGGATTAGGGTTAGGGTTAGGGTGAGGGTTAGTGTTAGGGTGATGTTTTGGGTGAGGGTGAGTGTTAGGGTGAGGGTGAGGGTGATGGTGAGGGTGAGGGTCTAGGTGAGGGTTAGGGTTAGGGTGAGGGTAGGGTGACGGTGAGGGTTAGGGTGAAGGTGAGAGTTAGGGTTAGGGTCAGGTGAGGGTTATGTTTAGGGTTAGGGTGAGGTCTAAGGTGAAGGGTAGGGTTAGGGTTAGTGTGAGGGTTAGTGTTAATGTCAGGGTTAGCGTTAGGTTTAGAGTGAGGATAAGGGTTAAGGTGAGGGTTAGTTTTAGCGTTAGGGTTAGGGTGAGCGTTAGGGTGAGGGTTAAGGTGAGGGTTAGGTTTAGTATGAGGGTGAGTGTTAGAGTTAGGTTTAGGGTGAGGTTTAAGTTTAGGGTGAGGTTTAGGGTAAGGTTATGGTGAGGGTGAGGGTTCGGGTGAGGGTTAGTTTTAGGTTTTGGGTGACAGTTAGGGTTAGGGTGAGGGTTAAGGTGATGTTGAGGGTTAGGGTGAGGGTGAGGGTTAGGGTTGCAGTAGGATTAGGGTTGGGGTTAGGGTTAAGCTTATGGTGAGAGTAAGGGTTAGAATGAAGTTTAGGGTGAGGGTGAGGTTTAGGGACAGCGTTAGAGTTAGGGTGAGAGTTAGGGTTAGGGTTAGGGTTCAGGTGAGGGTTAGGTTGAGGGTGAGGGTTAGAGTTAGGGTTAGGGTTAGGATTAGGGTGGTGGTGAGGGTGAGATTTAGGGTTAGGTTTAGGATTAGGGTTAGGGTTAGGGTTAGGCTAAAGGTGGGGTTAGGGTTGAGGGTGAGGGTTAGGGTTAGGGTTAGTTTTACGGTGAGGGCTAGGGTGAGGGTGAGGGTTAGGGTGAGTGTTAGGGTGAGGGTGAGGGTGTCGGTTAGGAGAGGCTTTGGGTTAGGTTTAGGGTGAAGATTAGAGTGAGGGTGAGGTTTAATGGGAGGGTTAGGTTTATGTGAGGATTAAGGTTAGGGTTAGGGTGAGGGATAGGTTTAGGGTGATGTTTAGGGTGAGGGTTAGTGTTAGGGTGAGGGTTAGGGAGAGGGTTAGGGTTAGGGTTAGGGTGAGGGATAGTGAGACTGAGGGTTAGGGTGAGCGTTAATGTTAGGGTGAGGGTTAGGGTGAGGGTTAAGGTGAGGGTTATGTTTAGTATGAGGGTGAGGGTTAGAGTTAGGTTTAGGGTAAGCGTTAGGGTTAGGGTGAGGTTTATGGTAGGGTTAGGGTGAGGGTGAGGGTTTGAGTTAGGGTCAGTTTTAGGGTGTGGGTGGCGATTAGGGTTAGAGTGAGTGTTAAGTTGATGGTGAGGTATAGGGTGAGGATGAGGCTTAGGGTTTTGGTGAGGATTAGGTTTAGGGTTAGGTTTAGGTTTATGGTGACAGTAAGGGTTACGATGAGGTTTAGGGTGAGGGTGAGGTTTACGGATACTGTTAGAGTTAGGGTGAGGGTACGTTTCAGGTTAGGCTTAGGGTTAGCATGAGGGTAAGTTTTAGGGTGAGGGTGAGGGTGAGGGTTAGGGTTATGTTTAGTGTTAGGGTGAGGGTGAGGGTTAGTTTGAGGGTGAGGGTGATGGTGAGGTTGAGGGTGAGGGTGAGGTATAGGGTTAGGGTTAAGTTTAGGATGAGGGTTAGGGTTAGGGTTAAGGTTAGGATGAAGGTTAGGCGGAGGCTTAGGCTTAGGGTTATGGTGAGGGTAAGGGGTAGGGTGAGGGTGAGGGTTTAGTTTAGGATTAGGGTTAGGTTTAGGTTGAGGATTAGGCATAGGGTTAGGTTTAGAGTTAGGGTTAGCATTAGAATTAATGTGAAGGTGAGAGTTAGGGTTTGAATAAGGGTTAGGTTTAGGGTTAGGCTGAGGTTTAGGTTGAGGCTGAGTGTGAGGGTTAGGGTGAGGGTGAGGGATAGGTTTAGGTTTAAGGTTAAGGTTAGGGTGAGGATTAAGGTTAGGGTTAGCTTTAGGATGAGGGTTAGGCTGACAGCTAGGGTTAGGGTTTGGGGGAGATTAAAGTTTTGGGTGAGGGTTAGGGTGAGGGTGAGGATTAGGGTTAGGCTTAGGTTTAGGGTTAGGGTTAGGGTGAGGTTTAAGTTTAGGCTTAGGGTGAGGTTGAGGGTGAGGGTATGGGTTAGGGTTAGGGTGAGTGTTAGGGTTTGGGTGAGGGTTAGGGTTATGGTGAGTTGTGGGTAAGGGTTAGGGTGAGGGCTAGGGTTAGGGTTAGGGTTAGGCTGAGGTTTAGTTCTAGTGTGAGGGTGAGGGTGATGGTCAGGTTTAGGATTAGGCTTAGGTGTAGGGTTAGGCTTAGGGTGAGGTTGAGGGTGAGGGTCAGAGTTAGGTGTAGGGTGAGGGTTAGGTTTATGGTTAGGGTTAGTGTAGGGTGAGGTTGAAGGTTAGGGTGAGGGTGATGGTGAGGGTGAGGGTAAGGGATAGGTTTAGGGTTAGGGTTAGGTTTAGGGTTAGGGTTAGGGTGAGAGTGAGTTTGAGGGCTAAGGTGAGGGTGATGTTGAGGTTGAATGTGAGGGAGAGGGTTAGGGTTAGGATTAAGGTTCAGGTGAGGTTTAGGGTTAGGGTTAGGATGAGTGTTAGGCTGAGGGTTAGGGTGAGGGTTAGGGATAGGGTTAGGGTTAAGGTGAGGGTTTTGGTTATAGTTAGGTTTAGATTTAGGGTGAGGGTGAGGGTGAGTTTTAGGGTTTGGAATAGGGTTAGGGTTAGAGTTCGGCTGAGGCTGAGGTTGAGTGTGAAGTTGAGGGTTAGGTTTAGGGTTAGGGTTAGGGTGAGGTTGAGGGCTAGTGTTAGCATTAGGGATAGGGTTAGGGTTAGGGTGAGGGTTAGGGTGAGCGTTAGGGTGAGGGTTAGGGTTAGGGTGAGGGTTAGGGTGAGCGTTAGGGTGAGGGTTAGGGTTAGGGTGAGGGTTAGGGTGAGCTTTAGTTTTACGGTTAGGGTTAGGGTTAGGGTGAGAGCAAGGGTTAGAGTGAGTTTTAGGTTTAGGGTGAGGGTTAAGGATAGCATTAGGGTTAGGGTTAGGGTGAGGGTTAGTGTTACGGTTAGGGCTAGGATTATGATTAGGGTTAGGGTTCGGCTGAGTTTGGCGGTGAGGTTGAGTGTGAGGTTTAAGGTTAGTGTTAGTTTTAGGGTGAGAGCTAGTGTGAGGGTGAGGGTTAGCGTGAGGGTTAGGGTGAGGGTGAGGGTTTCTGTTAGCAAAGGCTTAGGGTTAGGGGTAGGGTGAGGATTAGGTTGAGGGTCAGTATTAAGGTGAGGGTTATGGTTAGGGTGATGATTAGGCTTAGGGTGAGGATGAGGGTTAGGGTTAGGGTGATGTATAGGTTGAGGGTGAGGGTGAGGGTTACTGTGAGGGTTAGGGTGTAGTTGAGGGTTACGTTTAGGGTGAGGGATAGGGTGACAGTGAGGGTTAGGGTGAAGGTGAGGGTTAGGGTTATTTTTAGGGTGAGTGTTATGGTGAGCCTTAGTGTGAGGATTAGGGTTAGGTTTAGGGTTATGGAGAGGTAAGGTTTAGGGAGAGGTTTAGGGTGAGGGTGAGGGTTAGGGTTACCGTTAGAGTAAGGGTGAGGTTTAAGGTGAGTGTTATGGTTAGGGCTGGATGAGTGTTAGGGTTAGGGTGAGGGTTGGTGTTAGTGTGAGGCTCAGGGTTAGTTTTAGAGTTAAAGTTAGGGTGATGGTGAGGGTTAGGGTTAAGATTAGGATTAGGGATAGTGTTATGCTGAGGGTTAGGGTGAGGGTTAGTTTTAGGGTGAGGGTTAGGGTTAGGGTTAGGTTTACTTTGAGTGTTAGGTTTAGGGTTAGGAAGAGGTTTTGGCTGAGGGTTGGGGTTAGGGTTAGGGTTATGGTGAGGGTAAGGTTTAGGGTGAGGGTTAGCGTGAGCGTGAGGGTGAGGATTAGGGTTAGGTTGAGGGTTAGGGTGAGCATTAGGGTGAGGATTGGGTTTAGGTTGAGTGTTAGGTTGAGGGATAGTGTCAGGTTTAGTGTTAGGGTTAGGGTTAGGGTGAGGTTTAGGGTGAGGGTAAGGTTTAGAGTGATGTTTAGCTTGAGAGTGAGGGTGAGGGTGAGGGTGATGGTGAGCGTTAGGGTTAAGATTTGGGTTAGGGTTAGGGTTAGGCTGAGGGTTGGTGTGAGGGTGAGTTTTAGGGTGAGGGTTAGGTTTAGGGTTAGTGTTAAGTTTAGTTTGAGTGTTAGGGTTAGGGTTAGGAAGAGGGTTTGGCTGAGTGTTGGGGTTAGGGTTAGGGTTATGGTGAGGGTAAGGGTTAAGGTGAGGGTGAGGGTGAGAATTAGGGTTAGTTGAGGGTTAGGGTGAGCATTAGAGTGAGGATTAGGTTTTGGTTGAGGGTTAGGGTGAGGGTTAGAGTCAGGTTTAGTGTTAGTGTTAGGGATAGGGTTAGGGTGAGGTTTAGGGTGAGGGTAAGGGTTACAGTTATGGTTAGGTTGAGGGTGAGGGTGAGGGTGAGGGTGATGGTGAGGCTTAGGATCAAGGTGAGGGTTAGGGTTAGGGTTAGGCTGAGGGTTAGGGTTAGGGTTAGGGTGAGGAGTAGGATGAGGGGGAGGTTTTGAGTTAGCGTTTGTGTTAGGGTTAATGTGAGGGTTAGGGTTAGGGTTAGGGTTATTGTGAGGATAAGGGTTAAGTTGAGGTTTAGGGTGAGAGTGAGGGATAGGGTTAGCGTTAGGTTTAGGGTGAGGCTTAAGTTGAGGTTTAGTTTTAGGATGAGTGTGAGTTTTAGAGTTAGGTTTAGGGTGAGGTTTAGGGTTAGCGTGACGTTTAGGGTAGGGTTAGGGTGAGGGTTAGGGTGAGGGTGAGGGTGAGTTTTAGGGTGGGCGAGACTGTTAGGGTTAGGGTGAGGGTTAAAGTGAAGGTGAGGGTTAGGGTGAGGGTGTGGGTTAGGATTACTGTGAGGATTAGTGTTAGGGTTAGGGTTAGGGTTATGGTGAGGGTAAGTGTTAGCATGAGTTTTAGGGAGAGGGTGAGGTTTAGGGATAGCCTTAGAGTTAGGGTGAGAGTTAGGGTGAGAGTTAGTGTGAGGGTTAGGATTCGGGTTAGGATTAGGGCGACTGTGAGGGTTACAGTTAGTTTTAAGGTTAGGGTTAGGCTGAGCGTAATGTTTAGGGTGAGCGTTCGTTTGAGGGTGAGTGTTAGGGTTAGGTTCAGGGTTAAGGTGAGGATTAGGTTTACAGTTATGTTGAGGTTGAGTGTTAGGTTTAGGATTAGGCTTAGGTGTAGGTTTAGGCTTTGGGTGAGGCTAAGGATGAGGGTTGGGGTGAGGGTGAGGGTTTTGTTTAGGAAAGGCTTAGGGTTAGGGTTAGGGTGAGGATTAGGGTTAGGGTTAGGGTGAGGGTTAGGGTTAGGGCGATTTTTAGGGGGAGGGTTAGTGTTACTGTGAGGGTGATGTTGAGCGTGAGGGTGTAGGTGAGGGTTAGGTTTGGGGTGAGGGTAGGGTGACAGTGAGGGTTAGGGTGAAGTTGAGTGTTAGGGTTATGGTTAGGGTTAGGGTGAGTGGTAGGGTGAAGTGTAGGGTTAGGGTTAGGGTGAGGGTTAGGGTTAGGGTTAGTATGAGGATAAGGGTTAGGGTAAGGGTTAGGGTGAGATTGAGGGTTAGGTTTAGCTTTAGGGTTAGAGTGAGGTTTAGGTTGAGGGTTAAGGTAAGGTTTAGTGTTAGTATGAGGATAAGGGTTAGAGTTAGGTTTAGGGTGAGGGTTAGGTTTAAGGTGAGATTTAAGGTAAGGTTATGGTGAGGGTGAGCTTGAGGGTGAGGATGAGTTTCAGGGTGTGGGTGACGGTTAGGGTTAGAGTGATGGTTAAGCTGACAGTGAGGGTTAGGGTGAGGGTGAGGGTTAGGGTTGCAGTGAAGATTATTGTTAGGGTTAGTGTTAGGGTTATGGTGAGGGCAAGGGTTAGAATGAGCTTGAGGGTGAGGGTGAGGTTTAGGGACAGCGTTAGACTTAGGGTGAGGTTTAGGTTTAGGGTTAGGGTTCTGGTTACGCATAGGGTGAGTTTTAGGGTTAGAGTTAGGGTTAGGGTTAGTGTTAGGGTGAGGGTAAGTTTTAAGATTAGGGTTTGCTTGAGGGTGAGGGTTAGGGTTAGGTTGAGGCTTAGGGTGGACTTTAGGGTGAGTGTTATGTTTAGGTTTAGGGTTATGGTGAGGTTTATTGTTAGTGTTAGTGTTAGGGTTAGGGTGACGGTTAGGGTGAGGGTAAGGGATAGAGTGAGTGTTAGGGTGAGGGTGAGGGTTAGGGATAGCATTAGGGTTAGGGTTAGTGTTAGGGTGAGTGTTAGGGTTAGGGTTAGGGTTAGGCTGAGTATTAGGTTTAGGGTTAGGTGAGGGTTAGGTTTAGGGATAGGGTTGGGGTTAGTGTGAAATTCAGCTTTAGGGTTAGGGTTAGAGTTAGGGTGAGGGTGAGTGTGAGGGTTAGGGTTAGGATTAAGGTTAGGGTTAGGGTTAGGCTGAGAGTGAGGGTGAGGGTGTAGGTGAGGGTTAGGGGGAAGGTGATGGTTAGTGTTAGGGTGAGGGTTAGAGTTAGGGTTAGGGTGAGGGGTAGGGTGAGGCGTAGGGTTAGTGTTAGGGTGAGGGTTAGCCTTAATGTGCGGGTTAGGGTTAGTGTTAGGGTTAGTGTGAGGATAAGGGTTAGGGTGAGGCTTAGGGTGAGAGAGGGGGTTAGGGTTAGCGTTAGGGTTAGGGTGATGGTTAGGGTGAGGTTTAAGGTGAGGGTTAGGGTTAGTATGTGGGTGAGTGATAGAGTTAGAATTAGGGTGAGGTTTAGGGTTAGGATGAAGTTTAGGGTAAGGTTAGGGTGAGTGTGAAGGTTCGGGTGAGGGTGAGTTTTAGGGTGTGGGTGACATTTAGGGTTTGGGTGAGGGTTAAGGTGACGATGAGGGTTAGGGTGAGTGTGAGGGTTAGTGTTGTGGTGAGGATTAGGGTTAGAGTTTGGATTAGGGTTATGGTGAGTGTAAGGGTTAGGAATAGCTTTACGGTGAGGGTGTGGTTTAGGGATAGCGTTAGAGTTAGGGGGAGGGTTAGGCTGAGGGTTAGGGTTCAGGTTATGCTTACGGTGAGGGTGAGGGTTAGAGTTAGGATTAGGGTTAGGGTTAGGGTGAGGGTAAGGTTTAGGGTGAAGGTTAGGGTGAGGGTGAGGTTGAGGGTTAGGGTTAGGTTGAGGGTTAGGTTGAGCGTTAGGGTGAGGGTTAGTTTTAGGTTTAGGGTTAGGGTGACGGTACGGGTTAGAGTGAGGGTTAGTGTGAGAGAGAGGGCTAGGGATAGCATTAGGGTTAGGTTTAGGGTTAGGGTGAGGGTTATGCTTATGGGAAGTGTAAGGTTTACTGTTAGGTTGAGTGTTAGGGATGTGGTCGAGGTTAGGGTGAGGGTCAGAGTTAGGGTTAGGGTTAGAGTTAGGGTGAGGGTGAGTGTGGGGGTTAGGGTTAGGATTAGGGTGAGGATGAGGGTGAGGGTGAGGGTTAGGTTTAGGGTTAGGGTGAGGGTTAGGTTTAGTGTTAGTGTTACGGTTAGGCTGAGGGTGAGGGTGAGGGTGTAGGTGAGGGTTAGGATGAAGGTGAGGGTTAGGGTTAGGGTTAGGGTGAGATTTAGGGTTAGGGGTAAGGTGAGGTATAGGATGAGGTGTATGGTTAGGGTTAGGGGGAGGGTAAGGGTTAATGTGATGGTTAGGGTTAGGGTTAGAGTTAGGATCAGGGTTAGGGTGAGGTTTAGGGTGAGAGTGAGTGTCACGGTTAGCGTTAGGGTTAGGGTGAGGGTTAAGGTGAGG
The DNA here is from genome assembly GCF_024711535.1 of Dipodomys merriami. Classification (NCBI taxonomy): domain Eukaryota; kingdom Metazoa; phylum Chordata; class Mammalia; order Rodentia; family Heteromyidae; genus Dipodomys; species Dipodomys merriami. The sequence goes on from NW_027203259.1 coordinate 1,646,374, forward strand.
ATTTAGGTGAGGGTTAAGATTAGTATGAGGGTGAGGTTTAGAGTTCGGGTTAAGGGTGAGGGGTAGGGTTAGGGTGAGCTTTAGGGTAAGATTAGGTTGAGTGTGATGGTTCAGGTGAGGGTGAGTTTTAGGGTGTGGGAGACGGTTAGGGTTAGGGTGAGGGTTAAGGTTACGGTGATGGTTAGGGTGAGGGTGATGGTTAGGGTTGTGTTGAGGATTATGGTTAGGGTTAGGATTATGGTTATGGTGAGGGTATGGGTTAGGATGCGGTTTAGGGTGAGGGAGAGGTTTAGGGATAACGTTAGAGTTAGGGTGAGGGTTAGAGTTCATGTTAGGCTTAGGGTGAGGTTAAGGTTAGGGTGAGAGTTAGGGTGAGGGTTAAGTTGAGGTTTAGGGTAAGTATGAGGGTGAGCGTTAGACTTAGGTTTAGGGTGAGGGTAAGGGTTAGGGTGAGGTTTAGGGTAAGTTTAGGGTGAGGGTGAGGGTTTTGGTGAGGTTGAGTTTTAGGATGTGGGTAACGGTTTGGGTAAGGGTGAGGGTTAAGGTGACGGTGAGGATAAGGGTGAGGGTGAGGCTTAGGGTTGTGGTGAGGATTAGGGTTAGGGTTAGTGTTATGGTGAGGGTAAGTGTTAGGATGAGGTTTAGGGTGAGGGTAAGGTTTAGGGATAGCGTTAGATTTAGGGTGAGGGTGAGGGTGAGATTTAGGGTTCAGGTTACACTTAGGGTGAGGGGGAGGGTTAGAGTTAGGGTTAGGGTTAGGGTTAGGAAGAGGGTTTGGCTGAGGGTTAGGGTTAGGGTTAGGGTGAGGGATAGGGTTAGTGTGGATTAGGGTGAGGGAAATGTTTAGGGTGTGGGTTAGGGTGACAGTGAGTGTTAGGGTTAAGGTGAGGGTTAGGGTGAGCCTTAGGGTGAGGGTTACGGTTAGGTTTAGGGTTAGGGTGAGGTTTAGTTTTAGGGTTAGTGTTAGGGTGAGGGTGAGGGTAAGGGTTAGAGTGAGATTTATGGCGAGGGTGCGGGTGAAGGATAGCATTAGGTTTAGGGTTAGGGTTAGGGTTATGGTTAGGGTTAGGGATTGGTTTAGGGTGAGATTTAGGTTTAGGGTTAGGTTTAGGTTTAGGGTGAGAATAAGGGTTAGAGTGAGGGTTAGGGTGAGGGTGAAGGTTAGGAATAGCATTAGGGTTAGGGTTAGGGTTAGGGTGAGTGTTAGGGTTACAGTTTGGTTTAGGTTGAGTGTGAGGGTTATGTAGAGGTGTAGGGTTAGTGTTAGGATTAGGGTGAGGGTTAGGGTTAGGGGTAGGGTGAGGGTGAGGGTTAGTGTGAGTGTTAGGGTTAATGTTAGGGTTAGAGTGACGGTGAGGGTATGGGTTAGAGTGAGGTCTAGGATTAGGGTTAGGTTTAGGGTGAGGTTTAGGTTTAGGGTGAGGTTGAGGGCGAGGTTCAGTGTTACGTTTTGGGTGAGGGTCAGGGTTATGGTTAGGGATAGGGTGAGGGTGAGGTTTAGGGTGAGGGGTAGAGTTAGCGTTATTGTTAGGGTGAGGGTTAGGTTTAGTGTGAGGGTTAGGGTTAGGGTTACTCTTAGGGTGAGGGTAAGGTTAGGTTTAGGTATAGGGTGAGGATTAGGGTTACGGTTAGGTTTAGGGTGAAGGTTAGGCTGAGGGGTAGGGTTAGGGTTAGTTTTAGTGTGAAGGTTAGGGTGAGGGTTAGGTTTAGGGTGAGGGTAAACGTTAGGGTCAGGGTGAGGGTAAGGGTTAGAGTGAGGTTTACGGTGAGGGTGAGGGTTAGAAATAGCATTAGGGTTAGGGTTAGGGTTAGGGTGAGGGTTAGGGTGAAATTTAGGGTTAGGGTGAGGGTTAAGGTGAGGGTGAGAGTGAAGGTTAGGGTTAGAGTTAGGGTGAGGGTGACGGTTAGGGTGAGGGTTAGAGTGACGGTAAGGGTAAGGGTTAGGGTGAGGGCTAGGGTTCGGGTTAGGGTTAGGGTGAGATTTAGGTTTAGTGTGAGTGTGAGGTTGAGGTTTATGTTTAGGTTTACGCTTAGGTTTAGGGTTAATCGTAGGGTGAGCATAAGGGTGAGGGTCAGAGTTACTTTTAGGGTGAGGGTTAGAGTTATGGTTAGGGTTAGGGTGAGTGTGAGGGTGAGTGTTATGGTGAGGTTGATGGTGAGGATGAGGGTGAGGGTCAGAGTTATGTTTAGGGTTAGTTTTATGGTTAGTGTTAGGTTTAGAGTTAGGGTGAGGGTGAGGGTTAGGGTTTGAATTAGTTTTAGGGTTAGGGTTAGTGTTGAGGTTGAGGTTGAGGCTAAGGGTGAGGGTGAGTGTTAGGGTGAGGGATAGGGTGAGGTTGAGGTTTAAGGTTTGCATTAGGGTTAGTGTTAGGGTTAGGGTGAAGGTAGGGTTAGGGTTAGGTTGAGGGTAGAGTGATGTTGAGGGTGAGGGTTAGGGTTAGGAATAGTTTTAGGGTGAGGGCTAGGGTGAGGGTTAGGGTTAGGGTGAGGGTGAGGGTTTCGGTTAGGAAAGGCTTAGGGTTAGGGTGAGGGTGAGGATTAGGGTGAGGGTGAGTTTTAAGGTGAGGGTTAGGGTTAAGGTGAGGTTAGGGTTAGGATTAGGGTAAGGGTTAGGGTTAGAGTGATGTTTATTGTGAGGGTGTGGGTTAGGGTGAGGGTGAGGGTGAGGGTGAAGGTGAGGTTGAGGGTGTAGATGAGGTTTAGGGTTATGGTGAGGCTTAGGGTGACAGTGAGTGTTAGGGTGAAGTTGAGGGTTAGTTTTAGGGTTAGTGTGAGGGTTAGGGTTAGGGTTATGGTGAGGGGTAGGGTGAGGGGTAGGGTTAGGGTTAGGGTGAGTGTTAGTGTTAATGTGAGTGTTAGGGTTAGGGTTAGGGATAGTGGGAGGATAAGGTTTAGGGTTAGGGTTAGGGTAAGAATGAGGGTTAGAGTTAGCGTTAGATTTACGGTGAGAGTTAGGGTGAGGGTTAATGTGAGGGTGAGGGTTAGTATGAGGGTGAGGGTTAGAGTTAGGTTTAGGGTTAGGGTTAGTGTTAGGGTGAGGTTTAGGGAAAGGTAAGGGTGGGGGGTGAGGTTTTAGGTGAGGGTGAGTTTTAGGGTGTAGGTGACGGTTAGCGTTAGGCTGAGGGTTAATGTTACAGTGAGGTTTAGGGTGAGGGTGAGGGTTAGGTTTGCGGTGTGTATTATGTTTAGGGTTAGGGTTAGGGTTATGATGAGGGTAAGGGTTAGGGTGAGGTTTAGGGTGAGGATGAGGTTTAGGGATAGCGTTAGAATTATGATGAGGTTTAGGGTGAGGGTTAGAGTTCATGTTAGGCTTAGGTTGATGGTGAGGTTTAGAGTTAGGGTTAGGGTTAGGGTGAGGATAATGTTTAGGGTGAGGTTTAGGTTGAGGGTGAGGGTTAGGGTTAGGTTGAGTGTTAGGGTGAGAGTTTGGCTGAGTGTTAGGTTTAGGTTCAGGGTTAGGGTGAGGGTTAAGGTGAGATTTAGTGTTAGTGTTAGGGTTAAGGTTAGGATTAGGGTTAGGGTGATGGTTAGGGTGAAGGTAAAGGTTAGAGTGAGGGTTAGGGTGAGGGTGAGTGTTAGGGTTAGTTTGAGAGTGAGGTTTAGGGTTAGCGTTAGGGTGAGGGTTAGGTTTAGTGTCAGGGCTAGGGTGAGGGTGAAATTTAGGCTGAGGGTGATGGTGAGGTTGAGGGTGATGGGTTCAATAAGGTAAGGGTTAGGGTTAGGGTTAGGATGAGGATAAGGTTCAGGGTGAGGCTTAGTTTGAGGGTTAGGGTTCGGGTGAGGGTTAGGGTTAGGGGAAGGGTTAGGGTTAGGGTGATGTTTAGGGTGCGGGTCAGGGTTAGGATGAAGGTGAGGTTTCGGGTGAGGGTGAGGGTTCGGGAGAAGGTGAGGGTTAGGCTGTGTGTGAGGGTTCGGGTTCGGGTGAGTGTTATGGTGACGGTGAGGTTTAGGTTGATGGTGAGCATTAAGGTTAGGGTGAGGGTCACACTGAGGGTTAGGGTTAGTGTTGGGTTTAGGGTGAGACTTAGTTTGAGGGGTAGGGTTAGGGTTATGGTTAAGTTTAGGGTTAGTGTGAGGATAAGTGCTAGTGTGAGGTTTAGGGTGAGGGTGAGGGTTGGGGTTAGCGTTAGGGTTATGGTGAGGGCTACGGTTAAGGTTAGGGTTAGGGTGAGGGTTAGGATTCGGGTAATGTTTAGGGTGAGGTTGAAGGTGAGGGAGAGGGTGAGGGTTAGGGTTAGATTTAGGGTTAGGATTAGGGTGAGGGTGAGTGGAAGGGTTAGGTTTAGGATTAGGTTTAGGGTTAGAGTTAGGGTGAGTGTTAGGGTGAGGGTGAGGGTGAGGGTGAGTGTTAGGGCATGGGTGAGGGTTAGTGTTAGGGTTAGGATTAGGTTTAGGGTTAGGTTTTGGGTTATGGTGAGGGTAAGCGTTAGGCTGAGGTTTAGAGTGTGGGTGAGGGTTAGGGATAGCTTTAGAATTAGGGTGAGGGTTAGGGTGAGCGTTAGGTTTCGGGTTAGGCTTATGGTTAGGTTGAGGGTTAGAGTCAGGGTTAGGGTGAAGGCTAGGTGTAGGGTTAGGGTTAGGGTGAGGGTGAAGTTGTGGGTTAAGGTTAGTATTAGTATTAGGATTAGGGTCAAGCTTATGCTGAGGCTGAGGCTGAGGGTGAGGGTGAGGTTAGTGTTAGGGTGAGTGTTAGTGTTAGTGTTAGATTTAGGGTGAGGGTAATGGTGAGGTTTAGGGTTAGGGTGAGGGTTAGGCTGCGGGTTAGACTGAGGGTAAGAGTTAGGGTGAGGTTTAGGTTGAGGGTGAGGCTTAGGGTTAGGATGAAGGTAAGGGTTAGGGTGAGGTTTAGGGTGAGGGTTAGGTTTAGGGTTAGCATTAGTGTTAGCTTGAGGGTGAGGATTAGGGTGAGGGAGAGGGATAGCATTAGGGATATGTTGAGGGATAGCTTTAGTGTGAGTGTTAGGGTTATTGTGAGGATAAGGGTTACTCTGAGGGTGAGGGTTAGGGTGAGGTTTAGGTATTCTTTTGGATTAGGTTGAGGGTTAGGCTGAGGGTTAGGGTTACGGTGAGTGTTAGGTTTAGGGTTAGAGTGAGGGTTAGGGTTAGGGTGATGTTTAGGGTGAGAGTGAGTGTAAGGATGAGGGTGATGGTGAGGGTGAGTTTTAGGATGAGCGTGAGTGTGAGGGTGAGGGTTATGGTAATGGTTAGGGTTATGGTGAGGGTTAGGGGTAGGGTTAGATTGAGGGTTAGGGTTAGGATGATGTTTAGGGTGAGGGTGAGTGTAAGGGTGAGGGTTAGGGTGTGGTTGAGGTTTAGGGTGAGGGTGAGAGTGAGGGTGAGGGTTACGATTAGGGTTAGGGTTAGGGTGAGGTTTAGGGTAAGAGTTAGGATGAGTGTTAGGGTTAGGGTGATGTTTATGGTGAGGGTGAGGTTTAGGGTGAGGTTCAGGATTTGGGTGAGGGTGTGGTTTAGGGTTAGGTTTAGGGTGAGTGTTAGGTTGAGTGTTCGGGTGAGGGTTAGTCTGAGGGGTAGGGTTAGGGTTAGGGTGAGAATTAGGTTTAGTGTGAGGGTTAGGGTTAGGGATAGGGGTAGGGTTAGTGTCATGATAAGTGTTAGGGTGAGGGTTAGTGTGATGGTGAGGGTTAGGGTTAACGTTAGGTTTAGAGTTAGGTTTAGTGTCAGGGCTAGGGTGATGGTGAAATTTAGGCTGAGGGTGATGTTGAGGGTGAGGGTTTCAATAAGATAAGGGTTAGGATTAGGGTTAGGATGAGGATTAGGTTCAGGGTGAGGCTTAGTTTGAGGGTTAGGGTTCGGGTGAGGGTTAGGGTTAGGGTGATGTTTGGGGTGAGGATCAGGCTTAGGTTGAAGGTGAGGTTTCGGGTTAGGGTGAGGATTCGGGAGAGGGTGAGGGTTAGGGTGTGTTTGAGGGTTCGGGTTCGGGTGAGGGTTAGGGTGACGGTGATGGTTAGGGTGAGGGTGAGGGTTAAGGTTAGGATTAGGGTTACATTGAGGGTTAGTGTTAGTGTTAGGTTTAGGTTGAGGCTTAGTTTTAGGGGTAGGGTTAGGGTTAGGTTTAGGGTTAGTGTTAGGGTGAGGGTAAGGTTTAAGTTTCGGGCTAGGGTTAGGGTGATGGTGAGGGTTAGATTTAGGATTAGGGTCAGGGTTATGCTTAAGATGAGGGTGAGGGTGAGGGTGAGGGTTAGGATTAGGGTGAGGGTTAGGGTTAGCCTTAGCATTATTGTCAGGGCAAGGGTTAGGGTAAGGGTTAGGGTGAGGGTAAGGGTTAGGGCGAGGCTTAGGGTGAGCGTGAGGGTTAGGGTTAGGGTTAGAGTGAGGGTTAGGGTTAGGGTTAGGGTGAGGGTTAGGTTTAGGGTCAGGGCTAGGGTGAGGGTGAGAGTTAGGCTGAGGGGGATTTTGAGGTTGAGGGTGAGGGTTTCAATAAGGTAAGGATTAGGGTTAGGGTTAGGATGAGGATTAGGTTCAGGGTGAGGTTTAGTTTGAGGGTTAGGGTCCGAGTGAGGGATAGGGTTAGGGTAAGGGTTAGGGTTAGGGTGATGTTTAGGGTGCGGGTCAGGGTTTGGATGAAGTTGAGGTTTCGGGTGAGGGTTCGGGTTAGGGAGAGGTTGAGGGTAATGGTGTGTGTGAGGGTTCGGGTTCGGGTCAGTGTTATGGTGATGGTGAGGGTTAGGGTGAGGGTGAGGGTTAAATTTAGGGTTAAGGTTACAGTGAGGGTTAGGGTTAGTGTTAGGTTTAGGGTGAGGCTTAGTTTCAGGGGTAGGATTAGGGTTAGGGTTAGGGTTAGGGTTAATGTGACTATGTGTTAGGGTGAGGTTTAGGGTGAGGGTGAAGTTTAGGGTTAGCGGTAGAGTTTGGGTGAGGGTTAGGGTGTTGGTGAGGTTTAGGTTGAGGGTGAGAGTGAGGGTGAGGGTTACGGTTAGGGTTAGGGTTAGGGAGATTTTTAGGGTTAGAGTTAGGGTGAGTGTTAAAGTTAGTTTGAGGTTTATGGTGCGGGTGAGGTTTAGGTTTTGGGTGTGGCTGAGGTTTAGGTTTAGGTTTAGGGTGAGGGTTAGGGTGAGTGTTAGAATGAGGGTTAGGCTGAGGGGTAGTGTTAGAGTTAGGGTGAGCATTAGGTTTAGTGTGAGGGTTAGGGTTAGGGATAGGGGTAGGGTTAGTGTGATGATAAGTGATAAGGTGAGGGTTAGTGTGATGGTGAGGTTTAGGGTTAGCATTAGGGTTTGGGTGAGGGTTAGGGTGAGGGTTAGGGTTAGGGTTAGGGTGAGGGTGAGGGTGAGATTAGGGTTAGGGTGAGGGTTAGGGTTAGCGTTAGGTTTAGGTTGAGTGTAAGTGTGAGGGTTAGGGTTAGGGTGAGGGTTAGGCTGCGGGTTAGGCTGAGGGTAAGGTTTAGGGTGAGGTTTAGGTTGAGGGTTAGGCTTAGGATTAGGATGACGTAAGTGTTAGGGTGTGGGTTAAGGTGAGGGTTAGGGTTAGGGTTAGCATTAGTGTTAGGGTGAGGGTGAGGGTTACGGTGAGGGAAAGGGTAAGGGTTAGGGATAGGGTGAGGGATAGGGTTAGTATGAGTGTTAGGGTTAATGTGAGGATAAGGATTAGGGTGAGGGTTAGGTTGATGTTGAGGGTTAGGTTATGGTTCGGGATAGGTTGAGGGTTAGGCTGAGGGTTAGATTTAGGGTGAGGATTAGGTTTCGGGTTAGAGTGAGTGTTAGGGTTAGGGTGATGTTGAGGGTGTGGGTGAGTGTAAGGGTGAGGTTGATGATGAGGGTGAGATTTAGGGTGAGGGTGAGAGTTACGGTGAGGGTTACGGTTTTGGTTAGGGTTATGGTGAGGGTTAGGGATAGGGTTAGAGTGAGGGTTAGCGTTAGGGTGATGTTTAGGGTGAGGGTGAGTGTAAGAGTGAGGGTGAGGGTGAGGGTGAGGTTTAGGGTGTGGGTGAGAGTGAGGGTGAGGGTTATGGTTAGGGTTAGGGTTAGGGTGAGGTTTAGGGTTAGAGTTAGGGTGAGTGTTAGGGTTAGGTTGATGATTATGGTGAGGGTGAGGTTTAGGGTGGGGTTTAAGTTTCAGTGAGGGTGAAGTTTAGGGTTAGGTTTAGGGTGACGGTTAGGGTGAGTGTTAGTGTGACGGTTTGGCTGAGGGGTAGGTTTAGGTTTAGGGTGAGCATTAGGACTAGTGTGAAGGTTAGGGTTAGGGATAGGGGTAGGGTTAGTGTGATGATAAGTGTTAGTGTGAGGGTTAGTGTGATTGTGAGGGTTAAGGTTAGCGTTAGGGTTAGCGTGAGGGTTAGGGTGAGAGTTAGGTTTAGGGTTAGGGTGTGGGTGAGGGTGAGGGTTAGTTTTAGGGTCATGGTGAGGGTTAGATTTAGGATTAGTGTTAGGGTTAGGCTTAGGATGATGGTGAGGGTAAGGGTGAGGGCTAGGATTAGGGTGAGGGTTAGGGTTAGGTTACCATTAGTGTGAGGATAAGGGTTAAGGTAAGGGTTAGGGCGAGGGTAAGGGTTCGTGTGAGGCTTAGGGTGAGGGTGAGGGTTAGGGTGATTGTGAGGGTGAGGGTTATGTATAGGGTTATGGTGAGGGTTAGGTTTAGGGTCAGGGCTAGGGTGACAGTGAGATTTAGGCTGAGGGTGATGGTGAAGTTGAGGGTGAGGGATTCAATTAGGTAAGGGTTAGGGTTAGGATGAGGATTTGGTTGAGGGTGAGGCTTAGTTTGAGGGTTAGGTTTCGGGTGAGGGGTAGTGTTAGGGTAAGGGTTAGGGTTAGGGTGCTGTTTATGGTGAGGGTCAGGGTTAGGGTGAAGGTGAGGTTTCAGGTGAGGGTGAGGGTTCGGGAGAGGATGAGGGTTAGGGTGTGTGTGAGCGTTCGGTTTCGGATGAGTGTTAGGGTGACTGTGAGGTTTAGGGTGAGGATGAGGGTTAAGGTTAGGTTTAGGGATACAGTGAGGGTTAGGGTTAGTGAGAGGTTTAGTGTGAGGCTTAGTTTGAGAGTTAGTGTTAGGGTTAGGTTTAGGGTTGGTGTGAGGATAAGTTAGGATGAGGTTTAGGTTGAGGGTTAGGGTGAGGGTGAGGGTTAGGGTGAGGGTTATGGTTAGGGTTAGGTTGAGGGTTAAGTTTAGGGTTAGGGTGAGGGTTAGAATTAGGGTGATGTTTAGGGTGAGGGTGAGGGTTAGGGTGAGTGTGAGGGTTCGGGTTGGTTTAGGGTTAGGGTTAGGTTGAGGGTGAGCATGAGAGGTTTAGGATTAGGGTTAGGGTTAGAGTTAGGGTGAGGATCAGGGTGAGGGTGAGTGTTAGGGGATGGGTGAGATTTCGGTTTAGGGTAAGGATTAGGTTTAGGGTTTGGTTTATGGTGAGGGTAAGGTTTAGGTTGAGGTTTAGGGTGAGGGTGAGGGTTAGCGATAGCGTTAGAGTTAGGGTGAGGTTTAGGGTGATGGTTAGGTTTCTGGTGAAGCTTACGGTTAGGGTGAGGGTTAGAGTCAGGTTTAGGGTTAGAGTTAGGGTGAGTGTTATGGTTAGGTTGATGTTTACGGTGAGGGTGAAGTTTAAGGTGAGGTTTAAGTTTCAGGTGAGGCTGAGTTTTGGTTTAGGTTTAGAGTGAGGGTTAGGGTGAGTGTTAGAATGAGGGTTAGGCTGAGGGGTATTGTTAGGTTTAGGGTGAGCATTAAGTTTAGTGTCAGGGTTAGTGTTAGGGATAGGGGTAGGTTTAGTGTGATGATAAGAGTTAAGGTGAGGGTTAGTATGATGGTGAGGTTTAGGGTTAGCATTAGGGTTAGGGTGAGTGTTAGGGTTAGGGTTAGCGTGAGGGTGAGGGTGAGGTTAAGCTTAGGGTGAGGGTTAGGGTTAGCGTTAGGTTTAGGTTTAGTGTAAGTGTGAGGGTTAGGTTTAGGGTGAGGGTTAGGCTGTGGGTTAGGCTGAGGGTAAGTGTTAGGGTGAGGTTTAGTTTGAATGTTAGGCTTAGGGTTAGGATGAAGGTAAGGGTTAGGGTGTGAGTTAGGTTGAGGGTTAGGGTTAGGGTTAGCATTTGTGTTACGGTGAGGGTGAGGATTAGGGTGAGGGATAGGGTAAGGGTTAGGGATAGGGTGAGGGATTGTTAGTGTGAGTGTTAGGGTTAGTGTGAGGATAAGGGTTAGGGTTTGGGTTAGGTTGATGGTGAGGTTTAGGTTATCATTCGGGATAGGTTGAGGGTTAGGCTGAGGGTTAGGTTTAGGGTGAGGGTTAGGTTCAGGGTTAGAGTGAGGTTTAGGGTTAGGGTGATGTTTAGGGTGTGGGTGAGTGTAAGGGTGAGGGTGATTGTGAGGGTGAATTTTAGGTTGAGGGTGAGAGTGAGGATGAGGGTTACGGTTATGGTTAGGGTTATGGTGAGGGTTAGGGTAAGGGTTATAGTGAGGGTTATGGTTAAGGTGATGTTTAGGGTGAGGGTGAGTGTAAGAGTGAGGGTGAGGGTGAGGGTGAGGTTTAGGGTGTGGGTGAGAGTGAGGGTGAGGATTATGGTTAAGTTTAGGGTTAGGGTGAGGGTGAGGTTTATGGTTAGAGTTAGGGTGAGTGTATGGGTTAGGTTGATGATTATGGTGAGGGTAGGGTTTAGGGTGAGGTTTAGGTTTCGGGTGAGGGTGAAGTTTAGGTTTAATTTTAGAGTGAGGGTTAGGGTGAGTTTTAGAATGAGGGTTAGGCTGAGGGGTAGTTTTAGGGTAAGGGTGAGCATTAGGTTTAGTGTGAGGGTTAGGGTTAGGGATAGGGTTAGGTTTAGTGTGATGATAAGGGTTAGGTTGATGGTTAGTGTGATGGTGAGGGTTAGGGTTAGCGTTAGGGTTGGGGTGAAGTTTAGGGTGAGCGTTAGGGTTAGGGTTAGGGTGAGGGTGAGGGTTAGGGTTAGGGTTAGGGTTAGGGTGACGTTGAGGGTTAGATTTAGAATTAGGGTTAGGATTAGTCTTAGTGTGAGAGTGAGCGTGAGGGTTAGGTTTAGTGAGAGTGTTAGGGTTAGGGTAAGGTTTAGGGAGAGGGTAAGTTTCAGGGTGATGTTTAGGGTGAGGGTGAGGGTTAGGGTTAGCATTAGGTTTAGCATTAGGGTTAGGGTTAGGGTGAGGGTTAGAGTTAGGGTTAGGGTAATGGTGAAGGTGAGGTTTAGGGTTAGGGGTGAGGGTGAGTTTTCCGGTGAGGATAAGGGTGAAGTTCAGGGTGAGGGTTAGGGTGTGGGTGAGCATTCAGGTTCTGTTGAGTGTTACGGTGACGGTGAGGGTTAAGGTGAGAATGAGGGTTAGGGTGAGGGTTAGGGTTAGGGTTAGGGTTAGGCTTAGTGTGAGTGTTAGGGTCATGGTAAGGTTTAGGTTGAGGGTGAGGGTTAGGATGATTGTTAGTGTGAGTGTGAGTGTTAGGTGTAACATTAGGGTTAGGGTTATGGTTAGGGTGAGTGTAAGGATTAGGGTTAGTGTTAGCGTGAGGGTGAGGGTGAGGGTTAGGTTTAGGGTTAGGGCTAGGGTAATGGTGAGGTTTAGGTTGAAGGTGAGGGTGAGGGTGAACGTGAGGGTTTCAGTTAGGTAAGGTTTAGGGTTTGGTTTAAGTTGAGGATTAGGGTGAGGGTTAGGGTTAGTTTGAGTGTTAGGGTTAGGGTTAAGGTTAGCATTAGGGTTAGGGTGAGGGTGAGGTTTAGGGTTATGTTTAGGTTGAGGGTTAGCGTTAGGATGAGGGTGAGGTTTCCGGTGAGGATAAGGGTTTGGGTATGGGTGAGGGTTAGGGTGTGGGTGAGCGTTCAGGTTCGGTTGAGTGTTAGGTTGATGGTGAGGAAGAAGATGAGGGTGAGGGTTAGGTTTAGGGTTAGGTTGAGGGTTAGGGTTAGGGTTAGGGTTAGAGTGTGGGTTAGGTTGAGGGGTAGTGTTAGGGTTAGGTTGAGCGATAGGGTTAGTGTGAAGGTTAGGTTTAGGATTAGGGTTAGTTTGAGGCTAAGGTTAAGGGTGAAGTTTAGGGTGAGAGTTAGGGATAGCATTAGGTTTAGGGTGAGGGTTAGGGTAAGGGTTATGTTTAGGTTGAGGTTTAGGGTAAGTGTTAGGGTGAGGGTTAGGGTGAGGGTGAGGGTTAGGGTTAGGGTTAGGGTTAGGATTAGTGATAGGTTGAGGATCAGGTTTTGAGAAATGATGAAGTGAGGATTTGGGTGAGGGTTAGGTTTAGGGTTAGGGATAGGGGAAGGATTAGGGTTAGGGTTAGGATTAGGGTGAGGTTTAGGCTGAGGTGTAGGTTTAGGGTTAGGGGGAGTTTTAGATTTAGTGTGATTGTTAGGGTTAGGGTAAGGGTTAGGGTGAGGGTAAGGATTAGGGTGTTGGTTAGTCTGAGGGTGAGGGTTAGGTGTAGCATTAGGTTTAGGGTATGGTTAGGGTGAGGGTTAGGGTTAGGTTTAGGGTGAGGGTGATGGTGAGGGTGAATGGTAGGGCTAAGATTTGAGTGAGGGTTAGGGTTAGGGTGAGGGATAGGTTGAGGGTGAGGTTTAGGTTGAGGTTCAGGGTGAGGGTGAGGGTTTCAGCTAGGTAAGTGTTAGGGTTAGGGTTAGGGTTAGGATTACGGTGAGGTTAAGGGTCATTTTAAGGGTTTGGGTTAGGGTGAGGGTTATGCTCAGGGTTAGGGTTAGGTTGAGGGGTAGGGTTAGGGTTAGGGAGAGGGTTAAGGTTAGTGTGAGTTTTAGGGTTAGGTGTAGGGTTAGTGTGAAGATAAGGGTTAGGGTGAGGTTTAGGATGAGACTCAGGTTTAGGGTTAGCCTTAGGGTTAGGGTGAGGGTTAGGGTTAGGGTGAGGGTGAGGGTTAGGGTTAGGGTGATGTTTACATTAAGAGTGAGTGTTAGGGTGAGGGTGAGGGTGAGGGTTAGGATTATGTTTAGGGTTAAAGTGAGGGTGAGGGTTAAGGTTAGTGTGAGGGATAGGTTCAGGGTTAGGTTTAGGATGAGGGTTAGGGTTAGAGTTCGGGAGATGGTAAGGTTATGGTGAGGATTAGGATAAGGGTGAGGCTTAGGGTTAGGCTTAGGGTTAGGGTGAAGGTTAGGGTGAGGGTGATGAATAGGGTTATGGTGAGGGTTAGGGTTAGGGTTATGGTGAGGTTTAGGTATAGTGTGAGGTTTAGGGTTAGGGTTAGGGTTAAGGTTAGGGTGAAGTTGAGAGATAGGGTTAGGGTTAGGGTGAGGGATAAGGTGAGGTTTAGGGTTAGGGTTAGTGTGAGGTTTAGGTTTAATGTGAGGCTTAGGGTTAGGGATAGTGTGAGGATAAAGTTTAGGGTGAGGTTAAGGGTGAGAGTGAGGGTTAGGGTTAGCGTTAGTGTTATGGTCAGTGTTAGGGTGATTTTTAATATGAGGGGTAGGGTTAGTGTGAGGGTGAGGATTAGAGTTAGATTTAGCGTGAATGTTAGGTTTAGGGTGAGGTTTAGGTTAGGGTTAGAGTTAGGTTTCGGGTTAGGGTGGGGGTGAGTTTTAGGGTGTGGGTGAACTTTAAGGTTAGGGTGAGGGTTAAGGTGACAGTGAGGGTTAGTGTTTGGGTGAGGGTTGGGGTTACGGTGAGTGGTGAGTGTTAGGGTGAGGGTTAGTGTTAGAGTTAGTGTGAGGGATAGGGTTAGGGTTAGGGTTATGTTGAGGTTAAGGTTGAGGGTGAGGTTTATTGTGAGGGTGAGGGATAGGGATAGCGTTAGGGATAGGGTGAGCGTTAGGGTTACTGTGAGCATAAGGGTTAGGTTTAGGGTTAGGGTTAGGATTAGCGTTATGGTGAGGGTGAGGGTTAAGTTGAGGGTTAGGTATAGGGTTGGGGTTAGGGTGAGGGTCAGTGTTAGGCTTAGGGTTAGAGTTAGGGTGAGGTTGAGCTTGAGGATTAGGGTTAGGGTTAGTGTTAGGGTTAGAGTTAGCCTGAGGGTGAGGATGAGGGTGAGGGTTAGGGTTAGTGTTAGGTTTAGGGTTAGGGTTAGGTTGAGGGTTAGTGTTAGGGTTAGGAAGAAACTGTGTCTGAGGGTTAGGGTGAGGGGTAGGGTGAGGGGTAGGCTTAGTGTGAGGGTTAGGATTAGGGTTAGGGTTAGGGTTATGATGAGGTTAAGGTTTAGGGTGAGAGTTAGGGTGAGGGTGAGGGTTAGGGTTAGGGCGAGGATTAGGGTGAGCGTTAGGGTGAGGGTTAGGATTAGCTTTAGGGTTAGGGTGAGGGTTAGGGTGGGGTTTACTGTTAGGAATAGGGTTAGGGTTAGGGTGAGGGTAAGGGTTAGAGTGAGGGTAAGGGTGAGGGTGAGGGTTAGGGTGAGGGTAAGTTTTAGGGTGAGGGTTAGTGTGAGCCTGAAGTGTAGGTTTAGGGTTAGTGTTATGATTAGGATTAGGGTGAGGGTGAGAGTTAGGTTTTGGGTGGGGTTTAGGGTTAAGGTGAGGGTTAGGGTTAGGTTTAGAGTTAGGGTAAGTGTGAGCATGAGGGTTAGGGTTAGGGTTTGATTAGGGTTAGGATGAGGGTGAGGGTGAGTGTTAAGGATAGGTTTAGGGTTATAGTTAGGGTGAGGGTGTGGGTGAGGTTTAGGGTTCGGTTTAGGGTTAAGGTTAGGGTGAGGTTGAGGGTGAGGTTGAGGTTTAGGGTGAGGATGAGAGTTTCGGTTAGGTAAGGGTTACGGATATTGTTAGGGTGAGTATTAGGTTGAGGGTGAAGGTTAGGGTTAAGTTGAGTGTTAGGGTTAGGGATTTGGTGAGCGTTAGGGTTAGGTTGAGGTTTAGGGTGAGGGTGAGGTTTAGGGTGAGGGTTACTGTGAGGGTGAGGTTCAGCGTTAGGCTGTAGGTGAGGGTTAGGTTTAGGGTGAGGTTTCGGGTGATTTTGAGGTTTCGGGTGACTCTTAGGGTTAGGGTTAGTTTTAGGTTGAGTGTTAGAGTTAGGGTTATGGTGAGGGTTAGTGTGAGGGTTAGGATTAAGGTTAGGGTGAGGTTTAGGCTTAGTGTGATGGTTAGGGTTAGGATTAGGGTTAGGTTGAGAGTAAGGGTTAGGGTGAGTGTTCGGGTGATGGTGAGGGTTAGGGTAAATGTGAGGGTTAGGGTTATATTTAGGTTTAGGGTAGGTTTAGGTTTAGGATGAGGGTGAGTGTGAGGGTGAGGGTTAGGTTTAGGAATAGGCTTAGGTGTAGGGTTATGCTTAGGGTGAGGGTGAGGTTGAGGGTCAGAGTTAGGTTTCAGGAGAGGGTTAAGTTTAGGGTTAGGATTAGGGTGAGGTGAGGTTGAGGGTTAGGTTTAGGGTGATGGTGAGGGTGAGGGTGAGGGTGAGGGTGAGGGTTAGGCTTAGGGTGAGGGTTAGGGTTTTGGTTATGGTTAGGGTGATTGTGAGGGTGAGGGTTGGTGTGAGGGTGATGGTGAGGTTTAGGGTGAGGGTGATGGTTAGTTTTTGGGTGAGGGTTGGGGTTAGGGTGAGGGTTAAGGTTAGGGTGAGTGTTAGGGTTAGGGTTAGGATGAAGGTTAGGCTCAGGTTTTGGGTTAGGGTTAGGGTGAGGGTGAGGGTTAGGGATAGGCTTAGGGTTAGGATGAGGGTTTTGTTTAATGTTAGGTTTAGAGTTAGGTTGAGGTTGAGGTTGAGGGTTAGGATTTGGATTAGGCTTAGGGTTAGATTTAGGCTGAGGGTGAGGGTGAGGGTGAGGGTGAGGGTTAGGGTGAGGGTGCGTGTTACGGTGAGGTTGAGGGTGACCATGAGGTTTTCTGTTACGTAAGGGTAAGATTAGGTTTATGGTGAGGATTAGGATGAGGGTTATGGTTAGGATAAGGGTTAGATTTATGGTGAGGGTTAGGGTTAGGATGAGCGTGAGGGTTAGAGTTAGAGTTAGGGTGAATGTTAGGGTTAGGGTGAGGGCTAGCTGGAGGGTGAGGGTTAGGGTGAAGGTGAGGGTGAGGGTGAGGGTGAGGGTGAGGGTGAGGGTTAGGGTTAGAGTGAGGGTCAGGATTAGGTGTAGGGTTAGGGTTAGGGTGAGAGTTAAGGTTACTGTGAGAGTTAGGATTAGGCTTAGGGTTAGGGATAGAGTGAGGATAAGGGTTAGGGTGAGGGTTAGGTTGAGGCTGAGGGTTAGGGTTAACGTTAGGGTTAGTCTGAGGGTTAGGGTGAGGGTTAGGGTTAGGGTGAGGGTAAGTTTGATGTTGAGGGTTTGGGTTAGATTTAGGTTGAGAGTTAGGGTTTGGGGTAGTGATGGGGTGCGGGTTAGGGTGAGGGTGAGGGTTAGGTTTAGGGTGAGGGATAGGGTTAAGATTAGTGTTATGGTGAGTTTTAGGGTTAGGGTTAGTGTTAGGGTGAAGGTCAGGTTTAGGATTATGGTTAGCATTAGGGTTTGGGTGAGGCTGAGGATGAGGGTTGCGTTCAGTTTAGGGTTAGGTTTAGGGTGAAGGTGGGGGTGAAGGTTAGGTTTAGGATTAGGGTTAGGGTTAGGGTTAGGGTGATGGTGGGGGTGAAGGGTAGGTTCAGGATTAGGGTTATGGTTAGGCTGAGGGGGAGGTTAGGGTGATGGTGAGGTTTAGGTTTAGGGTTCGGGTTAGGGTTATGGTGTGGGCTAGGTTGAGGGTGAGTGGTAGGGTGAGTGTTAGGGTGAAGGTGAGGCTTTCAGTTAGTTAAGGGTTAGGGTTATTGTTATGGTGAGGATTAGGTTGAGTGTGAGGCTTAGTGTGAGGGTTAGAGTTTGGGTTGGGTTCGGGTTAGGGTTTTTCGTGACGGTTAGTGTTAACGTGAGGTTTAGGGTGAGGGAGAGGCTTAGGGTGAGGGTTAGTGTGATGGTGAGTTTGAGCGTTAGGGTGTGGGTGAGGGTAAGTTTTAGGGTGAGGGTTAGGGTTAGGGTGAGGTTTAGGTTGAGGGGTAGGGTTAGGGTTAGGGTGAGTGTTGGGGTTAGTATGAGTGTTAGGGTTAAGTATAGGGTCAGGGTTACTTTGAGGGTAAGGGTTAGGGTGAGGGTTAGGGGGAGGGTAAGGTTTAGGGTTAGCATTAGGGTTAGGATGAGTGTTAGCTTGTGGGTTTGAGTTAGGGTTAGGGATAGGGTTAGGGTGAGTGTTAGGTTTAGGGCTAGGGTGAGGGTAAGGGTGAGAGTGAGGGTGAGGTTGAGGGTTTCGTTTCAGTAACGGTTAGGCTTAGGGTTAGGGTGAGGATTAGGGTGAGGGTGAGCGTTAGATTGAGGGTTAGGTTTAGGGTGAGGTTTAGGGTTAGGGTTAGGGTGAGGTTTAGGGTTAGGGTGAGGTTTAGGGGGAGGATGAAGGTTAGGGTGAAGGTTGAGGTTTCGGGTGAGTGTGAGGTTTAGGGTTTGTGTTAGGGTTACGTTTAGGGTGAGGGTTAGGGTTAGAGTTAGGGTTAGGGTGAGGGTTAGGTTGAGGGGTAGGGTTAGGTTTAGGTTGAAGGTTATGTTTAGTGTGAGAGTTAGGGTTAGGGTTAATGTGATGTTAAAGTTTAGGGTGAGGGTGAGGGTTAGGGTTAGGGTTAGGGTTAGGGTGAGGTCTAGGGTGAGGTTGAGTGTTAGTGTGAGCGTGAGGGTGATGGTGAGGGTTTCGGTTAGGTAAAGGTTATGGTTATTTAGGATTAAGTTGAGGGTGAGGGTTAATGTGAGGGTTAGGGTTAGGGTGAGTGTTAGGGTTCGGATGATGGTGAGGGTTAGAGTGTGTGTGAAGGTTAGGGTCAGTGTGAGGTTTAGGGTTAGGTTTCAGGTGAGGGTTTGGTTTAGGGTTAGAGTGAGGGTTAGGCTTGGGGTGAGGGTTAAGTTTAGTGTTGGGGTTAGGGTTGGGGTTAGTGTTAGGGTTAGTGTGAGGATACGGGTTAAGGTGAGGGTTAATGGTGAGGGTTAGGTTAAGCGTTAGGGTTAGGGTTAGCGTTAGTGTGAATGTTATTGTTAGGGGTAGTTTTAGGGTGAGGGTAAGTGTTAGCGTTAGTGTTAGGGTAAGGTTTAAGGTTAGGGTGAGGGTTAGGGTAAGGGTTAGGGATAGGGTGAGTATGAGGGTGAGGGTTAGGGGTAGGCTTAGGGTGAGGGTTAGGGTTAGGGTTAGGGTTAGTGTTAGGGTAAGGATTAGGGTTAGTGTGAGGGTGAGGGTTTGGTTTAGGGTGAGTGTTAGGGTTAGGGTTAGGGTGAGGGTGTGGGTAACGATGAAGGTTAGGGTTAGGGTTATTGTTACGGTTAGTTTGAGGGTGAGGTTGAGGGCTAGGGTTTGGATTACGTTTAGTTTTAGGGTTAGGCTGAGGGAGAGGGTGAGGTTGAGGTGAGGTTTAGGTTTAATGTGAGGGTTAGGTTTAGGCTTAGGGTTAGTTTGAGGGTAAGGATTAGGGTGTGGTTTAGGGTGAGGGTGAGGGTTAGGTTTAGCATTAGGGTTGGGGTTAGGGTGAAGGTTAGGATTAGGATTAGGTTTAGGGTGAGGGTGAGGATTAGGGTTAGGTTTAGGGTGAGGGTTAGAGTTAGGGTTTAGGTTAGGGTGAGGGTGAGGGTTAGGTAAGGGTTTCGGTTAGGTAAGTGTTATGGTTAGGTTAGACTGAGTAATAGGTTGAGGATGAGGGTTAAATTGATGGTTAGCGTTAGGGTGAGGGTTAGGGTTAGGCTTAAGGTGAGAGTTACGTTTAGCGTGATGTTTAACGTGAGAGTGTGGGTTAAGGTGAGTGTGAGGGTTAGGGTTAGGGTTATGGTTAGTGTTAGGGTGAGTTTGATGGTGAGTGTTAGGTTTAGGATTAGGGTTAGGGTTAGGGTGAGGCTAAGGGTTTGTGTGAGGGTGAATTTTAGGTTGTGGGTGAGGGTTAGGTTGAGGGCGAGGATTAGGGTTAGGGTTAGGGTTTTGGTGAGGGAAAGTTTTAGGGTTTGAATTAGGGATAGGGTGAGGATTAGTATTAGTGTGAGGGCTAGGTTTAGGGTTAGGTTGAGGATTAGGTTTAGTGTGTTGTTTATGGTGAGAGTTAGTGTTAGGGTGAGGGTGAGGATGAGGGTTTGGGTTAGGGTTAGGGTTAGGTTTAGGTTTAGGATGAGAGTGAGGGTGAGGTGAGGGTTAGGGTTCAGGTGAGGGTGAGGTTCAGGGTGAGGTTTATGGTGAGGGTCAGGCCTAGCATTACGGTAAGGGTGAGGGTTACATTTAGGGTAAAGGTTAGGGTTAGGGTTAGTTTGAGAGTTAGGGTGACGGTTAGGGTTAGGGTTATGGTGAGGATTAGGGTTAGATTTAGGATTAGGGTTTGTGTGAAGATAAGGGTTAGGGTGAGGGTTAGGTTGAGGGTGAAGGTTAGGGTTAGCGTTAATGTTGGGGTTAGCGTTAGGATTATGGTGAAGGTTAGGGTGAGTGTTAGGTTTAGGGTGAGGTTTAGGTTGAGGGTAAGCATTAGGGTTAGGTTTAGCTTGATGGTTAGGGTTACGGTTAGGTTTATAGTGAGGTTTAGGGTGAGGGTTAGAGTTAGGGTTAGTGTTAGGTTGAGGGTTAGGGTTAGGATTAGGTTTATGGTGAGATTTAGGGTTGGCGTTAAGTTTAGGGTAAGGTTTAGGGTTATGATTAAGGTTAGATTTAGGGTTAGGGTTATTGTTAGGACTAGGGTTAGGGTTAGGGTGAGGGTGAGGGTGAGGGTTGGCGTTAGGGCTAGGGTTAGCTTTAGGGTGATGGTGGGGGTGAGGGTTAGGTTTAGTATTAAGGTTATAGTTAGGCTGAGTTGGAGGCAGAGTGTGAGGGTGAGGTTTAGGGTTAGGGTTAGGTTTAGAGTTACAGTGAGGGCTAGGGTGAGGGTGAGGGTTAGGTTGAGGGTTAGGGTTAGGTTGAGGGTTAGTGTTAGGGTTAGAGTGAGAGTTAGGATTAGGTTGATGTTTAGTGTGAGGTTGAGTGTTTGGGTTTGGATGAGGGTTCAGGTGAGGGTGAGTGTGAGGGTGAGGGTGAGGTTTAGGTGTGGCTTAAGCATAGGGTTAGGGTGAGGTTTAGGGTTAGGGTTAGTGTTAGGTTGAAGGTGAGGGTGAGGGTTAGGCTTAGGGTTACGTTGAGGGTTAGGTTAGGTTGAGGGCTAGGGTGAGGGTGAGGGTTAGGGTGAGTTATAGGTTTAGAGTTAGGGTTAGGGTGATGGTTAGGGTGAGCGGTACATTTAGGATTAGTGTGAGGGTTAGGGTTAGTGTGTGGATTTGGGTTAGAGTTAGGGTTAGTGTGAGGTTAAAGTTTAGGGTGAGGATTAGGGTGAGGGTGAAGGTTATGTTTATCGTTAGGGTTAGGGTGAGGGTTAGGGTGAGGGTTAGGTTTAGGGTGAGGGTTAGGTTTAGTGTTAGGGTGAGGGTTAGGGTTAGGGTGAAGTTTAAGGTGAGGTGAGAGTTAGGGTGAGGATGAGGGTGAGGGTTAGGATTAGGGTTAGGGTTAGGGTGCGGATGAGGGTTATCTTGAGGGTTAGGTTTAGTATTAGTTTTAGAGTAAGGTGAGTGTTAGGGTGAGGGTAAGGATTCGGGTGAGGGTGAATTTTAGGGTGTGGGTGAGGGTTAGGTTTAGGGTGAGGTTTAGGGTTAGGGTTAGGGTTATGGTGAGGGCAAGGGTTAGGGTGAGGGTCAGGGTGAGTTTGAGTGTTAGGGTTAGCATTAGGGTTAGGGTGAGAGTGACTGTTAGGGTGAGGATTAGGGTTAGGGTTTCGGATAGGGTGAGGTTTAGGGTTAGTGTGCGGGTTAGGATTAGGTTTAGTGTGAGGATAAATGTTAGGTGGAGTGTTAGGGTGAGGGTGAGGGTTAGGGTTAGCATTAGGGTTAAGGTTAGGGGGCGAGTTAACTTTGGGGTGAGTGTTAGGGTTAGGATTAGAGTGAGGGTTAGGGCTAGGGTTAGGGTTAGGGAGAGGGTGAGGGTTAGTGAGAGGGTTAGGGTGAGGGTTAAGGTTAGGTTGAGTGATAAGGTTAGGGTGAGGGCTAGAGTGAGGGTGAGGGTGAAGGTTTCGGTTAGGTAAGGCTTTTGGTTAGGGTTATGGTGAGGATTAGGGAGAGAGTGAGGGTTAGCTTGAGGGATAGGGTTAGGGTGAGGGTTAGGGTGAGGGTTATGTGAGGGGTAGGGTTAGGCTTAGTGTGAGGGTTAGGCTTAGTGTGAGGGTTAGGGTTAGTGTGAGGGGTAGAGTTAGGGTTAGGGTGAGGGTTTGGGTTAGTGTGAGGGTTAGGGTTAGTGTGAGGGTTAGGGTTAGGGTTAGGTTTAGGGTTAGTGTGAGGATAAGGGTTAGGGTGAGTGTTAGGTTGAGGGTGATGGTTAGGTTTAGCGTTAGCTTTACGGTTAGCGTTAGGGTTAGTGTGTGGGTTAGGGTTAGGGTTAGGGTTAGGTTGAGGGTGAGGGTTAGGGTTAGCTTTAGGTTGAGGGTTAGGTTGAGTGTTAGGGTTCCGGTGAGGTTTAGGGTTGGGATTAGGGTTAGGGTGAGGGTTAGTGTGAGGGTTAGGGTTAGGGTTAGGTTTAGGGTGAGGGTGAGTGTTAGTGTTAGTGTTAGGGTGAGGGTTAAGGAAATGGTGAGGGCTATGGTGAGCATGACGATTAGGGTGAATGTGAGGCTGAGTGTTTCCGTTAGGTAAGGTTTAGGGTTAGGGTTATGGTGAGGATTAGGGTGAGGGTGAGGCATAGGTTGCAGGTTAGGTTAATGGTGAGGGTGAGGGTTAGGGTTAGGGTGAGGGTTAGTGTTAAGTGATGTTTAGCGTTAGGTTGAGGGTTAAGGTGAGGGTGAGGGTTCGGGTGACGGTGAGGATTATGTTTAGGTTTAGGTTTAGGGTTAGGATGAGGGTTAGGATGAGGTTTAGGGTTAGGGTTAGAGATAGTGTGAGGGGTAGGGTTAGGGTTAGGGTGAGGTTTAGGGTTAGTGTAAGGGTAAGGGTTAGGTTTAGGATTAGGTTCAGTGTGAGGATAATGGTTAGGGTGAGGGTTAGATTGAGGGTGAAGTTTAGGGTTAGTGTTAGTGTTAGGGTGAGGGTTAGGGTGAGTGTTAGGGTTAGGTTGAGGTTTAGGTTGAGGGTGAGCATTAGGATTAGTTTTAGGTTGATTGTTATGGTTAGGGGTAGGTTTAG
This sequence comes from Dipodomys merriami, assembly GCF_024711535.1. Classification (NCBI taxonomy): domain Eukaryota; kingdom Metazoa; phylum Chordata; class Mammalia; order Rodentia; family Heteromyidae; genus Dipodomys; species Dipodomys merriami. The sequence continues at coordinate 1,668,326 of NW_027203259.1, forward strand.
GGTGAGGGTTAGGTTGAGGGTTAGAGTGTGGGTTAGTGTTAGGGTGAGGGTTAGGGTTAAGATTAGGGTTACTGTGAGTTTTAGGGTTAGGGTCATGGTTAGGGTAAGGGTTAGGGTTAGGATTAAGGTTAGATTTAGGGTTACAGTTATTGTTAGGGTTAGGGTTTGGGTTAGGGTGAGGGTGAGGGTGAGGGTTGGCATTAGGGTTAGGGTTAGGTTTAGGATGATGGTGGCGGTGAGTGTTAGTTTTAGGATTAGGGTTATGGTTTGGCTAAGGGAGAAGCAGAGGGAGAGGGTGAGGTTTAGGGTTAGGGTTAGGTTTAGAGTGAGGTTAATGTTAGGTTGATGTTTAGGGTGAGGCTGAGTGTTAGGGTTAGGGTGAGGGATCGCGTGTGGGTGAGTGTGAGTGTGAGGGTGATGTTTAGGGTGTGGATTAGGTTTCAGGTTAGGGTGAGGTTTACGTTGAGTGTTAGGGTTATGGTTAGGGTTAAGTTGAAGGTGAGCTAAGGGTTAGGTTCAGGGTTAGGTTTAGGTTTAGGGCTAGGGTGAGGGGTAGAATTAGGGTTTGGGTGAGGGTAAGGGTTAGTGTGAGGTTTTGGGTTAGAGTTAGGGTTAGTGTGAGGTTAAAGTTTAGGGTGAGGGTAAGGGTGAGGGTTAGGATGAGGTTTAGCTTTAGGGTGAGGGTTAGGTTTAGGGTTAGGGTGAGAGTTAGGGTTAGGGTACTGTTTAACGTGAGGGTGAGGGTTAGGGTTAGGGTGATGTTTAGGGTGAGGTGAGGGTTACGGTTAAGGTGTGGGTTAGGGTTAGGTTTAGGTGTAGGGTGAGGGTGAGGGTTAGTGTTAGGGTTAGGGTGGGGGTTAAGGTTAGGGTGTGGTCTAGGGTGAGGCTGAGTGTAAGGGTGAGGGTTAGTGTGAGGGGTAGCGTGAGGATTAGGTTGAGGGTTAGGTTAATGTGAGGGTTAGGGTTAGAGTTAGTGTGAGGATAAGTGTTAGGGTGAGGGTTAGGTTGAGTGTGAGGTTTAGGGTTAGGGTTAGTGTTAGTGTGAGGGTTAGGTTTAGTATTAGGGTTACGGTTATGGTTAGGTTTATAGTTAGGGTTAGGGTTAGGGTTTGGGTGAGGGTGAGTGTGAGGGTTGGCGTTAGGGTTAGTTTTAGGGTTAGGTTGAGGGTGGGTGTGAGGGTTAGGTTTAGGATTAGGGTTAGGTTTAGGCTGAGGGGGAGGGTGAGTATGAGGGTGAGGTTTTGGGTTATGGTTATGGTTAGGGTTATGGTGAGGGCTAGGATGAGGGTGAGGGTGAGGGTGAGGGTGAAGGAGAGGGTTAGGTTTAGTGTGAGGATTTGGATTAGGGTTAGAGTTAGGGTTAGGATGAGGGTGAGGGTTGGGTTAGGGTTAGTGTGAGGTTTAGGGTTAGGTTTAGGGTTTAGGGTTAGGGTGACGGTGAGGGTTAGGGTGTGTGTTAGTGTTAGGTTTATGTTTCGGGTGAGGGTTAGGGTTGGGGTTAGAATGAGGTTGAGGCTTAGGGTGAGGGGTAGCATTAGTGTTAGGGTGAGGGTTAGAGTTAGTGTGAGGGTTAGGGATGGAGTTAGGGTTAGGCTTAATGTGAGGATAATAGTTAGGGTGAGGGTTAGGTTAAGTGTTAGCGTTAGGGTAAGTTTTAGGGTAAGGGTGAGGGTTAGCGTAAGGGTTAGGGATAGGGTGAGTGTGAGGGTGAGGGTTAGAATTAGGATTAGGTTGATGGTTAGGGTTAGTGTGAAGGTTATGGTAAGGGTTAGGGTTAGTCTGAGAATTAGGATTTGGTTTAGGGTGAGTGTTAGTGTTAGGTTTAGGGTGAGGGTTAGGGTGAGGGTTAGGGTTAGGGTGAGGGTGAGGGTAAGGGTGAGGGTGAGGGTTAATTTTAGGCTTAGGGTGTGGGTGAGGGTTAGGGTGAGGGTTAGTGTTAGCGTTTGGGTGAGGGTGGGGGTAAGGATGAGGGTTAGGTTTAGGGTTAGGGTTATGGTTAGTGTGAGGGTGAGGTTGAGGGTTAGGGTTAGGATTAGGTTTAGGTTTAGTATTAGGCTGAGTGAGAGGGTGAGGCTTAGGCTGAGGGTGAGGTTTACGTTTAGGGTTTGGGTTAGGGTGAGCTCTAGTGTATGGGTGAGAGTGAGGGTTTCGGTTAGGTAAGTGTTAGGGTTAGGGTGAGGATTAGGGTGAGGGTGACGTTTAGTGTGAGAGTTAGGGTTAGGGTAAGGGTTAGGGTGACTGTCTGGGTTAGGGTTAGGGTTAGGGTTAGGGTGAGTCTAAGGATTAGGGTGAGGGTTAGGGTGCTGGTGAGGGTTAGGGTTAGCATTCGGGTTAGGGTGAGGTTGAGGTTTAGGGTGAGGTTTAGGGTTAGGGATAGGGTTAGTATTACGGTTAGGGTTAGAGTTAGGGTGAAGGTTAGGCTGAGGGGTAGGATAAGGTTTAGGATGAGGGTTAGGTTTAGTGTGAGGATTAGGGTTAGGCTTAGGGTTAGTGTCAGGGTAATGATTAGGGTGTGTGTTAGGGTGAGGGTGAGGGTCAGGTTTAGCATTAGGGTTAGGGTTAGGGTGAAGGTTAGGATTACGGTTAGGGTTAGGGTGAGGGTGAGGGTGAGGATTAGGGTTACTGTTAGGTTGAGGGTTAGGTTTAGGGTTTGGGTTAGGGTGAGGGTGAGGTGAAGATTTCGGCTAGGTAAGGGTTATGTGTAGGTTAGGGTGAGGATTAGGTTGAGGGTGAGTGTTAGATTGAGGGTTAGGGTTAGGGTGTGGGTTAGGTTTAGCGTGATGTTTAGGGTGAGGGTGAAGGTTAAGGTGAGGGAAAGTAGAAGGATTAGAATTAGGGATAGGGTGAGGATTCGTGTTAGTGTGAGGGTTAGGGTTAGGGTTAGGATTAGTGTGAGGATGAGGGTTAGGTTGAGGATTAGGTTGAGGGTGAGGTTTAGGGTTAGTGTTAGGGTTAGTGTTAGCGATAGGGTGAGGATTAGGGTTAGTGTGAGGGTTAGGGTTAGGGTTAGGTTTAGGGTAACTGTGAGGATAAGGGTTAGGTTGAGGTTTATGTTGAGGGTGAAGGTTAGGTTTAGCCTTAGGGTCACGGTAAGCGTTAGGGTGAGTTTTAGGTTTAGGGTGAGGGTTAGGATTATGGTTAGGTTGAGGATTAGGTTTAGTGTGATGTTTATGGTGAGGGTGAGTGTTAGTGTGAGGGTTAGGATGATGGTTAGGGTTAGGGTTAGGGTTAGGTTTAGGGTGAGAGTGAGGTTTAGGGTGAGGGTTAGGGTTAGTGTTAGGGTGAGGATTAGGGTTAGGGTTAGGGTTATGGTGAGGGTAAGTCTTAGGGTGAGGTTGAGGTTTAGGGTTAGCGTTAGGGTAAGGGTGAGGGTTGGTGTGAGGGTAAGAGTTAGGGTTAGGGTGAGGGTTATTGTTAGGGTTAGGGTGGGGGTTAAATTTAGGGAGAGGTCTAGGGTGAGGTTGAGGGTTAGGGTTAGGGTTAGTGTGAGGGGTAGGGTTAGGGTTAGGGTTAGTATGAGGGTTCGGGTTAAGTTTAGGATTAGGGTTAATGTGAGGATAAGGGTTAGGGTGAGGGTTAAGTTGAGGTTGAAGTTTAGGGTTAGCGTTAGGTTTGGGGTTAGCGTTAGTGTTATGGTGAGGGTTAGGGTGAGTGTTAGGGTTCGGGTGAGGTTTCGTTGAGGGTGAGCCTTAGGGTTAGGTTTACGTTGATGGTTAGCGTTAGGGTTAGGTTTAGGGTGAGGGTTACGGTGAAGTTTAGAGTGAGGGTTAGTGTTAGGGTGAGGGATAAGGTTAGGATTAGTGTTACAGTGAGTTTTAGGGTTAGGGTTATGTTTAGGGTAAGGGTTAATGTTAGGATTAAGTTTAGATTTAGGTTTAGGGTTATTCTTATTGTTAGGGTTAGGGTTAGGGTGAGGGTGAGGGTGAGGGTTGGCGTTAGGGTTAGTTTTAGGGTGATGGTGGGGTTGAAGGTTAGGTTTAGGATTAGGGTTATGGTTAGGCTGAGGGGAAGGCAGAGGATGAGGGTGAGATTTAGAGTTAGGTTTAGGTTTAGAGTGACGGTGAGGGCTAGGGTGAGGGTGAGGTTTAGGTTGAGGGTTAAGGTTAGGGTGAGGGTTAGGGTAAGGGTTAGAGTGCGATTTAGGGTTAGGTGGATGTTTAGGGTGAGGCTGAGTGTTAGGGTTCGGGTTCGGTTGAGGGTGAGGGTGAGTGTGAGGGTGAATGAGAGATTTAGGGTGTGGCTTAGATTTCGGTTTAGGGTGAGGGTTATGGTGAGGTTTAGGGTTAGGGTTAGGATTAGGTTGAAGTTGAGGTTGTGGGTTATGGTTAGGGTTAGGTTGAGGGTTAGGGTTAGGTTGAGGGCTAGTGTGAATGGTAGAGTTAAGGTTAGGGTGAGGGGTACGGTTAGTGTGAGGGTTTGGGTTAGAGTTAGGTTTAGGGTGAGGGTAAGGGTGAGGGTTAGGTTTAGGGTTAGGGTGAGAGTTAGGTTTAGGGTACTCTTTAGCGTGAGGGTGAGAGTTAGGGTGAGGTTTAAAGTTAGGGTTATGTTTAGGGTGAGGTGAGGGTTAGGGTTAAGGTGTGGGTTAGGGTTAAGTTTAGGTTTAGGGTGAGGGTGAGGGTTAGTGTTAGGGGTAGGATGGGGGTTAAGGTTAGGGTGAGGTCTAGGGTGAGGGTGAGGGTTAGGGTGAGGGTTAGTGTGAGGGGTAGCGTTAGGATTAGGGTGAGGGTTAGAGTTAGTGTGAGGGTTAGGGTTAAGTTTAGCGTTAGGGTTAGGATTAGGTTTAGGGTTAGTGTGAGTATAAGGGTTAGGGTGAGGTTTAGGTTGAAGTTGAGGGTTAGGTTTAGGATTAGGGTTTGGGTTATGGTTAGGGTTATTTTTAGGGATAGGTTTAGGGTTTGGGTGAGAGTGAGGGTGATGGTTGATCTTAGGGTTAGGTTTAGGGTGAGGGTGAGGGGGAGGTTTTGGGTTAGGGTGAGGTTTTGGCTTAGGGTTAGATTTAGGGTTACATTGAGTGCTAGGTTGAGGGTGAGGGTTAGGGTGAGGGTGAGGTTGAGGGTGAGGGTGAGGGTGAGGGTTAGGTTTAGGGTGAGGGTTAGGATTAGGGTTAGGGTTAGGTTTAGGGTGAGGGTGAGATTTGGGGTAGGGTTAGAATGAGGGTTACTGTTAGGTTGAGTGTTAGGTTTAGGTTTCGGGTGAGGGATAGGGTTAGGGCTAGAGTGAGGGTGAGGCTTAGGTGAGGGTTAGAGTCACTGTTATGGTGAGGGTTAGAGTTAGTGTGAGGGTTAGGGATGGGGTTAGGGTTAGGGTTTTTGTGAGGATAATGGTTAGGGTGAGGGTTAGGTTAAGCGTTAGGTTTAGGGTGAGGGTTAGGGTGAGTGTTAGGGTTAGGGTTAGTGCTAGTGTTAGGGTGAGGGTAAGGTTTATGGTTAGTGTTAAGGTAAGGATTAGAGTTAGGGTGAGGGTTATGATAAGGTTTAGGGATAGGGTGAGTGTGAGGATGTGGGTGAGGGTTAGGGTTAGGGTGATGGTTAGGGTTAGGGTGAGGGTTAGGGTAAGGGTTAGGGTTAGGTTGAGGGTTAGGGTTTGGTTAAGGGTGAGTGTTAGGATTAGGTTTAGGGTTAGTGTAAGGGTTAGGGTTAGGGTTAGTGTGAGTATAAGGGTTAGGGTGAGGTTTAGGTGTCGGCCCCAGGACAAGGTCAGTGGTCGTAGATAAAGAACAGACAGTACGTGTTCCTCAGTTCCCATTTAGAAATTCCCCAGACAGGACCTTGAGATAACGACCACCTGGCAAGACTACAAGCTTAGCCAAATGTCAACCAATCATAGGCCTGTAACCATGTAACCCGCCCTTAAACCAACCATGGGCCATTCATTTTACAAAGAGTGTTACAAAATTTCCCGCTAGGCAAAGTGATTGTTGGCGTATATGATGACCTTTAAATGGACCAATCTTGGGATGCTTTGTTTTATGCATTAATCTTGTGGTTTTTGCCTTTATAAGAATGCTTGTAACCGCTGCTCGGGGCTTCCTGTCTGCTCAGGACAGAGAGTCCGTTTGCACAAACGTCAAATAAACTCCTCTTGCTTATTGCATCTCCCGGCCTGGAGTCTGAGTTTCTGGGGCGCCCTCCCGTTGACGAAAGTATCCCAGGAGTCTGGGGTCTTTCATTTGGTGCGTTGGCCGGGAACCAGGCTCCCCCAAACCCCAGATTCCAGGAATGGCAGGAGGTAAGATAGAGCTCTTGTCTTTCGTGTTTGTCGTGTTCATTTCATGTTTTGGGGATCCTAAAGTGCCTGTACAGGACATGTGTGGTGGACCAGAGGAAAAAGCAGACGTGCCCACTACCCTGGTCCCGCACTGGGCTTCTACCCCAGGGTGCGTGAATTTGTGGTGGACTGGAGGGAAAAGCAGACGTGCCCACTACCCTAGTCCCGCCCTGGAGTCCTACTCCAGGGTCGCGTGGAGGGGGGACGAGATCCGAGTGTCTCTGTGTTCGGGGGAGTTAAGGCACGGCCGTCCTCTCCCTTCTGAAGTTTCTCTCCTGATTTGTGCTCACTCGGGGACCGCGCGGCGTTTGTCTAGTCTTGTCTGTGTCTGTCTGACGTTAATTGTCTTTGGTGTTTGTTTTGTGACTTTCAAGGAAATGTGTCAACAAGCGAGTCCACTCCTAGGACACCTGAGACCTTGTCCTAGATCGTTTAAAAACAAAAACCGCTGGTTCTGCTTTTGTAACTTGCTTGTTTGTCAATTATTAATCTGCCACTGACCACCTGCGAGTGGCCTCAGTTAGATCTCAGCATTGGGCCTTGGCTCGGGGGGGTCTAAACGTGGGGGAGAACCTGTCAGTCTGAGGGGATGGCCGCTAGGGACTTCTTTCCCTTGCCCCAAGATGACTGGCAATTCTCCTCCGCCTTGGAAGGCCCCTGGGTCAACGTCTGCAGGAATCTAAGAGAAAAATCCTCCGGAGGTGAGTAGGAGTGTTGAGTCCCCTGGTAAGTGAATGGTGGTGAGATGTCGCCCCATTCACTGAGACCTGATTTTGTCTTTGTGGCCACTTATTTGTCTTGTTTACTTTAGTGTGTGTGTTTGTTTTATGTTTTCTGGTGTAGGGAAGTTCTGGGTGAGTGTGGCAGGCTCACCCAGCAGACTCTGGATTCACCTTGCTGAATGAGAACAGCACAGAGTTCCGGTAGGGATAAACTGGGGCCCATTAGTCCCCAACTCAGCCTTCAGTTCTTGTCTAGTTCTGTTTTAGAATTGGTACCAATTTTAAATGTGGATCCTTGGTTTTTGTGTTTATCTGTGTTTTTGTTATTTATTTGAACATCTCTGGGGAAATAAATGTTCCAGCTGGGCTTGGTCACAGACCTGCTATGCCCACCCCCCCCCCCGAGGCATGGAAGGTTACTGGGCTAGTTTGGTTCCCTTCAAGACTCAGCCTGCATTTACTCCTCGTGGAGGCTGCCAGCAGGGAGGGTGTAGAAGGCTGTCTGTCTAGTTTGGACTTTTTCAGCTAGTCCTGACAATGTAACAATTTGTAAAGTGCTCTTGTCTATCTGTGTGAGTGTTTTGTGTGTGTCTGTGAACATGTTCAAAGATAAGAATTGTCAGCATGCTGTAACAATTGGGTGAGTTTAAATTTAAAATTCAAAAGGTTATGAGGTTTGGACATTACCAAAAATTCTAAAAAAATCTTCACATTGTTTTAAATGGCTTTTTAAAGGTTTTTTTTAACTTGCAAATTAGAAAATCTGGTATTTTAAAAAACTAATATTTTAAATGCATAAGACTGTTTATACTGTAATCAAGTTATCTTGCTTAACAAAATGCATTGGCTGTTTGGGATCTGGTTCCCTTGGCTAAAATTTGGGATAAATATTAAAAATTTAAATGTAAAGGTTAGTTTAACACTGTCAAAGATGTTACCTGTTCTGTCTGTCTGAAAACTGTGTATTTCATTCAAGAACCAAGAAAAGAGACGGGGAAAAATTTAGAAGCCAACAGAAGACCTATGTTTAGGGATAAGGGGTGAACAAGCAGAAGTGCAGTTCAGCTAGTCATGCATGGTGGGACAGGTCCTGGGAAGAGTCCATGCATGGTGAAAGAGGGCAAGCTGGCACAAACGCAGTTCATCTAACCCTAAAGAGTCGGATTGGGTGCGTACCCATTCCATAGAAGGGGCTGAGTGGCCCATCTTTGTTCTTTCTTTTCCCTGCAGATAGACACTAAAAACATGATGGTTAAAATGAGTGATGTGATGATCTGATTAGTATTGCTAAAACTTCCCCTTGGATGTGTTAACATTAAAATTAGAAAGGCCTTTAAAAAAAGGGTTAAAAAGTTATTTATATAATGTGACTTGCTTTTAATGTTTTATAATTAGGATGTTTTTAAAAGCCATAAAGACACGAAGTCTAGCTTTTTGGTTCAGTTATGATGATTGTTATTTTCGCATTAAGGAAAAATTGTCATTTGAGTTTAAAAATCTTATTGTGTGTCTGTTTTAAAACAAGCAACTAAGAGACAATGAGTTACACTTGGCCTCAAGATTTCAAGGGATCTTTTCAAAATGCAAATAAGAGGCTTTAAAAAAAATTAGGAAAGGATGTTTGGATATAAAGTTTAAATGTAAAATTGTTCTTAACATTGGCCTCAATGTACACAAAGGAAAAAATTAGGATTACCAAAATAATTGCGATTCCAGTTTGCTCTTATAGGTTGTTTTTTTTTTTTTGTTCGGCCGTGGGGCTTGAACTCTGGGCCTGGGCGCTGTCCCTCAGCTCTTCAGCTCAAGGCGAGTGCTCTACCACTTGAGCTACAGCCCCAGTTCCGGTTTTCTGGTGGTTTAATGGAGATAGGAGTCTCAAGGTCTCTCCTGCCCGGGCTGGCTTTGAACTGCGATCCTCAGATCTCAGCCTCCTGAGTAGCTAGGATTACAGGCGTGAGCCACCAGCGCCCGGCAGGATGTTTTTTTTTTAAGTTTCCAGCAAGCCCAGAGCAAAGCACAGAGGATTCTTACAAGTTTGTCAGATGTAACTTTGACTCTTAATAAGTTTCAGGTAAGAGCATGCTTAAAAGCTACTTCTATGTTGACCACCTTGTTGCTTTTAATTGGAGTAAAATGGCCTTTTATAAGACTCACTGATCTGCAAACTGGTTCAAAGCCAGCCCGGGCACAAAAAGGTTCCTGTGAGACTGTCACCTCTATTCAGCCAGCAGAGTACTAGCCCTGGACTGAAGAGTCAGGGGACAGTACTCAAGCCCCAAACTGGAGGCTCACAGTGGCAGAGTACTAGCCCTGGACTGAATAGTTAGGGGACAGCATTCAAGCCCTGAGTCTGGGACTCAAAGTGGCAGAGTGCTAGCCTTGAGCTGTAGAGCTGAGGGACAGTGCTCAGGCCCCGAGTTCAAGTCCAGCGACCAGCTAAAGGGAAATGCCAATGAGGCATTTTTCCCAATGTGAAGAAGAGACTCCTGGGACAAAAGCAATGGAGGAGCATCCAGAGGCAGTAAGCCACTGCTTGGATGGCAGAAATGACAGATCCTAGAGTCACTTGTGCGTGGCCCTTCAAAACTGGTCAGAGCCAGGAGGTCATAAAAATAGTTTATAAGCATGCCAAATGTCCATGACTATCTACCTTGTAAGGGACAGGAACTTGCCAGTCCTCTGTGATAGTAAAAGCCAATGTTATAAAATGTGGGGGATAGTTTAAATCTCAACCCCTTTATGTGCCAAAAGCTCTAATTGAGCTGACACTAGTTACATGAAGTTCATCTGCTCAGGAAAAAGTTTGTAAACCTGAGAGTGTGTTTCTATTTGATATCTGTCTAAAGGCCTGCAAAGATAACTTAGGCATTGTTTGGGATCATTAGAGATCACATTCCAAGCCATCTAGAAAGATGCTTTTGCAAACCAGAGTGCTAAACAAGCTGCACTGCTGTAGCCAGAAAAAAGGTCTGTGCAGTTGTCAAAAGTTAAATATTGTTCTAAATGACATCTAACCCTGATGGCCTCTTTGTAAAATAGGCTAAGATTATAGGTTCCTGGCTAGGTAAGATCAACAAGTTACAGAAGATGGACCTTCGCCCTTCTACCCCCATTTTAAGTTCAAGGGTCCAGAGTCAGTTTTGGAGAAATGAGGCAAAATAGATAAAAATAATTTTTTAAAAAGGCATAAAAAATAGTGTTAACAGTTGTCAGTGTACAAGGTGTAAAGACTGCATCTGTCAGAGATGGCTACAAGACTAAGCCTTCTGAGCCTTCTGTGTCTATTTACAAAAATATCTGGTTAGTAAAAAAGTTGTGATTTTGGTAAATTGTCCTGGACTATCGTTTAAAGATCTTAAAAATCAGCAGGATCAAAGCCTGCCAAGCCTATGCAATGTATTTTTAACCAGTCTGTGTAGGAATTTACAGCCGAGCATGAGGTGTGACAGTCCCTTGGAGGCACTGAGAGACCCTGCTGCTGCTGCTGCTGCTGCTGCTGCGGCTGCTGCGGCTGCTGCATACCTTAATGGGTAAAGTTCAAAGACGGCCTGACAGCCACCTGGAGAAATTCCTGCCTGATTCCATCACCTGAGTCTGCTTCCTGGTTGACTGCTGCTAAATCTAAGAACTTGTGGTACATTCTTTTGGGTGATATCCAGAAACCCTCTCTTCCCACAGTGGATATTAAGGACAAGGATATCACTGGCTTGCTTGTCTTAGTCACTTCAATGCATAGTGACTGAAAATCCACTCTATGGTCACAGCCTAGTTTGGCTCTGGTATGGTAATAACCTGAGTGTGTTATCAATGAAAATTGTAAAGGAGAGGGGGGTAGTAAAGAAAGCCTTGGAAAAGGAATTATAAAGGAGAGGGGGGTAGTAAAGAAAGCCTTGGGAAGGGAATTGGGGAAAAATTGGTATCCCCTTTAGATAAGAAAGGATTTAAAAAGTAAGGATTGTCTTTAATTGTTTGGAAAAGGGAAAGAAGACAAACCTCAGAAAGTTTAAGTATGTAGCAATTGGTATGAGTATGTCGCAAATGGTATGAGTATGTCACAAATGGTATGAGTATGTCTTAAAATTGGAGCTTACAAGTACAACTGGTATAAAATTAAGTGAACTGTGATACACGGAGGGAGGACTGGTAAAAAAAATGTAAGGGGCTCTGGTACTCTTACTTTTGTTACAATCGGACCTTGTATACTCAACAGACTGATGTCTTTTCTAAAAGAAAAAAATCAGCGCAGTCCATCTATTAGTTCTGAGGTCTCAATACCAAGCACTGAGAACAACTGACACCCCACAAAATAATGTAGAGACACCCTAAATTTTAAGGTTAAAATTACTCCTGAGAAGAAGTGGGGAATGAAAAATTAGGGCTGCGTCCATTTTACAATTTACGAACTGCTGACTCTCCTTCTGTAAACTTGCTTGCTTGAGCTAACACCAACCCCCCCGCCCCCCCGGAAACAAGGAATTGGGTAAAGTCTCAGAGCCCAGGTGTCAGCCCCAGGACAAGGTCAGTGGTCGTAGATGAAGAACAGACAGTAAGTGTTCCTCAGTTCCGATTTAGAAATTCCCCAGACAGGACCTTGAGATAACGACCACCTGGCAAGACCACAAGCTTAGCCAAATGTCAACCAATCAAAGGCCTGTAACCAAGTAAACCCCCCTTAAACCAACCATGGGCCAGTCATTTTACAAAGAGTGTTAAAAAATTTCCCGCGTGGCAAAGTGATTGTTGGAGTATATGATGACCTTTAAATGGACCAATCATGGGATGCTTTGTGTTATGCATTAATCTTGTGGTTTTTGCCTTTAAAAGAAGGCTTGGAACCGCTGCTCGGGGCTCCCTGTCTGCTCGGGACAGAGAGTCCATTTGCACAAACGTCAAATAAACTCCTCTTGCTTATTGCATCTCCCGGACTGGAGTCTGAGTTTCTGGGGCGCCCTCCCGTTGACAAAAGTATCCCAGGAGTCTGGGATCTTTCAATGGTTAGTGTGAGGGTGAGGTTGAGGGTTAGGTTTAGGATTAGGTTTAGGTTTAGGGTTAGGCTGAGGGAGAGGGTGAGGATGAGGCTGAGGGTGAGGTTTACGTTTAGGGTTTGGGTTAGGGTGAGGGCTAGTGTATGGGTGAGGGTGTGGGTTTCGGGTAGGTAAGTGTTACAGTTAGGGTGAGGATTAGGGTGAGGTTGATGGTTAGTGTGTGAGTTAGGGTTAGAGTGAGGGTTAGGGTGACTGTGAGGGTTAGGGTTAGGGTGAGGGTGAGGGTAAGGTTTAGGGTTAGGGTTAGGGTGCTGGTGAGGGTTAGGGTTAGCATTAGGGTTAGGGTCAAGGTGAGGGTTAGGGTGAGGTTTAGGGATAGGTTTAGGATTAGGGTTAGGGTTAGAGTTAGGGTGAGGGTTAGGCCGAGGGGTAGGGTAAGGGTTAGGGTGAGGATTAGGTTTAGTGTGAGGATTAGGGTTAGGTTTAGAGTTAGGTTTAGGGTAAGGATTAGGCTGTGGGTTAGGGTGAGGGTGGGGGTTAGGTTTAGCATTAGGGTTAGTGTTAGGGTGAGTGTTAGGATTAGGGTTAGGGTTAGGGTGAGGGTGAGGGTGAGGAGTAGGGTTACTGTTAGTTTGAGGGTTTGGGTTAGGGATTGGGTTAGGGTAAGGGTGAGGGTGAGGTGAAGGTTTCGGTTATGTAAGGGTTATGTTTAGGTTAGGGTGCGGATTAGGTTGATTGTGAGGGTTAAATTGAGAGTTAGGGTTAGGGTGAGGGTTAGGGTTAGGCATAAGGTGAGGGTTAGGTTTAGCGTGATGTTTAGGGTGAGGGTGAGGGTTAAGGTGAGGGAAAGGATTAGGGTTAGAATTAGGGATAGGGTGAGGATTAGTGTTGGTGTGAGGGTTAGGGTTAGGGTTAGGGTTATTGTGAGGATGAGGGTTAGGTTGAGGTTTAGGGTGAGGGTGAGGGTTAGGGTTAGCGTTAGTGTTAGGATTAGGGATAGGGTGAGGTTTAGGGTTAGTGTGAGGGTTAGGGTGAGGGTTACTGTGAGGATAAGGGTTAGCGTGAGGGTTATGGTGAGTGTGGGGGTTAGGGTTAGCCTTAGTGTTATGGTGAGCGTTAGGGTGAGGGTTAGGGTTAGGGTGAGGTTTAGGGTTATATTTAGGTTGAGTATTAGGTTTCTTGTGATGTTTATGGTGAGGGTGAGTGTTAGTGTGAAGGTGAGGATGAGGGTTAGGGTTAGGGTTAGGTTTAAGTTTAGGGTGAGAGTGAGGGTGAGGGTAAGGTTTAGGGTTAGTGTTAGGGTGAGGATTAGGGTTAGGGTTAGGGTTATGGTGAGGGTAAGTCTTAGGGTGAGGTTTAGGGTGAGGCTGAGGTTTAGGGTTAGCGTTAGGGTAAAGGTGAGTGTTGGTGTGAGGGTTAGAGTTAGGGTTAGGGTGAGGGTTAAGGTTAGGGTTAGGGTGAGTGTAAGAATTAGGGTGAGGGTTAGGGTGAGGTTGAGGGTTAGGGTTATCATTAGTGTTATGGTGAGGTGAGGGTTAGGGTGTGTTTATTGTGAGGGTGACTGTTAGGCAGAGGGTGAGGTTGAGGTTTAGGTTTAGGTTTAGGGCTAAGGTAAGAGTGAGGGTGAGGGAGAGGGTTAGGGTTCGGATGCGGGTGAGGGTGAGCATTACTGTTAGGGTTATGGTGAGGGTTAAGTTTAGGGTGAGGGTTAAGGTTAGTGTGAGGGCTCACGGGAGGGTAAGGGTTCGTGAGGGTGAGTGTGAGGGTTTTGGTTAGGTAAGGGTTAAGGTTAAGGTTATGGTGAGGACTAGCATAATGGTGAGGTTTATGGTGAGGTTAGGGTTATGGTGAGGGTTAGGGTGAGGGTTAGGGTTAGGGTTATGGTTAGGGTTAGGGTGAGGGTTAGTGTGAGTTTCAGGGTTAGGGTTAGGTTTAGTGTGAGGATGAGGGTTAGTGTTAGGGTTAGGGTGAGGGTTAAGTTTAGGGTGTGGCCTAGGGTGATGGTGAGGGTTATGGTGAGGGTGAGGGTGAGGGTTTCGTTTAGGTAAGTTTTAGGGTTAGGGTTATGGTTAGGGTTAGGGTTAGGATGAGGGTGAGGGTTAGGTTGAGGTTTAGTGTAAGGGTGAGGGTTAGCGTAAGGGTTAGGGAGAGGGTTAGGATTAGGGTGATGTTTAGGGTGAGGTTGAGTGTTAGGTTTAGGGTGAGGGTTCAGGTTAGGGTGAGGGTTAGGGTTAGGGTTAGGGTTAGGATGACAGTTAGGCTGAAGGTTAGGGTTAGGGTTAGGGTGAGGGTAGGGTTAGGATTAGGATTAGGCTTAGGTTTAGGTTGAGGTTTAGGGTTAGGGTCAGGGTTTGTTTAGGGTTAGGTTTAGAGTTAGGGTGTGGGTGAGGGTGAGGGTTAGGGTTTGGATTAGGGTTAGTGTTAGGGTTAGGCTGAGGGTGAGGTTGAGGGTGTGTGTGAGGTTTAGGGTTAAGGTGAGGGTTAGATTAGGATTAGCGTTAAGGGTTAGGTGAGGGTTAGGTTTAGGATTAAGTTTTATATGAGGATTAAGTTGAGGGTTAGGGTTAGGGTTCGTGGGAGGTTAAGGGTTAGGGTGAGGGTTAGGGTGAGGGTGATGGTTAGGGTTAGGCCTTAGGGTTAGGATGAGGGTTAGGGTGAGGGTTAGTGTTAGGTTTTGGGTTAGGTTTAGTGTGAGGGTAAGGGTTAGGTTGATTTTTAGAATGAGAGTTAGTGTTACTGTTAGGGTTAGCATTAGGGTGAAGGTTAGGGTGAGGATCAGGGTTAGGGCGAGCTTTACGGTGACAGTGAGAGTTAGTGTGAAGGAGAGGGTTAGGGTTAGAGTGAGGGTGAGGATTACGTTTAGGGTGAGGGCTAGTGTGAGGGAGAGGTTTAGGGTGAGGGTGAGGGGTAGGGGTAGGTTTAGGGTTAGTGTTAGGTTTAGGCTGCGGGTTCGTGTTAGTGTGAGGGTGAGGGCTAGTTTTAGCATTAGGGTTAGGATTAGGTATAGGGTTAGGGTGAGGGCGAGGGTGAGATTGAGGTTGCGGTTAGGGTTATGGTTAGTGTTAGGCTGAGGGTGGGGATTAGGGTGAGGGTGAGGGTTAGGGTTACTTTTAGGGTGAGGGCTAGGATGAGGGTTGGGGTTAGGGTGAGGTTGAGGTTGAAGATGAAGGTTAGGGTTAGGGTGAGGATTAGGTTTAGGGTTAGGGTTAGGGTGAGGGTTAGGATTAGGATGATGTTTAGGGTGAAGGTGAGAGTTAGGGTGAGGCCGAGTCTGAGGATTAGGGTGTAGGTGATGGTTAGGTTTAGGGTGAGGGTTAGGGTGACGGTGAGGTTTAGTGTGAAGGTGAGAGTTAGGGTTAGGTTTAGGGTGAGATTGAGGGTTAAGGTTAGGGTGAGGGGTTAAGTGAGGGGTAGGGTAAGGGTTAGGGTGAGATTTAGGTTTAATGTGAGGGTTAGGGTTAGGCTTAAGTTTAGTGTGAGGGTAAGGGTTAGTATGGGGGTGAGGGTTAGAATTAGTTTAAGGGTGAGGGTTAGGGTTCGGGTGAGGTTTAGGGTAGGGTTAGGGTCAGGGTGAGGGTGAGGGTGAGGGTGAGTTTTAGGGTGTGGATGATGGTTAGGGTTAGGGTGAGGGTTATGGTGATGTTGAGGTTTAGGATGAGGGAGAGGTTTAGGGTTACAGTGAGCATTAGGGTGAGGGTTAGGGTTAGGTTTAGTGTGCGGATTAGGTTTAGGGTAAGGGTTAGGGTGAGGGTAAGTGTTAGGGTGACGGTTAGGTTGAGAGTGAGGGTTAGGGTTAGCGTTAGGGTTCGGGTGAGGTTTAGGGTGAGGGATAAGGTGAGGGTTAGGGTTAGTATGAGGGTGAGGTTTAGAATTAGTTTTAGGGAGAGCGGTAGGGTGAGGGTTAGGGTTAGGGTTAGTGTGAGGATTAGGGTTAGGGTTAGGGTTATGTTGAGGGTAAGGGTTAGGGCTAGGTTTAGATTAGGTTGAGGGTTAGGGTTAGTGTTAGGTTTAGGCTGAGGGTTAGGGTGAGTGGTAGGGTTACGGGGAGGGTTAAGGTTAGTGTGAGGGTAGGGAGAGGGTGAGGGTGAGCGTGAGGGTGAGGGTGAGGGTGAGGGTTTTGTTTAGGTTAGGGTTAGGGTTAGGGTTATTCTGAGGATAAGGGTGAGGGTGAGGGTTAGTTTAAGGTTTAGGATTAGGGTGAGTTTTAGGGTTAGGTTTAGGGTGATGGTTATGGTTAGGGTGATGTTTAGGGGGAGAGGGAGCATTAGAGTGAGGGTGCGGGTTTGGGTGAGGGTGAGGGTTAAGGTTAGGATTAAGATGAAGGTTAGGATTAGGGTTAGGGTTAGGGTGAGGTTTAGTGTGAGGGGTAGGGTTCGGGTTAGCGTGAGGGTTAGGGTTAGTGTGAGGATTAGGGTTAGGTTTATGGTTAGTGTGAGGATAAGGGTTAGGGTGAGGGTTAGGTTGAGGCTGACGGTTAGGGTTAGCGTTAGTGTTAGGGTGAGCGTTAGGGTGAGTTTTAGGGTTAGGGTGAGTGTTAGGGTTAGGGATAGGGTTAGAGTTAGGGTGAGGGTGAGAGTAAAAGTGAGGGTTAGGTGTAGGGTTAATGTCGCGACCACCTCGACCAGCAAGGAAGACACGACCTGGGATTCTTATTAATGCGGTTTATTCAGGACCTTGTTACAAGCTTCTCTCCTGCTTCTCTCCTGCCTGCTTCTTCCTGCTTCTCTCCGCCCCCTGCACCCGCACTCTGGCTATAAGCCTCCTGGATGGCCAATCCCTAAGCGCCACGTGGCATATACCGATAGGGTCGCAAACACGGAAGCAAACTAGGAGCCAAGTCATAGCCATATAAGGAGTTGTTTTTACAGAGAGCACTCGTCACCGGGAAGATGGAAAGTGGGAGCCAGCGCCATCTTACCAAGGAGTTACAATGTTGCTGTTGCGGCCGCTCCTTACAGCCGCGCCGTCTTTGGTCGCGGCTCCCGTAGCTCTCCACAGCTCCCCTTTTTTTGTTTTATTAAGCAAAGGTAAGAGTAGAGGTTGGGCCTCTGTCTAAAACATTAATGAGAGGACCTTGCACTGGTCTTCGCCTGAGGAGCGCCTTCCCCAGTGATGACCAGGCCCGTCCGATGCCTTTTTTGCAGAGGTGGGATCTTGGGCATCAACCCACTTGCAACCCAACATACTCTTCTTGGGCTCACACCAGGGAGTGATTCCCAAGTGCAGTGCGTTTGCCTCGCACCCTGTGCTATTCCTTTAAGGTGGCAAGCCACGCATAGGGGGACTGTCCGGCCTCAATGGCAGTGAAGGCCTGGACCACCGCAGCCATACTCCTGCCCTGCAAGCTCCTAATCCAGCATATGCACCACAGGCACAGCAAGATCACCAATGCCAGGATACCAATAAGGGAGCCCATTCCCGCCCACTCCTTCAAATGATCCACAGCTGTCAAAATCCAAGAGGAAACATCTTGTAACAGGGCATCATCCATCCGGGTAGAGTTTATCGCGACAATGGCCGATCGTAGCTGCAACATCAATTGTTCGAATTCCCCCGTCCAGTTGCCTAAAAGATAACTTGACAGTTGTTTAGACAAATTTGCTGCTTGGGTAGAGTTATAATACTGAATAGCAGTAATACAAAGCCCTTCATATTTTTGAACACATCCCAGCTGAGCCAACTGCCACAGGATATCAACCTGCTCCTGCACAATGTCAACTGCCACAGGATATCAACCTGCTCCTGCACAATGTCAACAATCAGTCCTCCTTTTAATTGTGCATTGGCGGCTTGTTGTAAATCCATAGCTCTAGCTGTAGTAGCCGACAAGTTATTTAAATTCTGAGCCGCCTGCACAGTATGTGATATGGCAACAGCGGCAGCCGTCGCACCCGCAGCAGCCACAGCTATAGCAGTTACAATGGCCGCAGTGATGCCAAAATCTCTCTTATGCCTAAACAAGGTTACAGCTTGAGAAGCATCTACTGGCACAGGCACCCAACGTGGGATCCGTGCAACTATAGCTAAGGGATACTGAGAACTCCAGCAGGTAGCATAATAGCAGGTTTCATTAGTGCAAGAACATACATCATCTCAGCATACAGAGGTGTTGTTAATTACCAAAAACAACAAAAGGGGAAACCACACACACGGGTGTAGGCTGATAGCTAAATACCGTATAATTCTTACTAAAATGACAATTGGCACCCACAGTACGGGCAGTACTAGTCAAATTGCAAGTCATGTTTGCTATAAAAAAGTGACCTCCTTGCAGCATAACTATAGGTTCGGCCTGCAAGCAACTTCCATTAAGACCACATAACAGCCAATTATTAAAGGGATTAATTCCAGCCCAGAATTGTACACTAGCATTGGACAAAACACTAGGGGAGAATGAAAAACGCTCAGACTCATCAGCCCAAACAGCGCGTTGTGATTGGCAACCTGTCCAAGGCCAAGCCTCCCCCATACGGTCAGGCTAGCAAAAAGGGGCCCATTTAGGTTGCTTTACAATCCACAGGTCAGTACTTAACTTTAAGCTTTCATAATATCTGCCTAAGACAGTACTAACAAATCCAGTAGCATTTGCCCAAACCTCAGTTGATCCCGGATTCCCATACCAATATCTAAAATAAGCGGCGAGGGAACGAGTCAAGGCCATGCAACTACCATTAAGGGTCACATCACTTAAGCAAAAGCATAGCGTGCCCATCAAGCTAATATTTCTAGCTTCACCTATCCCTGCTATTTGTTTATCCTCTGGGGAAAAGGGAAGGTTAAGAGTCTTATTTGTAGTGAAAAATCTAGGGAAAAGAGAGGCGTCATGTCTCACGGGCATGGGCCTCGGGAATGCAGACAGTATCCCCCATCTCGCTACCGTCTAGCCCTGTTGGATCATCAGGAGCTGTATGATCAGCAACGCAATCTTTTGTTTCTTCCGTGTTCCGTTCATCTTGGACTCGCCGCACAAGTCGTTCGGGCACCCACACTGGATCCGAACGATTCTGAGGAAAAAACACAAACAGATCCTCGTGCCCATACCAGCACGGGGTTAGGCCCGTTCCAGAGGCCCGTGAGCACATCCTTCCACAAAGCCGATCCTAAGGCCGAAGGAGTGGAGCAGTTATGCCTATCCGCCGCTGAGCGACCAGCGTTATCCAAATTCAAAAAATTTAGGGTGAAAAGTGTCATGGCTATTCTTTGTCTTGCTGTAGCCATCAGGGTTCCAGCTCCCCCTTTTTGTTTTATTAACATTTTCTTGATAGTACGATGAGTTCTTTCCACAATTCCTTGTCCTTGAGGGTTATAGGGCAGTCCATGCACCAGAGTAACACCCATTTGAGTGCAAAAGGAAACAAAGCACTGCCCAGTATAGGCCAGACCATTATCAGTTTTTAGCTGTTTTGGCATTCCCCAGGCCGCCCACGCTTCCAGGCAGTGAGATATTACATCAGTAGCCTTTTCCCCTGACAGGGGGGTGGCAAGTATAACACCCGAAAAGGTGTCAACAGAAACATGTAGATATTTTAAGCGGCCAAATTCTGGTACATGAGTTACATCCATTTGCCATACTTGTAAGGGTCTTAAACCACGTGGATTAACTCCAAACGTAGGGGGCTTATGGTAAATAATACATCGGGGACACTCCTTTACCACTTGACATGCATCCGCTCTAGAAAGGGAAAAGCGGCTTTGTAAAGTCCTGGCATTTACATGAAATTTGGCATGAAAATCTTTTGCTAAGTCAACAGAAGAAGCATGGAGCGCCCACTCAGCACGAGTGTGTGCATCAGCCAGGGCATTACCCTTTGTCAGTGGTCCTGGGAGGCCCGTATGTGCTCGAATATGCATTGGAAAAAACGGTTCCTTGGGTTGCCATATAAGGGATTGTAGCAAGATAAAACGAGCTAGAACAGAACTGGTAGCCTTTATTGTACCAACCGCTTCCAATATCTTTAAAGCATTTATTACATAGGCTGAATCTGATATTAAATTAAAGGCACAGGGGAAAGCTTTAAATACTTCAATTACAATCATTAACTCAACAATCTGTGGGTTACCAGGGACAAATTGATGCTGCACGGGGTCTTGGTTACCTGCGACATATACCCCGCATCCCGTTTTGGAACCATCCGTAAAAATATTTATAGCCCCTCCAATAGGCTTTTGGGCAGTTACCTTTGGAAAAATCACTGGATGTTCCTTTACAAATCTCAGTAGGGGGTCTTTGGGCAAATGATTATCAATATCTCCTAGAAACATGCATCTCAAAATGGACCAATTGTCAATAGTGGCACATAAAGTCTGAACTTGGTAGGCATTGTAGGGAACAATGATGGAGTGCGGATAAATTGTAAACTCTGTTGAACTCCTTGCAGAGCTAAGCCCGCCACTGCCTCAGGGTAATACTCCAGCACCTTTCGGGGGAAACATGAGAGTGTAACCACATCAACGGCCCCTCTTGCCAAAGTACCCCAGTTGGTTGGATCTCAGTGGGAAGAATGCATAAATCAAAGAGTTGGCCATCTTGTAGCCTGTTTAAACAGGCGGCACTTAAAGCCTCCTCCACCCTCTTGAGAGCAAATCGGGCGCTCTCAGTCAGGTCTCGTGGGGAGTTTAAATCTATATCTCCTTTTAACATATCAAAAAGGGTTTTAATTCATAATTTGGCAATTTCAAATACCCCCTTATCCAATTAATATCCCCCAACAATTTTTGAAAATCATTTAAAGTCTTTAAGTTATCTTTTCTCAGGGTCAATTTTTGGGGCATGATCGACCTGGGATGTATCTTAGCTCCCAGGTACTCCACCACACTGCCTGTTTGTATTTTTTCTGGTGCTGGATAAAGACCCTGTTCCCTTAAGGCAAAAACCAATTCTGCATAGGCCTTTTGTAACCCAGCTTCTTCCTTATGAGCTATCAAAATGTCATCCATATAATGGACCACCCTGAGTTTAGGATGCCGTTCTTTAACAGGAGCTATAGCCCTGCCGACAAACAGCTGACACATAGTGGGGCTGTTGGCCATACCCTGAGGCAGCACGACCCACTCATATCTTTGGTCAGGTTCTTCATGGTTACAGGAGGGCACAGTAAAGGCAAAACGCTCACAATCCACAGAATGCAAGGGGATAGAAAAGAAACAATCTTTTATATCTATTACCATAATAGGCCAATGGTCAGGGAGG
Source organism: Dipodomys merriami (assembly GCF_024711535.1). NCBI lineage: Eukaryota > Metazoa > Chordata > Mammalia > Rodentia > Heteromyidae > Dipodomys > Dipodomys merriami. The sequence continues at coordinate 1,689,490 of NW_027203259.1, forward strand.
GCGGAAAGCAAAGGTAACCCTCCTTGTACAGGGCCCATAATTTGCACTTGTGCGTTTATGGCACGCAAATCATGAAGTAATCGCCATTTACCCTACTTCTTTTTTATCACAAATATTGGAGTATTCCATGGTGAAACTGAGGGTCACATGGCCCAGGGCTACTTGTTCTTCTACCAGTTTATGAGCGGCTAAAAGCTTTTTGGAGGATAGAGGCCACTGAGCTACCCATACCGGTTCCTCCGTCTTCCAGGTAATGGGAACTTGATTCTCAGCGGCCCCTATGAAAAACCCAGCCCATGTCTATCAAGTTTTTGGTGGACATCAATAGGCTCTTTACAGCCTTGCAAGTTTTTTCCCAGTCCATGCCCTGGGCAGTAGCCCATTTGTAACATCATTTCCTTTGAGGTAGGAGAATATTCATTACTAAGGCAAAACCCCATCTCTTTGAGTAAATCTCGACCCCACAGGGAGACAGGCAATTCTAAAACATAAGGCTGGATGTTTCCAGAGTGTCCCTCTCCATCCTTCCAGTTGAGGTGTCTTGCACTTATGTCAGGGGCTTTGGCATAGCCCAACCCTCTCAGGGTTTGTTCTGAGGCCTGTAATGTTCTGAGGCCACCCTCTCGGCCAATCCTTTTTGGCAATAATGCTATGATCGGCCCCTGTGTCTAACAGTCCTATAATCCTTTTTCCTTCAATCTCCAGCTTAAGCGTGGGTCTCTGGTCTAAATCCAGGGCTAGGTACACTGACTCAATTCCGGAGGAGCCAAAACCCTTTTTACCTCTCTCAGACTGTATGGCAGGAAATTTTTCATGTAGGCTAGGCAGGAGTAACAATTGGGCAATTCTGTCTCCAGGGGAAATTGCTACAATATCTTTTGGAGCTTCTACCATGATTTTAACTATACCTGTATAATCTGGGTCAATAACTGCTGGGTGAATTTTAAGCCCTCTAAGAGTAATGGAAGACCGGCCAAGTAGTAACCGCACTGTTCCCCGTTCTAGAGGACCTTGAAAATCTGACTCTATTAACTGAACGCCCATTTGCGGGGTTAGTACGAGTCTGGTGCTGGTGCAGAGGTCCAGTCCCGCCGAGCCTGTAGTGGCTCTCCGCGGTTCTTGGGATGCCTCAGGGTAGGCCATCCTTCTTGGGAAATTTCCTCGTTTGGGCTGTCCATTGCCCCATACATTTGCGGGCCCTGGGGACAGGGGCCCCTGTGCCCATTTTTTGGCTGCATGATGGGTCCCAAGGCCTGGCCGTTAACATCTTTGAGCGATCTACATTCATTGGCCCATTGCTTTCCTTTATTACATCTGGGGCACAGCCCTGGCTGCTTACCCGTTGTAACTCCTCCAGCCTTTCCGGTTCCTTTTCTCTCTGGGCAATCTCTCTTAAAATGACCATCCTTACCACACTTAAAACATACTCCAGATGTCACTCCAGAGCCCCCCCCCCACCTATTTGAATACTGGAGTACTGCGGCAGCAAGGCCTGCATTAGTTAGAGGTCCTCCCAGCTCCCTGCACACTTTCATCCATGCCTCCAACCCTCTACTTTTATACGGGGTAATGGTGGCTTTGCATTCTTTGGTGCATTGCTCATAGACTAATTGTTTTATAAGAGGCATAGCCATGTCAGGATTCCCAAAAATTCTGCCTGCTGCTTCCACCATTCTGGCCACAAAATCTGAAAAAGGCTCGGTAGCCCCCTGCAGGATCTTGGTGAGATTGCAGCTAACTTCCCCCTTATTTGGTAGTGATTTCCACGCCTTAATGCAAATATCATTTATCTGTTGATACACTTCAGGGGGATATCCTATCTGAGCATTAGCAAAGCGACCTTATCCTAGGAGCATGTCTCTGTCCCAAGCCTGACGTCCGTTCGCTTGATTGATGGCTGCCTGTTTGTTTCAAAATTCCAGTAAAAATGCCCTCCAATCCAAGTATTGGCCTGGACTCAAACATGCCCGTGCTAGGCTTGCCCAATCAGAGGGGGTCATGCAATATCTGTTTATAGCTTCCACTTGAGCTACAGTAAAAGAGGCTGTAAGCCCATCCGTCCGAACAGATTCAGCCAGGGACTTTATTACTTTAAATTCTAGAGGCTCATGGAATCTCTGTTGATTATTGTCTTGAAAAACTGGGAAGGAGACTTCTGCTCGAGCAGTTCGCCAAGTGTCCGGGCAAAATGTGTGCCCATTGGCTCCATGTTGATATGGAGGAGGAGCTAAAGGGGTCTGACCGGAAGTTCTTTCTATGTCCTCATTAAGTGCAGGTTGGCTTAGCTTACGTTCCCCTTGTTTTATACGGCTCCTTTTCATCTGTTGAATAAGTGCTCTCATTTCTTCCTCCTCTAACTCGCTGGAACTCCCTCTTTCCGATTTTAGCTCAGACAGATCTGGGTATAGTCGCACCCTTTTGCCCTGTTCACTGTGTCCCTTTTCACTGATCGCCTTCTCTGACCTCTCCTCCTGTAACTGCTCCAGTGCTGACTGTCCATTTTCTATAATCTCACAGTAGCTCTGATCCTCCAGGCAGCCACTAATCAATCTCCAAATGGGGCGGACTCCTGCTTTAATGTGCCCTGTTCATAGGCAAAGTCCAAATCTCTGCCTAATTTTTCCCATGAGGCTATTGTAAGGCTCCCGGACACTATGAACCAAGGAGCTACAATGTTGCATTCTTCAAGGAACCTCTGTAAAGTACCCTTCTTTAACTTCAGTCCTTTTGAGCGCAGTAGCTCTTCCAGGGCCAGAAAAATTGGATGTGACATAGCGGTGCCCATCATAGGTATTAAAAATTTTATTTTTTGTTACTTTCACTTTAGGCCTGTATTTTATTTCTTCCCGGGTTTCTGCTCTCTCTTTTATCTACAGAGAAGAGCCCCGTATTATGCCCGGTTTAATCGCGGATTCCCACTTCACCTGGGAACTTACCCCCCCTCTTGTTGCAGATTCTCCCTTTTCCTGGGAATTTACCGGTGCACCACCCTGACCGCAGAGAGTTCTGAATTCCCCGTACGGGCCGCCAGCTGTCGCGACCACCTCGACCAGCAAGGAAGACTCGACCCGGGATTCTTCTCAATGCAGTTTATTCAGGACCTTGTTACAAGCTTCTCTCCTGCTTCTCTCCTGCCCGCTTCTTCCCACTTCTCTCCGCTCCCCCCCCCCCCCCCGTGCTCCAGTTATAAGCCTCCTGGATGGCCAATCCCGAAGCGCCACGTGGCATATATCAATAGGTTCACAAACACAGAAGCAAACCAGGAGCAAAGTCATAGCCATATAAGGAGTTGTTTTTACAGAGAGCACTCGTCACCGGGAAGACGGAAGGGGAAGCCAGCGCCATCTTACCAAGGAGCTACAATGTTGCTTTTGTGGCCGCGCCTTACGGGCACGCCATCTTTGGTCACGGCTTCCGCAGCTCTCCACAGCTTAGGGTTAGGGTTAGGGTTAGTATGAGGATTAGGGTTAGGCTTAGGGTTAGGGTTATAGTGAGCTTTAGTTAGAGTGGGGTTTAGGGTGAGGATGAGGTTGAAGGTTGAAGCAATAGGGTAAGGGTGAGGATTAGGGCAAGGGTTAGGATTGGGGATAGGGTGAGGGTGAGGGTTAGGTTTAGGATTAGGGTTAAGGTTAGAGTTTTGGTGAGGCTGAGGGTGAGGGTTAGGGTTAGGATTAGATTTACAGTTCTTGTTAGGGTTAGGGTTAGGGTTAATTTGAGTGTGGGTGTGAGAGTTAGCATTAGAGTTATGGTTAGTATTAGGGTGAGGGAGGGGGTGAGGGTTAGGTTTAACATTATGGTTAGGGTTTGTGTTAGGCTGAGGGTGAGGGTGAGGGTGAGGGTGAGGGTTAGGGTTAGGATGAGGCTTAGGGTTAGGATGAGGGTTAGGGTGAGGGGTAGGGTTAGGGTGAGGGGTAGGGTTAGGGTTAGGGTGAGGGTTAGGGTTATGGTTAGGGTTAGGGTAAAAGCGAGGTTTAGAGTTAGTGTTGGGTGAGGTTTAGGTTTAGGGTGAGGGCTATGGTGAGGGTGAGGTTTAGGCTGAGTGTGAGGGTGAGGGTGAGGGTAAGGGTTACGATTTCCGTTAGAGTTATGGTAATGCTGAGGGTGCCGGTGAGGGTGAGGGTGAAGGTTAGGGTTAGGATTAGGGTTTGGGTTAAGGTGAAGGCTAGGGTGAGGGTGAGGGTTAGTGTAAGAATAAGGGTGAAGTTGAGGGTTTCGGTTAGGTAAGAGTTAGGGTTATTTTTAGGGTGAGGATTAGGATGAATGTGAGGGTTAGTGTGAGGGTTAGGGTTAGGGTAAGGGTTAGGGTTAGTTTTAGTGTTAGGGTGAGGGTGAGGGTTAGGGTGAGGGGTAGGGTTAGGGTTAGGTTGAGGGTTAGGTTTACTGTGAGGGTTAGGGTTAGGTTTACAGTTAGGGTTAGCGTGAGGTTAAAGGCTACGGTGAGGGTTAGGGTGAGGGTGAGGGTTAGGGTTAGGGTTAGGGTTTGGGGTTGGGTGAGCGTGAGGGTGAGGGTGAGTGTTAGGGTTAGGGTTAGGGTTAGAGTTAAGCTGAGGTCGAGGGTGAGGTTGAGGGTGTTAGGTTTAGGGTTAGGGTTAGGGTGAGGGCTACGTTGAGGGTGAGGGTTAGGGTGATATTGAGGGTGAGGGTGAGGGTTTTGGTTAGATAAGGGTTAGGGTTATTGTTAGGGTGAGGTTTAAGTTGAGGGTGAGGGTTAGTGTGAGGGTTAGGGTCAGGTTGAGGGTTAGGGTTAGGGTTAGAGTTAGGGTGAGGGTTAGGATTAGGGTGATTTTTAGGTTGAGAGTAAGGGTAAGGGTGAGGGTTAGAGTTCGGTTGAGAGTGAGGGTTAGGGTGTGAGTGAGGGTTAGCATTAGGGTGAGGTTTAGGGTGACGGTGAGTGTTAGGGTGAGTGTGCGGGTTAGGGTTAGGTTTGGGGTGAGGGTTAAGGTTAGGGTTAGGGTGAAGGTGAGGTTTAGGGTGAGTGGTAGGTTTAGGGTTAGTGTGAGGTTAGGGTTAATGTGAGGGTTAGGGTTATGGTTATTTTTAGGTATAGTGTGAGGATAAGTGTTAGGATGAGGGGTAGGGTGAGGGTGAGTGTTAGGGTTAGAATTAGGGTTAGGGTGACACTTAGGTTGAAGGTTCGGGTTAGAGTTAGGGTTATGGCGAGTATTAGGGTGAGTGTTAGGGTTATGTTTAGGGTGAGGGTTAGGGTTAGGGTGATGTTTAGGGTGAGGGGAAAATTTAGGATGAGGGTGAGGGCTTGGGTGAGTGTGAGGGTTAGGGTTAGGGTTAGGGTGAAGGTTTAGAAAAGGGTTAAAGTTAGTGTGAGGGTTAGTTTGAGGGGTAGGGTTCGGGTTAGCGTGAAGGTTAGGGTTAGAGTGGGTGTTAGGGTTAGGTTTAGGGTTAGGGTTAGTGTGAGGATAAGGGTTAGGTTGAGGGTTAGTTTGAGGGTGAGGGTTAGGGTTAGCGTTAGGGTTAGGGTGAGGGTTAGAGTGAGTTTTAGGGTTAGGGTGAGTATTAGGGTTAGGGTTAGGGTGAGGTTTAGAGTTAGGGTGAGGAATAGGGTTAGGATTTTTGTTAGGCTGAGTTTTATGGTTATGTTTAGGGTTAGGGTGAGTGTGAGGTTTAGTGTTAGGTTTACGGTGAGGTTTAGGGTTAGGGTGAGTGTTAGTGTTAGGGTTAGGGTTAGGGTTAGGGTGAGGGTGGGGTTGAGGGGTAAGTTTAGGATTAGGGTTAGAGTTTGGTATATCCTGAGGGAGAGATGAGGATGAGGGTGAGGTTTAGGGTTAGGGTTAGGATGAGGGCTAGGGTGAGGGTAAAAGTTAGGGTGAGGATGAGGGTGAGGTTGAGTGTTTCGGTTAGATAAGGGTTAGCGTTATTGTTTGGGTGAGGATTAGATTGAGGGTGAGGGTCAGTGTGAGAGATAGGGTTGAGTGAGTGTTAGGGTATGGGTTTTCGTGAAGGTAAGGATTAGTGTGAGGTTTAGGGTGAGGGTGAGATTTTGGGTGATGGTTAGGGTTCCGGTGAGGTTTATCATTAGGGTGTGGGTGAGTTTGTAGTTTAGGGTGACGGTGAGGGTTAGGGTGAATGTGAGGGTTAGGGATTGGTTTAGGGTGAGGTTTAGGGTTAGGGTGATGTTTAGGGTGAGGGGTAGGTTTAGGGTTAGGTTTAGGGTGAGTGTTAGGGTTAGTGCGAGGGTTAGATTTAGGATTACAGTTAGGGATAGGGTTAGTTTGAGGGTAAGGTTTAGAGTGAGTGTTAGGGTTAGGGTAAACGTTAGGGTTAGCGTTAGTGTTAGGGTGAGGGTTAGGGTGAGGCTTAGGTTTAGGATTAGGGTTAGAGTGAGGGTTAGGGTGAGGGTTAGGTTTAGGGTTAGTGTTAGGATGACGGTGAGGGTCAGGTTTAGGGTCAGGGTTAGGGTGAGAGTGAGGGTGAGGATTTCTGTTATGTAAGGGATAGGGTTAGGGTTCAGGAGAGTATTAGGTTGAGGGTGAGGGTTAGGTGGACAGTTAGATAAGGGTGAGGGTTAGAGTTAGGTATAGAGTGACGGTTAGGGTTAGGGCGAGTTTTAGGGTAGGGTTAGCGCGAGGGTGAGGGATTGGGTGAGTGTGAGTTTTATAGTGTGTGTGACGGTTAGGGTTAGGGTGAGCTTAAGGTGACGGTGAGGGTTAGGGTGAGGGTGAGGGTTAGGTTTACGGTGAGCTTTAGGTTGAGAATTACGATTAGGATTAGTGTGAGGATTAGGGTTAGGGTTAGGGTTATCGTGCAGGTAAGGTTTAGGGTGAGGTTTAAGGTAGGTTGAGTGTTAGGGTTAGCGTTAGGTTTAGGGTGAGGTTTAGGGTGAAGGTTAGGTTTATGGTGAGGGTTAAGTTTAGGTTGAGGCATCGGTGAGGGTGATTGTTAGGGTGAGGGTGAGGGAGAGGTTGAGGGTTTTGGTTAGGTAAGGGTTATGTTTAGGGTGAGGGCTAGTTTGAGGGTGAGGGTTAGGGTGAGAGTGAGGGTGAGGGTGAGGGTTTCGGTTAGGTAAGGGTTAGGTTTATTGTTAGGGTGAGGTTTAAGTTGAGGGTGAGTGCTATTGTTTGGGTTAGGGTTAGGGTGAGGATTAGGGTTAGAGTTAGGGTGAGGGGTAGGGTTAAGGTAATGTTTAGGGTGAGGGTAAGAGTTTGGGTGAGGGTTAGGTTTCAGTTGAGAGTGAGGGTTAGGGTGTGGCAGAGGGTTAGGTTTAGGGTGAGGTTAAGGGTGACGGTGAGGGTTAGGGTCAGTGTGCAGGTTAGGGTTAGGTTTCGGTGAGGGTTAGGGTTAGGGTGAGGGTGAGGTTTAGGGTGAGGGGGAGGTTTAGGGTTAGGGTGAGGGTTAGGGTTTATTTGAGGGTTAGGGTTAGGGTTATGGTTAGTTTTAGTGTAAGGATAAGTGTTAGGATGAGGGTTAGGGTGAGGTTGAGGCTTAGGGTTAGGTTTAGGGTAAAGTTTATGGTTAGGGTGAGGGTTAGGGTTAGGATTAGATTTAGAGTGAAGTGAGGGTTAGGGTTAGCGTTAGGGATAGGGTGACGGTTAGGTTGAGAGTTAGGGATAGGTTTAGGGTTAGGGTGAGGGTTAGTTTTAGGGTTACGTTTAGGGGAAGGATTAGAGTTTACGTGAGGGTTAGGGTTAGGGTTAGGGTTAGGGTTGGGGCGAAGTGAGTGTTACGGTTAGCTTTAGGGTTAAGGCGAGGGTTAGGGTGAGGGTTAGGGTTAGGGTGAAGGTTAGAGTTAGGATTAGGATCAGGGTATGGTTTAGGGTTATGGTGTGGGTTAAGGTTAGTGTGAGGATTAGCGTGAGGGTGAGGGTTCAGGTGAGGGTGAGGGTTCAGGTGGGTGTTAGGGTTAGGGTAAATGTGAGGGTTAGGGTTAGGGTGAGGGATAGGGTTAGGGGTGAGTGTTAGGGTGAGGTTAGGGTTAGGTGACGGTTAGGGTTAGGATTAGAGTTAGGGGTAGTTTTAGGATGAAGGTGAAAGTGAGGGTGAGGTTGAGAGTGAGGGTTAGGGTTAGGGTGAGGGTTAGGGTTAGTGTGAGGGTTATGGTGAGGTTTAGGGTGAGTGTTAGTTTTAGGGGAAGGGTGAGGGTTGGGGTAAGGTTTAGAGTTAGGGTGAAGGTTAAATTGAGGGTGCGGGTGAGGGTTAGGTTTAGGGTTAGGGTGAGGGTGAGGTTTTGGTTTAGGATTATGGTTAGTGTTAAGGTTAGGCTTAGGGTGAGGTGAGGGTGAGGTTGAGGGTTAGGGTTAGGGTGAGGGGTAGGGTGAGGTTGAGGTTTAGGTTGAGGGTTAGGGTTAGGGTTAGGGTTAGGGTCCGGGTGATGTTTAGGTTGAGGGTGAGGGTTAGGGTGAAGCTGAGGGTTCGTGTACAGGTTCAGGTTCACTGAGGATGAGGGTTAGGGTGTGTGTGAGGGTTAGTGTTCGGGTGAGTTTTAGGGTGACGGTGAGTATTCGGGTTTGGAAGAGTGTTAGGGTTAATGTTATGGTTAGGGTGAGGGGTAGTGTTAGGCTTAGGGTGAGGGTTAGCATTAGTGTGAAAGTTAGGGTTATGTATAGAGTTAATGTTAGTGTGAGGATAAGGGGTAGGGTGAGGGTGAGGGTTAGGGTTAGAAGTAGGGTGAGGGTGAGGGTGAGGATTAGGGTTAGGGTTAGGGTTAGATTGAGTGTGAGGGTGAGTGTTAGTGGTAGGGTTAGAGTGAGTGTTACTTTTGGGATTAGGGTTATGGTTAGGGTTAGTGTTATTATTAGGGTTAGGGATAGGGTTAGAATTAGGGTTAGTATGAGGATAAAGATTAGGGTGAAGGTTAGGGTTAGTGTTAGGGTTAAGGTTAGGGTTAGGGTGAGGGTTAGGGTTAGGGTGATGTTTAGGGCGAGGGTGAGAGTTAGGGTGAGGGTGAGGTTGAGGGTGAGGGTGACGGTGAGGGTTAGGTTTAGGGTGAATGTGAGGGTTAGGGTTAGGATTAGGGTTAGGTTTTGGGTTAGGCTGAAGTTGAGGGTGATGGTGAGGGTTAGGGTTAGGGTGAGGTTTAGGGTGAGGCTTAGTGTTAGGGTTAGGTTTAGGCTTAGGGTGAGGGTTAGGGTGAGTGATAGGGTTAGAATTAGGATGATTGTTAGTGTTAGTTTGAGGGTAAGGGTTAGGGTTAGACTTAGGGTTAGTGTATGGTTAAAGGTTAGGGTGAGGGTGAGTGTTAGGGTTTTCGTTAGGGTTAGGGTGAGCGTTAGGTTGAGGGTTAGGTGTAGGGTGAGGGTTAGGGTGAGGGTAATGTTTAGCGTGAGGGTGAGAGTTAGGGTGAGGGAGACGGTTAGGGTTAGATTTAGGGTTAGGGTTAGGGTTACGGTGAGGTTTAGGGTTAGGGTTAGGTTTAGGGTGAGGGTGAGGTTGAGGGTTAGGATTAGGGTTAGGTAAGGGTTAAGGTTAGGTTTAGGGTGAGGATTAGGTTGAGGGTGAGGGTTAGGTTGAGCGTTAGGATTAGGGTGAGGTTTAGGGTAGGGGTTAGGGTGAAGGTTAGGGTTAGGGTGATGTTTAGGGTGAGAGTGAGGGTTCGGGTGAGGATGAGGGTTAGGGTGTGGGTGAGGGTTAGGTTTCAGCTGAATGTTAGGGTGATGTTGAGCGTTAGCGTGAGGGTGAGCGTTAGGATTATGGTTAGTGTTAGGGTGAGGGTTAGGGTTAGGGTTAGTGTTAGGATGAGGGTTATGGTGAGGGGTAGGGTTAGTTATAGGGTCAAGTTAGTGTTAGTGTGAGGGTTAGGGTTAGGGTTAGGGTTAGGGTTAGTGTTAGGATAAAGGTGAGGGTGTGGTTTAGGGTGAGGGTGAGGGTTAGGGTGAGGGTTAGGATGAGGATTAGGGTTAGGATTAGGGTGAGGTGTAGGGATAGGTTTAGGGTTAGGGTGAGCGTTTGTTTAGGGTTAGGTTTTGAGTTAGGGTGAGGGTGAGGGTGAGGGTTAGGGTTTGGATTAGGGTTATTGTTAGGGTTAGACTTAGGATAAGGTTGAAGTTGAGTGTGAGTGTTAGGGTTAGGGTGAGTGTTAGGTTTAGTCTTAGGGTTAAGGGTAAGGTGAGGGTTAGGTTTAGGGTTAAGTTTAATATGAGGGTTAATCTGAGTGTTAGGTTTAGTGTTCATGTATGGGTAAGGGTTACGGTGAGGGTTAGGGTGAGGGTGAGGGTTACGGTTAGGCTTAGGGTTAGGGTGAGTGTTAGGGTGAGGGTTAATGTTAGGGTTAGAGTTAGGGTTAGGGCGAGGGTAAGGGTTAGGGTGAGGGTTAGCGTGAGGGTTAATGTTACTGTTAGGGTTAGGGTAAGGGTTAGGGTAAAGTTTAGGGCTAGTTTAGGTTGAAAGTGAGGGTTAGGGTGAAGGAGAGGGTTAGGGTTACGGTTAGTTTGAGGGTTAGGTTTAGGGTGAGGGCTAGTGTGAGGGAGAGGGTTAGGGTGAGGGTGAGGTGTAGGGGTAGGGTTAGGGTTAGGGTTAGGTTTAAGCTGTAGGTTAGGGTTAGTGTGAAAGTGATGGCTAGTTTTGCATTAGGGTTAGGATTAGGGTTAGGGTTAGTGTGATGGGGAGAGGGAGGTTGAGGTTGAGGTTAGGGTTAGGGTTAGGGTTAGGCTTAGGGTGGGGGTGAGGGTGAGGGTGAGAGTTAGGGTTAGTTTTTGGGTGAGGGCTTGGGTGAAGGTGAGGGTGAGGGTGACGGTTAGGGTGAGGGTGAGGGTTCCGGTTAGGAAAGTCTTAGGGTTAGGTTTATGATGAGGATCAGGGTGAGGGTGAGGTTGAAGGTGATGGTTAGGGTTACGGTGAGGATTAGGGTTAGGTTTCGGTTAGGTAAGAGTTAGGGTTATTGTTAGGGTGAGGTTTAAATAGTGGGTGAGGTTTAGTGTGACAGATAGGGTTTGGGTAAGGGTAAGGTTTATAGTTAGGTTGAGGGGTAGGGTTGGGGTGATGTTTAGGGTGAGGGTGAGGGTTAGGGTGAGGGTGAGTGTGAGGGTTAGGGTGTGCGTGATGGTTAGGGTTACGGTGAGGGTTAGTGGGATGGTGAGAGTTAGGTTGAGTGTTAGTGTGAATGTTAGCTTTTTTGGGGGTGAGGGTTAGGGTTATTTTTATGGTGATGGTGAGGATTCGGGTGAGGTGTAGTGTTAGTGTTAGGGTGAGGGTTAGGGTTAGTGTAAGGGTTAGGGTTAGGGTTAGGTTTAGGGTAAGGTTTAGGCTTAGGGTGAGGGTTAGGGGTAGGGTTAAGGTTAGGGTGAGGGTGAGGTTTAGGGTTAGCGTTAGGCTTAGGATGAGGGTTAGGGTGAGGGTTAGGGTTAGGGTTAGGGTTAGGGTGAGGGATAGAGTTAGAGTTAGGGTTAGTGTAAGGTTTAGGATTAGGGTTAGGTTTAACAGGGTGAGGATTAGGGTGAGGGTTCGGGTTCGGGTGAGGGTTCAGGTGAGTGTGAGGGTTAGGGTGTGGTTTAGGGTTAGTGTCAGGGTCAGGTTAGGGTGACGGTGAGGGTTAGGGTGAGGGTAAGGTTTAGGGTTAGGGTTAGTGTATTTGTTAGGTTGAGGGTTAGGTTGAGGTGTAGGGTTAGGGTTAGGGTGAGCCTTATGGTCAGTGTGAGGGTTAGGGTGAGGGTTAGGTTTAGTGTGAGGTTAAAGTTTAGAGTGAGGGTTAGTGTGAGGGTTAGGGTTAGGTTGAGGGTTAGGGTTAAGGTAGGGATGAGGTTAGGTTTCCAGTGAGGGTTATGGTTAGGGTGATGTTTAGGGTGAGGGTGAGGGTTAGGATGAGTGTGAGATTTCGGGTGAGGGTGAGGGTTCCGGTAAGTGTGAGGGTTAGGGTGTGGTTTAGTTTTAGGTTTAGGGTCGGGTAAGGGTGACATTGAGGGTTAGGGTGTCGTGAGGGTTAGGGTTAGTGTTAGGGTCATTGTTAGGGTGAGGGTTAGGTTGAGCGGTAGGGTTAAAGTTAGGGTGAGGGTTAAGGTGAGGGCTAGGGTGAGGGTGAGGGTTTCGTTTTGGTAAGGCTTAGGGTTATTGTTAGGGTGACGTTTAGGTTGAGTGTGGGGGTTAGTGTGAGGTTTAGGGTTATTGAGAGGGTTAGGATTAGAGTTAGGGTGAAGGTTAGGTTTAGGGTGATGTTTAGGGTGAGGGTGAGGGTTAGGGTTTGGGTTAGAGTTCAGGTTCAGGGGAGTGTTAGGTTATGGGTGACGGTTAGGGTGAAGGTTAGGGTGACGGTGAGGGTTAAGGTGAGGGTGTGGGTTAGCATTATGTTTAAGGTAATGGTTAGCGTAAAGGTTAGGGTTAGGGTGAGGGTTAGGGTGAGGGTTAGGATTAGGTTTAGTGTGAGAGTTAGGGTTAGTGTGAGGGTTAGGGTTAGGTTTAGTGTGAGCATAAGGGTTATGGTGAGGGTTAGGGAGAGAGTGAGGGTTAGGGTAAGCGTTAGGGTTATTTTGAGTTTAGGGAGAGTTTTAGGGTTAGGGTGAGGGTTACGGTTAGGGTGATATTTAGGGTGAGGTTGAGGTTTAGGGTGAGGGTTGAGGGTGATGGTGAGTGTTAGGGTGAGTGTGAGGGTGAGGGTGACGGTGAGGGTTAGTGTTAGGGTTAAGGTTAGGGTGAGGGTGAGTTTTATTGTTAGGATTACGGTTAGGGTTAGGATTAGGCTGAGGGAGAGGCTGAGGGTTAGTGTTAGGGTTAGGATTAGGGTTAGGGTTAGGGTGAGGGCTAGGGTGAGTGTTAGGGTAAGGGTGAGGTTGAGGGTGAGTGATAGGTTTAGGGTTAGGGTTAGCCTGAGGGCGAGGGAAGGGTTGAGGGTAAGGGTTAGGTTTAGGGTTAGGGTTAGGATGAGGATTAGGTTAAGGTTGAGGTTTAGTGTGAGGGTTAGGGTGAGGATTAGGGTTAATGTGATGTTTAGGGTGAGGGTGAGGTTTAGGGTGAGGGTTAGGGTTCGGTTTCACGTGAGGGTTAGTGTGTGTGTGAAGGTTAGTGTTAGGGTGAAGGTTAGGGTGACGGTGAGGGTTAGGATGAGGGTCAGGGATAGGGTTATGTTTAGGGTGAGAGTTAGAGTTAATGTTAGGGTTAGGGTGAGGGGTAAGGTGAGGGGTAGTGTTTGGGTTTGGGTGAGGTTTATGGTTAGTGTTAGGGTTAGGTTTAGGGTTAGGGTTAGTGTGAGGATAAGGGTTATGGTGATGGTTAGGATTAGGGTGAGGGTTAGGGTTGGCGTTAGGTTTAGTGTGAGGTTTTGTGTGAGGGTTAAGCTGAGGGCTAGGGTAAGGGTTAGGGTTAGGCTGAGGGCGAGGGTGAGGGTTAGTGTGTGGGTTAGGGTGAGGGCTGGTTTTAGTTTGAGGATTAGGTTTAGGGATAGAGTTAGGTTAGTTTGAGGTTAAAGTTTAGGGTGAGTTTTAGGGTTAGGGTGAGGGTTAGTGTTAGGATTAGGGTTAGGGTTAGGGTTAGGGTCATTGTTAGGGCTAGCGTTAGGGTTAGGGTTAGTTTGAGGGTGAGGGTTACCATTAGGATTAGGGTTAAGGTGATGATGAGGGTGAGATTTAGGGTTAGGGTTAGGGTTAGGCTGAGGGCGAGGGTGGGAGTGAGGGTAAGGGTTAGAGTTAGGGTGAGGGTGAGGGCTAGGGTGAGCCTGTGTGTTAGTGTGAGAGTGAGGGTGAGGGTGAGGGTTTCAGTCAGGTAAGATTTAGGATTATTGTTAGGGTGAGGTTTAAGTTGAGGGTGAGGGTTAGGGTGAGGATTAGGTTTCGGATAAGTGTGAGGGTTAGGGTGTGTGTGAGAGTTAGGGTTACAGTGAGGTTTAGTGTGACCGTGAGTTTTAGGTTGAGTGTGAGGGTTAGGGTTAGCTTTTTTTGGGGTGAGGTTTAGGGTTAGTTTTAGAGTGATGGTGAGGTTTTGGGTGAGGTGTAGGTTTAGAGTAAGGGTGAGGGTTAGGGTTAGTGATAGGGTTACATTTAGGGTTAGGGTTAGTGTGAGGATAAGGGTTATGGTGAGGGTTAGGATTAGGGTGAGGGTTAGGGTTGGCGTTAGGTTTGAGGGGGAGTGTTAGGGTGAGGGTTAGGGTTCTGTTTCAGGTGAGGGTTAGGGTGTTGGTGAGGTTTAGTGTTAGGTTGAAGGTTAGGGTGACGGGGAGGTTTAGGGTGAGGGTGAGGTTTAGGGTTATGTTTAGGGTGAGAGTTAGAGTTAGTTAGGGTTAGGGTGAGGGATAGGGTGAGGCATAGGGTTAGGGTTAGTGTGAGGGTTAGGGTTAGTGGTAGGGTTACGTTTAGGGTTAGGGTTAGTGTGAGGATAAGGGGTATGGTGAGGTTTAAGATTATGGTGAGGGTTAGGGCTGGCGTTAGGGTGAGGTTTAGGGTGAGGGCTAGGGTTAGGCTTAGGGTGAGGGCTAGGGTTAGGCTTAGGGTGAGGGGGAGGGTGAATTTGAGGTTTAGTGTGACGGTTAGGGTTAGGGTTAGGGTGAGGGTTAGGTTTAGGTTGAGGTTTAGGTTTAGGGTGAGGGCTAGGGTTAGGGTTCAGTTTATGATTAGGGTTAGGGTTAGCGTTAGGGTTAGGGTTAGGGTGAGGGTTAGGGTGAGGGGTAGGTTTAGGGTTAGTGTGAGGGTTAGGGTTAGTGTGAGGGTTAGGGTTAAGTATAGGGTTAGTGTTAGTGTGAGGATAAGGGTAAGGGTGAGGGTTAGGTTGAGGGTGAGGTTTAGTGTTAGGGTAAGGGTAAGGGGTACGGTGATGATTAGGGTGAGGGTCAGGGTTAGGGTTAGCATTTAGGTTAGGGTTAGTGTGAGGGTGAGGGTGAGGTTGAGGGTTTCGGTTTGGTAAGGCATAGGGTTAGGCTGAGGATTAGTGTGAGGATGAGGGTTAGATTGAGGATGAGGTTTAGGGTTAGGGTGAGGGTTAGGGTTGGGGTTAGAGTGAGGGTTAGATTTACGGTGATGTTTAGGTTGAGGGTGAGTTTTTGGGTGAGAGTGACGGTTGGGGTGAGGGTGATGTTGAGGGTGGGGGTGAGGTTTAGTGTGTGGGTAAGGTTTGGGTTTCGGGTGAGATTTAGGGTGATGGTGAGTGTTAGGGTGAGGGTGAGGGTTAGGGTTTGGTTTAGGATTAGGGTGAGGGTTAGCATTAGTGTTAGGGTAAGCGTGAGGTTTAGGGTGAGTGGTAGGATTAGGGTTAGGGTGAGGCTTAGGTTTAGTGTGAGGGTTAGGGTTAGGTATAAGGTTAGGGTTAGTGTGAGGTTGAGGGTTAGGGTGAGGGTGAGGGTTAGGGTTAGTGTTAGGGATAGGGTGAGGGTTACGGTGAGGGTTAGGGTTAGTGTTAGTGTTAGGGTTAGGGTGATATTTAGGGTGAGGGTGAGGGTTAGGGTTAGGTTTAGGGTGAGGGTGAGGGTGAGGGTGAGGGTGAGGGTTAGGTGTAGGGTTAGGTTTAGGTTTAGGGTTACAGTGAGTGTGAACGTGAGTGTGAGGGTTCGGGTGAGGTTGAGTGTTAGGGTGTGGTTGAGGTTTAGGCTCAGTGTGAGGATTAGGGTTAGGGTTAGGGTTAGGGTTATAGTGAGCTTTAGAGTTAGAATGAGGTTTAGGGTGAGGGTGAGATTTTGGGTTAGCAATAGGTTTAGTTTGAGGATTAGTGTAAGGTTTAGGTTTAGGGATAGGGTGAGGGTGAGTGTTACGTTTAGGATAAGGCTTAGGGTTAGAGTTTTGGTGAGGCTGAGGGTTAGGGTTAGGGTTAGGATTAGGGTTAGGGTTAAGGTTAAATTATTGTTAGGGTTAGGGTTAGGGTTAAGTTGAGTGTGAGTGTGAGGGTTAGCATTAGCGTTATGGTTAGGATTATGGTGAGGGAGGGGGTGAAGGTTTGGTTTAAGATTAGGGTTAAGGTTTGGGTTAGGCTGAGGGTGAGGGTGACAGTGAGGGTGAGGATTTGTGTTAGGGTGAGGGTGAGGGTTACTGTTATGATGAGGGTTAGGTTGAGGGGCAGGGTTAGTGTTAGGGTGAGGGTTAGGTTGAGGTTTAGGGTGAGAGTTAGGTTTAGGGTTAGGGTGAGGGTTATGATTAGGGTGAATTTTAGTGTGATGGTTAGGGGTAGGCTTAGGGTGAGGTTTAGTGTTAGGGTGAGGGTTAGGGTTAGGGCTAGCGTGAGTTATAGGGTTAGGTTTATGGTTAGTGTGAGGGTTAGGGTTAGGATTAGGTTTAGGGTTAGGGTTTCAGTTATTGTTAGGTTTAGGTTTAGGGTTAGGTTGAGGTGAGGGTGAGTGTTAACATTAGGGTTAGGGTTAGTGTTAGGGTGAGTGTGGGGGTGAGGGTTAGGTTTAGGATTTGGGTTAAGGTTAGGGTTAAGCTGAGGCAGAGGGTGAGGGTGACGGTGAGTGTTAGCGTTAGGGTGATGATTAGGATTAGGGTTAGGTTGAGCATTAGGGTGAGGGATAGGGTTAGGGTTAGTGTGAGGGTTAGGGGTATGTATAGGGTTAGTGTTAGTTTGAGGATAAGGGTTAGGGTGAGGGTGAGGGTTAGTGTTAGGGTAAGGGTAAGGGTTACTTTGATGGTTAGGGTGAAGGTGAGGGTTAGTGTTAGGGTAAGGGTAAGGGTTACTTTGATGTTTAGGGTGAAGGTCAAGGTTAGAGTTAGCATTAATGTTAGGGTTAGTGTGAGGGTGAGGGTGAGGGTGAGGTTGAGGTTTTTGGTTAGGTAAGGGATAGGGTTAGGGTGAGGATTAGTGTGAGGATGAGGGTTAGATTGAGGGTGAGGGTTAGGGTTAGGGTGAGGGTTAGGGTTGGGGTTAGGTTGAGGGTTAGGTTTACGGTGATGTTTAGGTTGAGGGTGAGGTTTAGGGTGAGGTTGACGGTTTGGGTGAGGGTGAGGGTGAGGGTGGGGCTGAGGGTTAGTGTGTGGGTAAGAGTTGGGTTCGGGTGAGTTTTAGGGTGATGGTGAGTGTTAAGGTGAGGTTGCGGGTTAAGGATAGGTTTAGGATTACGGTGAGGGTTAGCGTTAGTCTTAGGGTAAACGTGAAGTTTAGGGTGAGTGGTAGGGTTAGGGTTAGGGTGAGGGTTAGGGTTAGTGTGAGGGTTAGGGTTATGTATAAGGTTAGGCTTAGTGTGAGGATGAGGGTTAGGGTGAGGGTGAGGGTTAGGTTTAGCGTTAGTGTTAGGGTGAGGGTTATGGTGAGTGTTAGGGTTAAGGTTAGTGTTAGGGTTAGGGTTAGGGTGATATTTAGGGTGAGAGAGAGGGTTAGCGTTAGAGTTAGGTTTAGAGTGAGGGTGAGGTTGAGGGTTAAGTGTAGGGTTAGGGTTAGTTTAGGTTTAGAGTGAGTGTGAACGTGAGGGTTAGGGTTCGGGTGAGGTTGAGTGTTAAGTTGTGGTTGAGGTTTAGGGTTAGGGTGAGGATTAGGGTTAGGGTTAGGGTTATTGTGAGCTTTAGAGTTAGAATGAGGTTTAGGGTGAGGGTGAGATTTTGGGTTAGCAATAGGGTTAGCTTGAGAATTAGAGTAATGGTTAGGTTGAAGGATAGGTTGAGGGTGAGTGTTACGTTTAGGATTAGGGTTAGGGTTAGAATTTGGTGAGGCTGAGGGTGAGGGTTAGGGTTTGGATTAGGGTTAGGGTTAAGATTACAGTTATTGTTAGGGTTAGGGTTAAGTTGAGTGTGAGTGTGAGGGTTAGCATTAGAGTTATGGTTAGGATTAGGGTAAGGGAGGGGGTGAAGGTTAGGTTTAAGATTAGGGTTAGGGCTTGGGTTAGGCTGAGGGTGAGCGTGAGGGTGAGGGTTAGCCTTAGGGTGAAGGTTAGGGTTACTATTAGGATGAGGGTTTGGTTGAGGGGTAGGGTTGGGGTTAGGGTGAGGGTTTGGGTGAGGTTTATGGTGAGTGTTAGGTTTAGGATTAGGGTGAGGGTTATTATTAGGGTGAAGTTTATGGTGAGGGTTAGGAGTAGGCTTAGGGTGAGGGTTAGTGTGAGGGTGTGGGTTAGGGTTCGGGCTAGGGTGAGTTATAGGGATAGGTTTAGGGTTAGTGTGAGGTTTAGGGTTAGGATTAGGTTTAGGGTTTGGGTTACGGTAAGTGTGAGGGTGAGGGTGATTTTGAGCGTTATTGTTAGGGTTAGGGTTAGGGTGAGTGTGAGGTTTAGGGTTAGGATTAGGGTTTGGTTTAGGGTTTGGCTGAGTGTGAGGGTGAGTGTGAGGGTTAGGGTTTGGGATAGGGTGAGGGTTAGGGTTAGTGTGAGGGTTAGGGTGAGGGTGAGTTTGAGGGTCAGGTTTAGGGTGACTGTGACAGTGAGGGTGAGGGTTAGGTTTAGGATTAGGTTTAGCGTGAATTTTAGGGTTAGGGTTAGGCTTAGGGTGAGGGTTAGGGTTAGGATTAGGGTTAGGGTTAGGGTTATTGTTAGAGTTAGGGTTAGGGTTAGTGTAAGAGTGAGGTTTAGGGTTAGGGTTAGGGGGAGGTTTAGGTTTAGGGTGAGGGCTACGGTGAGGTTGAGGTTTAGGGTGAGTGTGAGTTTGAGGGTGAGGGTAAGGGTTACGATTTGGTTTAGGGTTCTGGTAAGGCTGAGGGTGACTGAAGGTGACGGTGAAGGTTATGGTTAGGGTTAGGGTTAGGGTTAAGGTTAGGTCTAGGGTGAGGGTGAGGGTTAGGTTGAGAATGAGGGTGAAGGTGAGGGTTTCGGTTAGGTAAGAGTTAGGGTTATTGTCAGGGTGAGGATTAGGTTAAATGTGAGGTTTAGGGTAAGTGTTCGGGTTAGGGTTAGGGTAAGTGTTAGGTTAAGGATGAGGGTTAGGCTTAGGATTAGGGTTAGGTTAAGATTTAGGGTTAGGGTGAGGGTTAGTGTTAGGGTTAGGGTGAGGGTTAGGGTTAGGGTTAGCTTTAGAGTGAGGTTTAGGGTTAGGGTTAGGGTGAGGGTGAGGGGTAGGGTGAGGGGTAAGTGTGAGTGTTTAGGTGAGTGTGAGTGGGAGTATGAGGATTAGGGTTAGTGTTAGGCTGAGAGTTAGGCTGAGGGTGTGGGTGAGTGTTAGGTTTAGGATTAGGGTTAGGGTTTGTGTTAGGCTTAGGGTGAGGCTTCAGGTTCGGGTTCGGGTTAGGGTTAGGTTTAGGTTGAGGATTCGGGGTTGGGTTAGTGTTAAGGTTAGGATCAGTGTTAGGCTGAGGTTTAGTATTAGGGTTAGGGTTCGGGTTAGGGTTAGTGTGAGGATTAGGGTTCGGGTTAGGGTTAGTGTGAGGGTTAGGTTGAGGGTGAGGGTGTGTGTTTAGTTTAGGTAAGGTTTTGGGTTAGGTTAGGGTGAGGATTAGGTTGAGGGTGAGGATTAAGGTGAGGGTTTGGGTTAGTGTGATGTTTAGGATTTGTGTGAAAGTTCGAGTGAGGGGGAGGGTTAGGGTTAGTGTTAGCGTGAGAGTTAGGGTTAGGGTGAGGGTTATGATGAGGTTGAGGGTGAGGGTGAGGTTGAGTGTTAGGGTGAGGGTTTGGTTTAGGATTAGGGTTAGTGAGAGGTTTAGGGTGAGGGTGAGTGTTAGGTTTAAGGTTAGGGTTAGGGTGATATTGAGTGTTAGGGTTAGGGTTAGGGATGGGCTTAGGGTGAGAATTATGGTTAGTGTGAGGGTTAGGGTTTGGGTTCGTGTTAGGCTGAGGGTCAGGGTTTGGGTGAGGGTTAGGGTGAGTGTGAGGGTGAGGGTTAGGGTGAGGGTGTGTGTGAAGGTTAGGTTTAGCGTGAGTGTCAGGGTGACAATGAGGGTTAGAGTGAGGATGAGGGTTAGGCTTAGGGTTAGGTCGAAGTTGAGGTTTAGGGTTAGTATTAGGGTAAGGGTGAGTTTTAGGGTGAGGGGTAGCATTAGGTTTAGGGTGAGGGTTAGGGTTAGGGTGAGGGTTAGGGTTAGTGTGAGGGTTACGGTTAGGATTAGAGTTAGGTTTAGTGTGAGGATAACAGGGTGACGGTTAGTGTGAGTGTGAGGATTAGGGTGAGGTTTAGGGTGAGGGTGATAGTTCAGGTAAGGGTGCGGGTGAGGATTAGTGTTAGGGTTAGGGTTATAGTCAGGGTGAGGGTGTGGATGAACGTTAAGTTTAGGATTAGGTTTAGGGTTTGGCTGAGTGTGAGGTGAGAGTGAGGGTTAGGGTTGGGTGAGGGTTAGGTTTAAGGTTAGGGTTAGAGTTAGGGTGAGGGTTATGTTTAGGGTTTGGTTTAGGATGAGGTTCAAGCTGTGGGGTAGGGTCAGGTTTAGCTTGAGGGTTAGGGTTCGTGTGAGGTTTAGGGTTAGGGTTAGGGTAAGGGTTAGTTTTAGGGTTAGGGTGAGGTGAATGTGAGGGCGAGGGTGTGTGTGAGGGTTAGGGATAGGGTGAGGATTAGGTTTAATGTGAGGTTTAGGTTTCCGGTTTGGGTTAGGGTTAGGGTGAAGGTTATTGTGAGGGTGAGGGTTAGGGTGATGTTGAAGCTTCAGGTGACTATGTGGGTTAGGGTTTGTGTGAGGGTTAGTGTTAGTGTGAGGGTTAGGTTTATGGTTAGGGTTACGGTGAGGCTAAGGGTTAGGATTAGGTTGAGGCTAGGCTGAGGGTTGGGATTAGGGTTAGGTTTAGGGTGAAGGTTATGGTTCGTGTGAGAGTTAGGATTAGGGTTAGGGTTAGGGTTAGGGTGAGGATAAGGATAGGGGAAGGGGAGGGGGAGGGGGAGGTTTTATGTTAGTGTTAGGGTTAGGTTTAGGGTGAGGGTGAGGCTGAAGTTTAGGTTTAGGGTGAGGGTTAGGATTAGAGTGAGGGTTAGTGTTAGACTTAGCGTTAGGGTGAGGGTTATGGTGAGGGTGAGGGTTAGGGTTGGTGTTAGGGTTAGTATTAGGGTGAGGGTGAGGGCGAAGGTTAGGGTTAGGGTGAGGGTTAGGATTAGGGTGGGTGTTAGGGTTAGGGTTAAGGTGAGGGTGAGGGTGAGGGTGAGGGTTACGTTTAGGGTTAGGGTTAGGGTAAGGTCTAGGGTGAGGTTGAGTTTTAGGGTGAGGGTGAGGGTTAAGGTGAGTGGGATAGGGTGATGTTTAGGGTAAGGGTGGAGGTTCGAGTGAGGGGGAAGGTTAGGGTTAGAGTTAGCGTGAGGGTTAGTTTAGGGTTAGGGTGATGGTGAGGGTGAAGGTGAAGGTTAGGGTGAGTGTGATGGTGAGGGTGAGTGTGAGGATTAGGGTTAGGGTGAGGGTTAGGGTTAGGGTTAGGGATAGGGTGAGTGTGAGCGTTAGGGTGAGCGTGAGGGTTTGGTTGAGGGTGAGGGGGCGTGTGAGGGTTAGGGTGAGTGTGTGGGTGAGGGGTAGGTTTAGGATTAGGGTTAGGTTTAGGGTTAGGCTAAGGGTGAGTGTGAAGGTGAGGGTGAGGGTTAGCGTTAGGTTGAGGGTGAGGGTGAGGGTAACGGTTAGGGTTAGGGTTAGGGTTAGGATGAGGGTTAGGCTGTGGAGTAGGTTTAGGGTTAGTGTGAGGGTTAGGGTAGTGTGAGTTTTAGGGTTAGGGTTAGGGTTAGGATTAAGTAAGGGTTATGGTGAGGGATAAGTTGAGGGTGAGATTTAGGGTGAGGATTGGTGAAGTTTTGGGTTAGGGTGAGTGTGAGTCTTAGGGTTAGGGTTACGGATAGGGTGAGGATTAGGTTTAGGGTTAGTGTGAGGTTGAGGGATAGGGTGAGGGTTTGGGTTAAGGTTAAGGATAGGGGGACAATTTGGCTTAGGTTTAGGTTAAGGGTGAGGGTTAGGCTGAGGGGTAGGGTTAGGGTTAGGGTGAGGGTTAGGTTTAGTGTGAGTGTTAGTGTTAGGGTTATGGTGACAGTAAGGTTTAGCGTGAGGTTTAGGGTGAGTGTGAGTTTTAGGGTTAGCATTAGGTTTAGGTTTAGGGTTAGGATGAGTGCTGGGTTAGGTGTAGGGTTAGGGTTAGGGTGAGGGTGAGGGTTAGAGTTAAGGTTAGATGAGGGTTAATGTTAGGGTGAGGGCTAGGATGAGGATGAGGGTTAGGGTGAAGGTGAGGTTTGTGTTTAGGTAAGTGTTAGGTTTAGGCTTAGGGTGAGGATTAGGGTGAGGGTGAGCTGTAGGGTTAGCATTTGGGATAGGGAAAGCGTTAGGTTGAGGGTTAGGTTTAGGGTAAGGGTGAGGGTTAGGTTTAGGATTAGGGTTAGGTTTAGGCTTATGGTGAGGGTGAGGGTGAGGGTTAGGTTTAGGATATGGGTTAGCGTTAGAGTTAGTGTGAGTGTTAGGGTGAGGACGAGGGTTCGGGTGATGTTGAAGGTTAGGTTGTGGGCGAGGGTCAGGGTTAGGGTGAGGATTAGGGTTAGGGTTACGGTTAGGTTTATGGTGCGGGTAAGGTTTAGGGTGAGGTTTAGGGTGAAGTTGAGGGTTAGGGTTAGCATTAGGTTTAGGATGAGGGTTAAAGTGAGAGTTAGGGTTAGGGTGAGGGTGAAGATGAGGGTGAGGATTAGTGCTAGGATTAGGGTTAGGTTTAGGGGTATTGTGAGGGTGAGGGTTAAGGTTAGTGTTAGTGTGAGGGTTAGGTTTAGGGTGAGGGCTAGTTTTAGGGTGAGGGATAGGGTTAGGGTAAATTTTCGGGTGAGGGTTATGGTTAGGGTTAGGGTTACGGTGAGGGTCAGGATGAGTTTGGGATTAGGTAGAGGGATAGGTTTAGGCTGAGGGGTAGGGTTAGGGTGATGTTTATTGTGAGGGTGAAGGTTAGTGTGAGGGTGAGTGTTAGGGTGAGGGTTCAGGTTCGGGTGAGGTTTAGAGTTAGGGTGATATTTATGGTGAGGTTTAGGGTTAGGTTAAGGTTTAGGCTTCGGGTGAATGTGAGAGTTAGGGTGAGGGTGAGTTTGAGGGTCAGGGTGAATGTTAGGGTTAGGTTTAGTGTGAGGGATAATGTTAGGGTGAGGATTAGGTTTAGGGTGAGGTTTAGGGTTATGGTAAGTGTTAGGGTGAGAGTTAGGGTTGCTGTTGGGTGAGGGTCAGGGTGAGGGTTAGGGTTAGGATGAAGGTTAGGTTTAGGTTGAGGGTTAGGGATAGTGTTAGGGTGAGAGTTACGGTTAGTGGGATGTTTATTGTGAGGGTGAGGGTTAGGGTGAGGGTGAGTGCTCGTGTTAGGGTGAGGTTTCGGGTTCGGGTGAAGGTTAGGGTGTGGTTGAGCGTTAGGCTTAGGGTGAGTTTTAGGGTGTGGGTGAGGTTTAGTTTTAGGTTTAGGGTTAGGGTTAGTGTTAGGGTTAGGTTTAGGGTTAGTGTGAGAGTTAGCTTGAGGTGTCGGGATTGGGTTAGGGTGAGGGTTAGGGTAAGGGTTAGGGTTAGGGTGAGGGTTAGGGTGAGGGTGAGTTTTAGGTTTAGCATTAGGTTTACTGTTATGGTTAGGGTGAGGGTTAGGGTTAGTGTGAGGGTGAGGGTGAGGGTGAGGCTTAGTGTTAGGGTTAGTGTGATGGTTACTGTTATGCAGAGGGTTAGGTTTAGGGTGAGGTTTAGGTTTAGTATAAGGGTTTGGTTTAGGGTTAGGGTTAGGGTGAGAGTCAGGTTTAGGTTGAGGTTTAAGGTTACGGTGAGGGTTAGGGATAGGGTTAGGTTGAGGGTAAGTGTTAGCATGAAGGTTAGGGTGAGTGTGAGGTTTAGGTTTTGGGTTAGGGTTAGGGTTAGGGTGAGGTATAGGGTTAGGATTAGTTTTAATGTGAGGGTTAGTGTTAGTGTTCGGGTGAGGGTTAGGGTGAGGATAAGGGTTAGGGTGAGGGTTAGGGTGAGGTTGAAGGGTAGGTTTAGCATTAGGGATAGGGTGAGCATTAGGGTGAGGGTTAGGTTAATTTGAGGGTGAGGGTTAGGTTAATTTGAGGGTGAGGGTTAGGTTAAGGGTTAGGTTTAGGATTAGGCTTAGGGTGAGGGTTAAGTTTATGATAAGGATTAGGGTTAGAGTTAGTGTGAGTGTTATGTTAAGGATGAGGGTTCGGGTGATTGTGATGGTTAGGTTGTGGGCAAGGGTTAGGTTTACGGTGAGGATTAGGGTTGGGTTACGGTTAGGGTTATGGTGAGGGTAAGGGTCAGTGTGAGGATTAGGGTGAAGGTGACAGTTAGGGTTAGCGTTAGGGTTAGGGTTAGGTTTAGGGTTATGGTGAGGGTAAGGGTTAAGGTTAGGTTTAGTGTGAGGGTTAGGGTTAGGGTAAGGGTTAGGGTGAGTGTTAGGGTTAGGGTTACGGTGAGGGTGAGGGTCTGGGTGAGGGTTAGGTTTAGGTAGAGGGTTAGGGTTAGGCTGAGGGGTAGGGTTAGGGTCATGTTTATTGTGAGGGTGAAGTTTAGGGTGAGGGTGACTCTTAGGGTGAGGATGAGGGTTCGGTTGAGGGTTAGGGTTGGGGTGATGTTTAGGGTGAGGTTTAGGGTTAGGGTAAGTTTTAGGCTTCAGGTGAGTGTGAGGGTTAGGGTGTGGGTGAGGGTTTGGGTTAGGTTGAGTGTTAGGGTGACTGTGAGGTTTGGGGTGAGGGTGAGGGTTATGGTTAGGTTTAGGGTGAGGGATAATGTGAGGGTGAGGGTTAGCTTGAGGGTGAGGGGGAGGGTTAGCTTGAGGGTGAGGGTGAGGGTCAGGTCTTCGTTCAGGTAAGGGTTAGCGTTATACTTAGGGTGAGGATTAGGGGAGGGTAAGGTTTAGGTTGAGGGGTAGGGTTATGGTGAGGGTTAGCGTTAGGGTTAGGGTGAGGATTTGCGTTAGTTTGATGTTTAGTATGAGGGTGAGGGTTACTATTAGGGTTAGCATTAGGGAAAGGGTTAGGGTTAGGGTTAGGTTTAGGGTGAGGGTTAGGGAGCGCGGTAGGTTTAGGGTAAGGGTGAGGTTTAGGGTTAGTGTGAGTGTAAGGGTTAGGGTTAGATTTATTGTTAGTGTGAGGATAAGTGTTAGGGTGAGGGTTAGGTTGAGTGTGAGTGTTAGGTTTATTGTTGGGATTAAGGTGAGAATTAGGGTGAGGGTTAGGGTTAGGGTTAGGGTTTGGGTTAGGGTGAGGGTGAGGGTGAGGGTGAGGGTGAGTGTTATGGTTAGGTTTAGTGTTGGAGTTAGGGTTAGCCTGAGGGTGATAGGGATGGTGAGGGTGAGGGTTAGGGTTAGGATACTGGTTAGGGTTAGGTTTAGTGTGAGGGTTAGTGTTAGAGTTATGCTTAAGATAAGGGTTAGGCTGACGGTTAGGGTTAGGATTAGTGTGAGAGTTAGGGTTAGGGTCAGGGTTAAGGTCAGGTTTAGGGTTAGGATAAGTGTTAGGCTGAGGGTTATGTTTAGGATTAGTGTGAGGGTTAGGTTTAGTGTTAGTTTATGGGGTAGGGTGAGGGTTAAGGTTAGGGTGAGGGTTAGGGTGAGGGTGAGTGTTAGGGTTGGGCTGAGGATTAGGGTGAATGATGGGTTAGGGTTAAGGTAAGTGTCAGGGTTAGGGTGTGGGTAAGTGTTAGGGTGAGGTATTGGTTGAGGGTGAGGGTTAAGGTTAGGTTGTGAGTGTAAGGGTTATGGTGAGGATTAGGGTGAGGGTGAGGTTTCGGTTTAGCATTAGGGTTAGGGTGAGTGTGAGGGTTAGGGTGAGTGTTTGTGTTAAGTTTAAGGACAGGGTGAGGATTAGGGTTATGGTTTGGTTTAGCATGAGGGTTAGGCTGAGGGGTAAGGTTAGAGTTAGTGTTTGGGTTAGGTTTAGTGTGAGGGTTAGGGTTAGTGTTAAGGTGACAGTAAGGATTAGGGTGAGGGTTAGGGTGAGTGTAAGGTTTAGGGTTAGAATTACGGTTAGGGTTAGTGAGGATGAGGGTTGGGGTTAGCGTGATGTTAAGTTTGAGGGTAAGTGTTAGGGTGAGGTTGAGGGTGAGGGTTAGGCATAGGGTGAGGGTGAGTGTGAGGGCGAGGTTTAGGATTAGGGTTAAGTTTACGGTTAGAGTTAGGGTGAGGGTTAGGTTTCGTGTGAGGGTTAGGATTAAGTTTGGGTGAGGGTAAATATTAGGGTGAAGGTGAGGGTTAGATAGAGGGTTATGATTTGCATGAGTGTTAGTGTGAGGGTTAGGGTGAAGGTTAGGATTAGAGTTAGGGTTAGGGTGAGGATGAGTGTTAGGGTTATGGTTATGGTGGGGGATTAGGGTCAGATTGAGGGTTAGGGTGAGGGAGAGGGTGAGGGTGAGGGTTAGGTTTAGTGTTAGTGTGAGGATAAGGGTTAGGGTTAGGGTTAGGGTGAGGGTGGGGTTTAGGTATAGCGTTAGGGTTAGGGTTAGGGTTAGGGTGAGGGTTAAGGTTAGGGTTAGGGTGAGGGTTAGGGTTAGGGTGATGTTTAAAGTGAGGTTGCGGGTTAGGGTAAGGGTGAGTGTGAGTGTGAGTGTTAGGTTGAGGGTGCAGCTGAGAGTGAGGTTGTGGGTGATGGTTTGGGTTAGCGTTAGCGTTAGGTTTAGGTTTAGGGTTAGGATTAGGGTCAGGGTTAGTGTTTGGTTTAGAGTGAGGGTGTAAGTGAGGGTGAGGGTTAGGATTAAGGTGATGGTTATGGTTAGGTTGAGGGTTAGGTTTAGTGTGTGGGTTAGGGGAGGGTGAGGGTTAGGTTGAGGTGTAGGATTAGGGTGAGGGTTAGGGTTAGGGTGATATTTAGGGTGAGGTTGAAGGTTAGGGTGAGGGTGAGGGCGAGGGTGAGGGTGAGGTTTAGGGTTAGGGTTGGTTTTAGGGTGAGGGTGAGGGTGAAGGTTATGGTTAGGGTTAGGGTTAGGGTAACGTTTACGGCTAGTGTGAGGGTTATGGTTAGTGTTAGAGTTAGTGTTAGGGTGAGGATAAGGGTTAGGGTGAGGGTTAGGGTGAGGGTGAGGGTTAGGGTTAGGTTAGGGTGACGGTTAGGGTTTGGGTGATGTTTAGGTTGAAGTTTAGTGTGAGGATGACGGTTCGGGTGAGATTGAGGCTTCAGGTGAGGTTGAGGGTTATGGTGTGGGTGAGGATTAGGGGTAGGGTGAGGGTTTACTTTAGGTTTAGGGTTAGTGTGAGGGTGAGGGTTAGGGGTAGGGTTAGGTTTGGGGTTAGGGTTAGGCTTATGGTTAGGGTGAGGGTTAGGGAGAGGGGTAGGGGTAGGAGTAGGGTGAGATTTAGGTTGAGTTTGAGGGTTAGGGTGAGAGTGAGGGTAAGGTTTAGGGTTATGGTTAGGGTTAGGTTGATGGTGAGGGTGAGGGTCAGTGTTAGGATTAGGGTTAGGGTTAGGGGTATTTTGAGGGTGAGGGTGAGGTAGAGGATTAGGGTTAGGGTCAGTGAGAGGGTTAGAGTTACGGTCAGGGTTAGGTTTAATTTGAGGGTTAGGGTTAGGGTGAGTGTTAGGGTGACCGTGAGGGTTAGGGTGAGGGTGAGGGTTAGGTTTAGGGTTAGGGTTAGGTTTAGGTTGAGGGTTAGGGTTAGGGCCAGGGTGAGAGTTAGGTTGAGGTGTCGGTTAGGGTTAGGGTGAAGGTTAGGGTTAGTGTTAGTGTTAGTGTGAGGATAAGGGTTCGGGTTAGTGTTAGGGTGAGGGTGAGGTTTAGGTTTAGCCTTAGGGTTAGGGTTAGGTTTATGGTGAGGGTGAGGGTTAGGGTTAGGGTGAGGTTAGGGTTAGTGTGATGTTTAAGGTGAGGTTGAGGTTTAGGGTAAGGGTGAGTGTGAGGGTGAGGGTTATGTTGAGAGTGCGGGTGAGGGTGAGGTTGAGGGTGATGGTTTGGTTTAGGGTTAGGGTGAGGTTTAGGGTTAGGGTTAGGATTAGGGTTAGGGTTAGGTTTAGGCTTAGAGTGAGGGTGAAAGTGAGGGTGAGGGTTAGGATTAGGGTGAGGGTGAGGGTTAGTGTGAGGGTTAGGGGAGGTTGAGGGTTAGGTTGAGGTATAGGGTTGTGGTGAGAATTAGGGTTAGGGTGATATTAAGGGTGTCGGTGTAGGTTAGGTTGAGGGTGAGGGCGAGGGTGAGGGTGAGGGTGAGGGTTAGGGTTAGTTTTAGTGTGAGGGTGAGGGTGAAGGTTATGGTTAGGGTTAGGGTAAGGTTTACCGCTAGTGTGAGGGTTATGGCTAGTGTTAGGGTTAGGGTTAGGGTGAGGATAAGGGTTAAGGTGAGGGTTAGGGTGAGTGTTAGGATTAGGGATATTGTGAGGGCTAGGGTTGGGTGAGGTTTAGGGTGAGGTTTAGAGTGAGGCTGAAGGTTCGTATGAGGGTGAGGCTTCAGGTGAGTTTGAGGGTTAGGGTGTGTGTAAGGATTAGGGTTTGGGTAAGGGTTAGGTTTAGGGTTAGGATGATTTTTAGGGAGAGGGGTAGGGGTAGGTTTAGGGTGAGGTTTGGGGTGAGAGTGAGGGTTAGGGTGAGACTGAGCGTAAGGTTTAGGTTTAGGGTTAGGGTTAGGGTGAGGATGAGGGTGAAGTTCAGTGTTAGTATTAGGGTTAGGGTTAGGGTTATTGTGAGGGTGAGGGTGAGGTTTAGGTTGAGGGTTAGTTTTAGGGTAAGGGTTAGGGTGAGGGTTAGGGTTAGAGTGAGGGTCAGGGTGAGGTTTGGGGTTAGGTAGGGGGTTAGGGTTAGGCTGAGGGGTAGGGTTAGTGTGATATTTATTGTGAGGGTGAGGGTTCGGTTGAAGGTTAGGGTTAGGGTGATGTTTAGGGTGTGGTTTAGGGTTAGCATACGGTTTAGGGTTCGGGTGAGAGTTTCGGTTAGGTTAAGTGTTAGGGTGACGGTGAGGGTTAGGGTGAGTTTGACGGTTAGGGTTAGGTTTAGGGTGAGGGTTAGGATGAGGGTTAGGGTGAGGGTTAGGTTTAGGGTTAGGGTGAGGTTTAGGTTTAGGCTGAGGGTTAGAGTTAGGTTTAGGGTGAGGGTAAGGTTTATGGTGAGGGTTAAGTTGAGGGTGAGGGTGAGGGTGAGGGTTTCATTTAGGTAAGGGTTAGGGTTAGAGTTTGGGTGAGGATTAGGTGAGGGTGAGGGTTAGGTTGAGGGATAGGGTTAGGGTGAAGGTTATGGTTAGGGTTAGGGTGACGGTTACCGTTAGAGTGATGTTTAATATAAGGGTGAGTGTTAATGTTAGGGTTAGCGTTAGGGTTAGTGTGAGGATAAATGTTAGGGTGAGGGTTAGGTTGAGTGTGAGGGTTCGGTTTATCGTTAGGGTTAGGGTGAGGGTTAGGATTTGGGTTAATGTGAGGGTTAGGTTTAGGTTGATGTTTAGGGTGAGGGTGAGTGTTAGGGTGAGTGTGAGGTTGATGTTAGGTTGAGAGTGACGGTGAGGGTGAGGGTTACGGTTAAGGTTTGGGCTTGGGTGAGGGTGAGGGTTAGGGTTAGGGTGAAGGTTAGGGTTAGTGTTTGGGGTAGGGTTAGGTTGAGGGTGAGGGATAGGGTTAGGGAACGGATGAGGGTAAGGGTTATGATGAGGGTTAGGGTGAGTATAAGGTTTAGGGTTAAGGTTAGGGTGAGTGTTAGAGTGAGGGTTAGGATTAGGGTTGGGTTAGGGTGAGGGTCAGAGTGAGGGTTACGGTTAGGTTGAGGTTTAGTTTTATGGTGAGGGTTAGGGATAGTGTTAAGGTGAGAGTTAGGGTTAGGGTGATGTTTATTGTGAGTGTGAGGGTTAGGGTGAGGGCGAGTCCTCAGATGAGGGTGAGGGTTTGGGTGAGGGTGAGGGTTAGGGTATGGTTGAGGGTTAGGGTTAGGGTGAGGGTAAGCATGACGTTGAGGTTTAGGGTGAGGCTGAGGGTTAGGTTTAGGGTTAGGGTTAGGGTGAGGTTTAGGGTTAGGGATTGTTTAGGGTGAGAGTTAGGGTGAGGTGTCGGGATAGGGTTAGAGTGAGGTTTAGGGTTAGTGTGAGGGTTAGGGTTGGTTTAGGGTGAGGGTAAGTGTGAGGATAAGGTTTAGGGTGTAGGTTAGGGTGAGCGTGAGGGTTAGGGTTAGCGTTAGGGTTATGGTGAAGGTTTGGTTTACGGTGATGTTTAGGGTGAGGTTGAGGGTTAGTTTCAGGGTGAGGGTGAGGGTATGGTTTAGGGTGAGGGTGAGGGGGAAGGTGAGGTTAAGGGTTAGGGTTAGGGTTAGGATTAGGATGAGGGTGAGGATTAGGGTTAGGAATAGGGTTAGGATTAGGTTTAGTCTGAGGGTGAGGGTCAGGGTGACGGTGAAGGTTATGGTTAGGGTTAGGGTGAGGATAAGTTTTAGGGTGAGGGTTTTGTGAGGGTTAGAGATATGTTTAGGGTTAGGGTGAGGATTAGGGTTTGGGTGATGTTTAGGGTGAGGGTTAGCATTAGGTTTAGGGTTATTGTGAGGGTGAGGGTTACGGGTAGGGTTATGGTTAGGTTTAGGGGTAGGTAGGGTGAGGGTTAGGGAGAGGGATAGGGGTAGTGTTAGGGTGAGGTTTAGGGTGAATGTGAGGGTTAGGGTTAGGGTTAGGTTTAGGGTGAGGGTAAGTGTTAGGGTGAGGGTTAGGGTGAGGTTGAGGTTTAGGTTTAGGGTAAGGGTTAGGGTGAGTGTTAGGGTTTGGGTGATGTTTAGGGTGAGGTTTAGTGTAAGGATGATGGTTCAGTTGAGGGTGAGGGTTCAGATGAGGGTGAGGGTTAGTGTTAAGGTTAGTTTATGGTGAGGATTAGTGTTAGAGTTAGGTTTAGTGATAGGGTAAGGGTTAGAGGGAGGTTTAGGGTGAAGGTTAGGTTGAGCGTGATAGTTATGGTTAGCATTAGGATTAGGGTGAGGGTGAGAGTTAGTTTTAGGGTGAGGGATAGGGTGATTGTGAGGGTGAGGGTGAGGGTTAGGGTTAGGGTTAGGATTCGTGTTAGGGTTAGGCTGAAGTTGAGGGTGAAAGTGAGGTTGAGGTTTAGTGTTAGGGTTAGGGTTACTGTAAGGGTAAGTGTGATTTTGAGGAACAGGATGAGAGTGAGGGTTAGAATGAGGGTGAGGGTGAGAGTGAGGGTCATGGTTAGGATTAGTTTTAGGGTTATGGTTAGGCTGAGGGTGAGGGTGAAGGTTAGGGTTAGGCTATGGTTAGGGTTAGGGTTATGGTGAGGGTTATGTTTAGTGTGAGCGTTATGGTTATGTTTAGTGTTTGGGTTAATGTTAAGTTTAGGGTTAGGTTTATGGTTAGGATTAGGATTAGGCTGATGGTTACGGTTTGGGTGATGTTTAGGGTGAGGGTGAGGGTCAGTGAGAGGATGAGGTTTCCGGTGAGGGTTCGGGTTCGGGTGAATGTGAGGGTTAGGATGTGGGTGAGGATTAGGGTTAGGGTGAGGGTTAACTTTAGATTTAGGGTTAGTGTGAGGGTGAGGGTTAGAGGTAGGATTAAGGTTAAGTTGAGGGTTAGGGTTAGGGTTGGGGTTTGGGAGACGGGTAGGGAGAGGGGTACGGGTACGGTTAGTGTGAGGTTTAGGGTGAGTGTGAGGGTGAGGTTGAGGGTGATGGGGAGGGTTAGGTTTAGGGTTAGGTTTAGGGTGAGTTTGAGGGTTAGGGATAGGTTTAGGATTAGTGTTAGTGTTAGGGTGAGTGTCAGTGTAAGTGTTCGGGTTCGGGTTCAGGTTCAAGTTAGGGTATGGATGAGGATTAAGGTTAGGGTAAGGATTAGGGTTAGGGTTAGGGTTAGGGTTATGGTGAGGGTAAGGGTTAGTTTGAGGTTTAGTGTGAGGATGAGTGTTAGGGTTAGGATTAGGGTGAAGGTGAGGTACAGGGTGAGGTTTAGAGTTAGGGTCAGGGTTAGGGATACGTTTAGGGTTAGGGTGAGAGTGAGGGTGACTGTTATGGTTAGATTTAGGGTTAGAGTTAGGGTGAGGGTGAGGGTTAGGATTGGGGTTAGGATTATGGTTAGGCTGAGGGTGATGGAGAGGGTGAGGGTGAGGGTTAGGGTTAGGATGAGGGTAAGGGTTCGTGTTAGGGTTAGCGTAAGTGTTAGGGTGAGGGTAAATATTTGGGTGAGGGTTAGGGTGAGGGTGAGGCTGAGGGTTAGATTGAGGGTAAGGTGAAAGTTAGGTTTATAGTTAGGTTTATGGTGAGTGTTAGGTTGTGGGTAAGTGTTAGGATGAGGGTTAGGGGGAGGGTGAGTGTTAGGGTTCGGGTGAGGGTAAGGGTAAGGGTGAGGGTTACGGTGAGAGTGAGGGACAGGGTGAGGTTTTGGGTTAAGGTTAAGGATAGGGTGAGGATTTGGGTTAGGGTTAGGTTTAGGGTGAGGGTTAGAGTGAGTGTGAGGTTTAGGGTTAGAATTGGGTTTAGGGTTAGGGTTAGGATGAGTGTTAGGGTTCGTTTTATGGTTAGGGTTAGGGTGAGGGTGAGGGTTAGTGCTAGGGTTAGGGTGAAGGTTATTGTTAGGGTGAGTGCTACGGTGAGGGTGAGGGATAGCGTGAGGGTAACGGTGAGGGTGAAGTTTTTGGTTAGGTAAGGGTTAGGGCTAGGTTTAGGGTGAATATTAGTGTAAGGGTGTGGGTTAGGGTAAGGTTAGTGTTAGGGTTCGTTTGTGGGTGATGGTGAGTGTGAGGGTTAGTGTTAGGAAGAGGGTTAGGGTGAGGGTGAGGGTGAGGGTGAGCGTTAGGGTTAGGGTTATTGTGAGGGTTAGGGTTACGGTGATTTTTAGGGTTAGGGTGGGGGTTAGGATTAGGGTAAGTTTTAGTGTGAGGGTTAGTGATAGGATGATGTTTAGTGTGAGGGTTAGGGTGAGCGTGAGTGTTCAGGTCAGAGTTAAGGTTAGGGATAGGGTTAGGGTGAGGGTGAGGGTGAGTTTTAGGGTTAGGGTTAGGGTGCGGGATAGGGTGAGCGTTAGGGTTAGGTATAGGGTTATTTTAAGGGTTAGGCTGAGGGTAAGGTTTAGGGTGAGGTTTAGGGTGAGGGTTAGGTTTAGGGAGAGGGTGAGGGTTAGCATGACTGGTAGGGTGAGGGTGAGAGTTAGGGTGATGATTAGGAATAGGGTGAGGATTAGGCTTAGTGTGAGGGTTAGGGTTAGGGTTAGTGTGAGGAAAAGGGTTAGAGTGAGAGTTAGGTTGAGGGTGAGGTGTAGGGTTAGCGTTACGGATAGGGTGAGCGTGAGGTTGAGGGTTAGGTTTAGGGTTAGGGTTAGGTTTAGGGTTAGTGTGAGTGTTAGAGTGAGGGTAGGGTTCAGCTTATGGTGAGGGTTAGGGTGTGGGCGAGGGTTATGTTTAAGGTGAGGATTAGGGTTAGAGTTAGGGTTAGGGTTATGGTGAGGGTAAAGGTTCGGGTGAGGTTTAGGGTGAGAGTTAGGGTGAGGGTGAGAGGTAGGGTTAGCATTAGAGTTAGGGTGAGGATGAGAGTTAGGATGAGGGTTCGGGTGAGGGTTAGGTTTAGGGTTAGGGTGAGGGTGAGGGTGAGGGTGAGGGTGAGGTTTAGTGTTAAGTTTTGGGTTAGGGTTAGGGTGAGGGTTAGGGTTAGGCTGAGGGTTAGGGTTAGGGTGATGTATATTGTGAGGGTGAGGGTGAATGTTAGGGTGAGGGTGAGGGTCCGGGTGAGTGTGAGGGTTAGGGTGTGGTTGAGGGTTAGGTTTAGGGTGAGGGTTAGGGTGATGGTGAGGGTTAGGGTGACGGTGAGGGTGAGGGTTAGATTTAGGTTTACGGTTATGGTGAGGTTTAGGGTTAGGGTTAGGTTTGGGGTGAGAGTTACGGTGAGGTGTATGGATAGGGTTAGGGGGAGGGTTAGTGTGAGGGTGAGGGTTAGGGTTAGCGTTAGGGATAGGGGGAGGGTTATGGTTAGGGTGAGTGTGAGGGTTAGGGTTAGGATTTGGGTGAGGGTTAGGTTTAGTGTGATGTTTAGGGTGAGGTTTTGGGTTAGGGTGAGGGTTAGCTTTCGGGTGAGGGTGAGGTTTAGGTTGTGGGTCAGGGTTAGGGTTAGATTGACTGTTAGGGTGACTGTTATGGTTAGGGTGAGGGTGAGGATTATGGTTAGGTTTAGGGTGAGGGTGAGGGTTAGGGTGAGAGTTAGGGTGAGAGTTAGGGTGAGGGGTAGGGTTAGGGTTAGGATGAGCGTTAGGGTTAGTGTGAGGGTTAGGGTTAGGGTGAGGGTAAGTGTTAGAGTTAGGGTGATGTGTAGGGTGAGTGGTAGGTTTAGTGTTAGGGTGAGGGCTAGGATGAGGGTGAGGGTTAGGATGAGGTTGAGGGTGAGGGTGAGGTTTTCGGTTAAGTAAGGGTTAGGGTTAGGGTTAGGGTGAGGGTTAGAGTGATGGGTAGGTTTAGCATTAGGGTGAGGGTGAGGGTTAGGGTTAGGGTGAGGGCTAGGGTGAGGTTTAGTTTGAGGTTGCGGGTGAGGGTGAGGATGAGGTTTTTGGTTAGATAAGCTTTAGGGTCAGGTTCAGGGTGAGAATTAGGTTTTGGATGAGGGTTAGGATTAGGGCAAGGATTAGGGTGAGGGTTAGGGATAGGGTGATGTTTAGTGTGAGGGTTAGGGTGAGCGTGAGTGTTCAGGTCAGAGTTAGGGTTAGGTTTAGGGTTAGGCATAGGGTTAGGGTGAGGTTTAGGGTGAGTGTGAGGGTGAGGGTTAGGGTTAGGGTTAGTGCGAAGGAAAGGGTGAGCGTTAGGGTTATGTTTAGGGTTATTTTAAGGGTTAGGGTGAGGGTAAGGTTTAGGGTGAGGGTTAGGGGGACGGTGAGAGGCAGGATTAGCATGAGTGTTAGCGTGAGGGTGAGGGTTAGGAATAGGGTCAGGATTAGGTTAAGTGTGAGGGTTAGTGTTAGGGTGAGGGTTAGTGTGAGGATAAGAGTTAGAGTTAGGGTTAGGTTGAGGGTGAGGTGTAAGGTTAGCGTTAGAGATAGGGTGAGCGTTAGGGATAGGGTGAGCATTAGGGTGAGGGTTAGGTTTAGGGTGAGGGTTAGGGTTAGTTTTAGGGTGAGGGTTAGTGTTAGGGTGATGTTTATGGTGAGGGTGAGTGTTAGGGTGAGGGTCAGGTTGAGGTTGAGGGTTAGGTTTAGGGTTAGGGTTATGGTTAGGGTTAGGTTGAGTGTGAGGTTGAGGGAGAGGGTTAGGTTTCAGATTAGGGTTTGGGTTAGGGTTAGTGTGAGTGTTAGGGTTAGGATGAGGATTCAGCTTATGGTTGGGGTTAGGGTATGGGCGACGGTTAGGGTTAGGATGAGGATTAGGGTTACAGTTAGGTTTAGGGTTATGGTGAGGGTAAGGTTTAGAGTGAGGTTTACGGTGAGGGTTAGGGTTAGGGTGAGAGGTAGGGTTAGCATTAGAGTTAGGGTGAGG
The DNA here is from genome assembly GCF_024711535.1 of Dipodomys merriami. Classification (NCBI taxonomy): domain Eukaryota; kingdom Metazoa; phylum Chordata; class Mammalia; order Rodentia; family Heteromyidae; genus Dipodomys; species Dipodomys merriami. Next base: position 1,724,493 of record NW_027203259.1, read on the forward strand.
GTGAGGGTTAGGATGAGGGTTCGGGTGAGGGTAAGGGTTAGGTTTAGGGTTAGGTTGAGGGTGAGGTTTAGTGTTAAGTTTAGTGTTAGGGTTAGGGTGAGGGTTAGGGTTAGGGTTAGTTTGAGGGCTAGGGTGAGGGTGAGGTTTATGTTGAGGGTGAGGGTGAGGGTGAGGTTTTTGTTTAGGTAAGCTTTAGGGTCAGGTTCAGGGTGATAATTAGGTTGAGGTTGTGTGTTAGGGTTAGGGTTAGAGTTAGGGTGTGGGTGTGGGTGAGGGTGAGTGTTAGGATGAGGGTTAGGATTAGGGTGAGGGTGTGGGTGAGGGTGAGTGTGAGGATTAAGTTTAGGTTTAGGTTTAGGGTTAGGGTTAGGGTTAAGTTGTGGATATGTGTTAGGGTGAGGGTGAGGGTTAGGGTTAGGGTGAGGGTAAGTGTTAGGGTGAGGTTTAGGGTGAGGGGGAGCGTTAGTGTGAGGGTTTGGGTAAGGATAGGGTGAGAATTAAAGTTAGGGTTAAGTTTGGGGTGAGGGTTACGCTGAAGGGTAGGGTTAGGTTTAGACTTAGGGTTAGGTTTAGTTTGGGGGTTAGGGTTAGGGTTAGGGTGATTGTAAGGGTTAGGGTGAGGGTTAGTGTGAGTGTGAGGTTTATAATTAGATTTAGGTTTAGGATTAGGATGAGTCTTATTGTTATGTTTAGGGTTAGGGTTACGGTGAGGGTGAGGGTTAGAGTTAGGGTTAGGGTGAGGGTTAGTGTTAGGGTGAGTGCTAGGGTGAGGTTGAGTTTTATGGTGACAGTGAGGGTGAGGGTGAGGTTTTTGGTTAGGTAAGGTTTAGGGTCAGGTTCAGGGTGAGAATTAGGGTGAGGGTATGGGTTAGGGTGAGGGTTAGGTTTAAGGTGTTTAGAGTGAGAGTGAGGTTTAGGGTGAGGGTGAGTGTTCTTGTGAGGGTTAGGGTTAGGGACAGGCATAGGGTTAGTGTGAGGTAAGGGTTAGGGTGAAGGTTAGAATGAGGGTGAGGTTTAGGGTTAGGGTGAGGGTTAGGGTTAGGTTTAGGGTTAGGTTTAGGGTCAGTTTGCGGGTTAGGGTGAGAGTAAGGGTTAGGGTGAGTTTTAGGGTGTGGTTGAGGGTTAGGGTTAGGATGAGGCTAAAGTTTAGGGTGAGGTTTAGGGTGAGATTGAGAGTGAGGGTTAGCATTAGACTTACGGTGAGGTTGAGGGTTAGGGTGAGGGTTCGGGTTAGGGTTGGGAATAGGGTGAGGATTAGGGTTAGTGTGAGGGTTAGTGTTAGGTATAGTGTTTGGGTGAGTGTGAGGATAAGGGTTACCGTGAGGGTTAGGGTGAGGGTGAGGTGTAGGGTGAGCGTAAGTGATAGGGTGAGTGTTAGGGTGAGGGTTAAGTTTAGGGTGAGGGTTAGGGTTAGGTTTAGGGTTAATGTTAGTGTTAGGGTTAGAGTGAGGGATAAGGTGAGGATTAGGGTTAGTGTGAGGTTTAGCGTTAGGATTGGGGTTAGGGTTAGTGTGAGGATAAGGGTTAGGGTGAGGGTTAGGGTGAGGGTGAGGTGTAGGGTTAGCGTTAGGGATAGGGTGAGCATTAGGGTGAGGGTCAGGTTTAGGGTGAGGATGAGGTTTAGGTTTACGTTTAGGTCTAGTTTTAGGCTTAGGGTGAGGGTGAGGTTGAGGGTTAGGTTTAGGATTAGGGTTAGGATTAGTGTGATTGTTAGGGTGAGGATGAGAGTTAGGGTAATTGTGAGGTTTAGGATGTGGGCGAAATTTAGGGTTAGGGTGAGGATTAGGGTTAGGGTTAGGGATAGGGTTATGGTGAGGGTAAGGGTTAGGGTGAGGTTTGGGTGAAGGTGAGGGTTAGGGTTAGCGTTAGTGTTAGGATGGGAATTAGGGTGAGGGTTTGGGTTAGGGTTAGGGTGAGAATTAAGGTGAGAATGTGGGTTATGGTTAGGGTTAGGGTGAGGGTGAGTGTGGGGGTGAGGGTGAGTGCTAGGATGAGGGTTAGGGATAGGGTAATGGTGTGGGTGAGGGTGAGTGTGAGGGTTAGTGTTAGGGTGAGGGGTAGGTTTACGGCGAGGTTTAGGGTTAGGGTGAGGTTTAGGGTTAGGCTTAGGGTGAGTGTTAGGTTTAGGGTGATATTTAGAGTGAGAGTGAGTGTTATAGTGAGGGTGAGTGTTCTGGTGAGAGTTAGGGTTAGGGTTAGGGACAGGGATAGGCTTAGTGTGAGAGTAAGTGTTAGGGTGAGTGTGCGGCTTAGGGTTATGGTGAGGGTTACAGTTATGGTTAGGGTTAGGGTGAGGGTTAGGGTGAGCGTTAGGTTTAGGGTTAGGGTTAGTTTGCGGGTTAGGATGAGATTTAGGGTGAGGGTGAGGGTTAGGTTTAGGATGTTGGTAAGGTTTCAAGTGAGGTTTAGGGTGAGGGTGAGAGTTAGGGTTAGCATTAGACTTTGGGTGAGGGTGAGGGTTAGGGTTAGGGTTATGGATAGGGGGAAGATTACTCTTAGTGTGAGGGTTAGGGTTAGGATTTGTGTTTTGGTTAGTGTGAGGATAAGGGTTAGCGTGAGGGTTAGGGTGAGGGTCAGGTGTAGGGTTAGAGTTAGGGTTAGGGTGAGTGTTAGGGTGAGGGTTAAGTTTAGGGTGAGGGTTAGGGTTAGGTTTAGGGTGAGGATTAGGGTTAGGGTGATGTTTATGGTGAGGATGAGTGTTAGGGTGAGGGTGAGGATGAGGTTTAGGTTTAGCATTAGGTTTACCTTTAGGTTTAGGATGAATGTTAGGTTTAGGGTGAGGGTGAGGGTTAGGGTTAAGGTTAGTGTGAGGGTTAGTTTTAGGGTGAGGGTTAGGTTTAGGGTTAGGGTTAGGTAAGGGTTAGGGTTAGGGTTAGGGTGAGAGTTAGGGTTAGGGTGATGTTTATTATAAGGTTGATGGTTAGGGTGAGGGTGAGTGTTCGTGTGAGTGTTAGGGTGAGGGTGAGGGTGAGGGTTTGGGTGTGGTTGAGAGTTAGTGTTAGGGTGAGGGTTAGGGTGACGGTGGGGTTTAGGGTGAGGGTGAGGGTTAAGTCTAGAGTTAGGGTTAGGTTGAGGTTTAGGGTTAGGGTTATGGTTAGTTTGAGAGTTAGGATGAGGTGTCGGGATAGGGTTAGGGTGAGGGTTAGGGTTAGTGTGAGTGTTAGGCTTAGGGTTAGGTTTATTGTGAGGATAAGGTTAAGGGTGAGGTTTAGGGTGAGGGTGAGGGTTAGGGTTAGCGTTAGGGTTAGAGTGGGTTAGGGTGAGGTTTAACGTTAGGGTGAGGGTTAGGGTGAGGGTTAGGGTGAGGTTTAGGGTTAGGCTGATGTTTAGGGTGAGGTTGATGGTTAATGTGAGGGTGAGGGTGAGGGATAGGGTGAGGGTCAGGGTGAGGGTGAGGGTTAGGGTGATGTTTAGGGTGAGGGTGAGGCTGACAGTTCGAATTAGGAATAGTGTTAGAGTTAGGGTTAGGCTGAGGGTGAGGGTCAGGGTGAGTTTGAAGGTTAGGGTTAGGGTTAGGATTAGGGTTAGAGTGAGGGTTACGGTTAGTGTGAGGGTTATGTTTAGGGTTATGATTAGGGATAGGGTGAGGGTAAGTGTTAAGGTGAGGGTTAGGGTGCGGGTTAGGGATAGGGTTAGGATTAGTGTGAGGGTTAGTGTTTGGGTGATGTTTAATGTGAGGTTGAGGGGTAGGGAGAGGATGCTGGTTCGGGTGTGGGTGAGGGTGAGCATGTGGGTGAGGATTAGGTTTAGGGAGAGGGTTAGCATTAGGTTTAGGTTTCTTGTGAGGGTGAGGGTTAGAGGTAGGGTTAGGGTTATGTTGTGTGTTAGGGTTAGGGAGAGGGGTAGGTTTAGGGTTAGGGTGAGAATTAGAGTGAGTGTGACGGTTAGGGTGATGGAGAGGGTGAGGGTTAGTGTTATGGTTATTGTTATGCTTAGGGTTAGGGTGAGTTTCAGGGTGAGGATTAGGTTCAGGATTAGGGTTAGGGTTAGGTTTAGGGAGAGTGTTAGGGTGAGGGTGAGTGTGAGGGTGAGGTTGAGGGTTAGGGTGTGGGAGAGGGTTAGGTTTAGGGTAAGGATTAGGGTTAGGATTAGGGTTAGGGTTATGGTGAGAAAAAGGGTTAGGGTGAGGTTTAGTGTGAGGATGAGGGTACGGTTAGTGTTAGGGTTAGGGTGAGGTTTATGGTGAGGATTAGGGTAGAGTGAGGGTTATGTTCAGGGATAGGGTTAGGGTGAGTCTTAGCGTTAGGGTGATGTTTAGTATGAGCGTGAAGGTTACTGTTAAGGTTCAGGTTAAGGAAAGGGTTAGGGTTATGTTTAGGGTTAGTGTGAGGGTTACGTTGAGGGGTATTGTTAAAGTTAAGGTGAGGGTTATAGTTAATGTGAGGGTTAGGGTTAGGGTCAGTGTTAGTGTGAGGATAAGGTTTAGCGTGAGGTTTAGGATGAGTGTTGAGGATTAGGATTATCATTAGGGTTAGGGTGAGGTTAGGTTGAGTGTTAGGGTTAGGGTTAGGTTTAGTGTGAGTGTGAGGTTTAGGGTTTGGGTGATGTTTAGGGTGAGGGTGAGGGTTAGGGTGAGGGTTAGGGTGAGGATGAGGGTGATGGTTAGGTTGAGGGTGATGGTTAGGTTGAGGGTGAGGGTGAGGGTGAGGGTTATAGTTAGTGTTAGGGTTAGGGAGAGCGTGAGGTTTAGGATTAGCGCGAGGGTTAGGTTTACTGTGAGGGTTAGGGTTCTTTTTAGGGTTAGGGTAAGGGTCAGGGTTATTGTTAGGATTAGGATGAGGGAAAGGTTTAGGGTGAATGTTAGGGGGAGGGTTAGGCTTAGCGTTAGGCTTAGGGTGAGGGTGAGAGTGAGGGTTAGGTTTAAATTTAGGGTTAGGGTGAGGGTGAGTGTTAGGGTTATGGTTAGGGGGTGAGATTTAGGGTAAGGGTTAGGGTTATTGTTAGGATTATGGTTACGATGAGGGCTAAGGTGAAGGTGAGGGTTAGGTTTAGGGTTAGGATGAGGTTTAGGGTTAGGTGAGGGTTAGGGATAGGTTTAGGTTGACGGTTAAGTTTAGTGTGATGTTTAGGTTGAGGTTTAGTTTTAGGGTGAGGGCGAGGGTTCGGGTTAAGCTTAGGTTGAGGGTGAGTGTGAGGTTTTGGTTTAGGATTAGGGTTAGGTTTAGGCTTAGATTTGGAGTGAGGGTTAGGTTTAGTGTGAGGGTTAGGGTTAGGGTTAAGGTGAGGGTAAGTATTAGGGTGAGGGTTGGGGTGAGAGTGAGGGTTAGGATTAGCGTGAGTGTTAGTATGAGGGTTAGGGTGAAGGTTAGGGTTATAGTTAGGGTTAGGGTGAGGGTGAGGGTTATGGTTAGGGTTAGGGTGAGGGTTAGGGTTAAGGTGATGTTTATGGTGAGGGTGAAAGTTAGGGTTTGGGTTAGAGCGAGTGTGAACGTGAGGGTTCGGGTTCGGGTTAGGGTTAGGGTAAGGGTGAAGTTGAGGGTGAGTGTTAGGGTTATTTTTAGTGTTAGGGTTAGTTTGAGGGTGAGGGTTCTTGTGAGGGTGATGGTTAGGGTGAGAGTTAGGGTGTCTGTGAGGGTTAGGGTAAGTGTGATGGATCGGGATGGGGGTAACATTAGCGTGAGGGTTAGAGTTAGAGTTAGGATTAGGGTGAGGGTTAGGGTGAAGGATGGGGATAGGGTTAATGTTATGGTTAGTGTTATGGTTAGAGGATTAGGGTTAGCATTAGGGTTAGGGTGAGGGTTAGCGTTAGGGTAAAGTTTAGGGTTAGGGTGAGAGGTAGGGTTAGGTTTAGGATGAATGTTAGGCTTAGTGTGAGGGTTAGGGTTAGGGTTAAGGTTAGGGTTAGTGTGAGGATAAGGGTTAGGGTGAGGGTTACGGTTAGAGTGAGGGTTAGGGTTAGCCTGAGGGTTAGGGTGAAGGTTAGGGTGGGGGTAAGGGTGAGGTTTAGGGTTAGGGTTAAGTTTAGGGTTAGGCTGAGGATTAGGGTGAGCATAGGGTTTAGGGTGAGGGTTAGGGTGAGGGTGAGGGATAGTGTTATGGTCAGGGTAAGTGTTAGGGCGAGGTTTAGGGTGAGGTTGAGGGTTAGGGTTAGCATTATAGTTAGGGTGAGGGTGACGGTTAGGGTGAGGATTAGGGTTAGTGTAAGGGTTAGGGTGAGGGTTAGGCTGAGGTGTAGGGGTAGGGTTAGGGTTAGTGTGAGAGTTAGGGTGAGGATTATGGTTAGGGTTAGGGGTAGGATGAGGATGTGGGTGAGGGTGAGGTTAAGTGTGAGGTGATGTTTTGGGTGAGGGTTAGGGTTAGGGTTAGGCCTAGGGTGAAGGTTCGGGTGAGGGTTAGGGTGTGGAATGGGTTTAGGGTTAGAATTAGGGTTAGGGTTAGGGTTAGGGTTAGGTTGATTGATAGGGTTATGGTTGGGGTTAGGGTGATGGTGAGGTTTACGGATAGCATTAGGGTTAGTGTTAGGGTTAGGCTGAGGATGTGGGTGAGGGTGAGGTTAAGTGTGAGGTGATGGTTTGGGTGAGGGTGAGGGTTAGGGTTAGGCTTAGCGTGAAGGTTCGGGTGAGGGTTAGGGTGTGGAAAGGGGTTAGGGTTAGAATTAGGGTTGGGGTTAGGGTTAGGGTTAGGTTGAGTGTTAGGGTTATGGTTGGGGTTAGGGTGATGGTGAGGTTTATGGATAGCATTAGGGTTAGTGTTAGGGTTAGGGTGAGGATTACGGTTGGTGTTAGATTGAGGGTGAGGGAGAGGGATAGGGTTAGGTTTAGGGTTAGCGTTAGGGTTAGGCTGAGGTTGCGGGTGAGGGTGAGGATGACGGTTAGGGTAAGGGTTAGGTTTAGAGTGAAGGCTAGGGTCAGTGTGAGGGGTAGGGTGAGGGTTAGGGTGAGGGTGAGGGTTTTGGTTAGGAAAGGATTATGGTTAGGGTTAGGGTGAGGATGAGGGTGATGGTGATTTTTAAGGTGATGGTTTGGGTGAGGGTTAGAGTTAGGGTTAGGCTTAGGGTGAAGGTTCGGGTGAGGGTTAGGTATAGGGTGAGGATTACTGTTAGGGTTATATTAGGGTGAGGGTTAGGCAGAGGGGTAGGTTTAGGGTTAGGGTTAGGGTGAGGGTTAGGTTTAGGGTTAGGATTAGGGTGAGGGTGAAGGTGAGGGTAAGGGTTAGGATGAGTTTTAGGGTGAGGTTGAGGTTTAAGGTTAGCATTCGGATTAGGGTTAGGGTGAGGGTTAGGGTTAGGGTTAGGCTTAGAGTGAGGGTGAAGGTTAGTGTTAGCATTAGGGTTAGGATAAGGTATAGTGTAAGGGTTAGGGTTAGGGTTAGGATTAGGGTTATGGTTAGGGTTAGGCTGAGGGTGGGGGTGAGGGTGAGGGTTAGGGTTAGGGTTAGGTTTAGAGTGAGGTCTTGAGTGAGGGTGGGGTTAGGATGAGGGCATGGGTGAGGGTGAGGGTTTCGGTTAGGAAAGGCTTACTGTTAGGGTTAGGGTGAGGATTAGAGTGAGGGTGAGCTATAAGGTGAGGATTAGGGTTAGGGTGAGCATTAGGGTTAGGGTTATTGTTAGATTGATGTTTAGGGTGAGGGTTAGGTTTAGGATGAAGGTGAGGCTGAGGGTGAGGGTGAGGGTGTCGGTGAGGTTTAGGGTGAGGGTGAGGGTTAGGGTGACTGTGAGGGTTAGGGTGAAGGTGAGGGTTAGGGTTAGGTTTAGGGTGAGGGTTATGATTAGGTTTAAGGTGAGGGGTAGGGTTTGGGTTAGGGTTAGGTTTAGGGTGAGGGTGAGGGTTAATGTGAGGTTTAGGGTTAGGGTTAGGGTTAGTGTGATGATAAGGTTTAGGGTGTCAGTTATTGTGAGAGTGCGGTTAAGGGTTAGCTTTAGGGTTAGGGTGGGAGTTAACCTTAGGGTTTGGTTTAGGGTTAGGATAAGGGTTAGTCTGAGGTTTAAGGTTACGGTTAGTGTGAGTGTTAGGTTTAGAGTTAGGGTTTGGGTTACATTGAGGGTAAAGTTTAGGGTGAGGCCTAGGGTGAGGGTGAGGGTTAGGCTTAAGGTAATGGTTAGGATTAGGGTGAAGTTTAGGGTGAGGGTTAAGTTTAGGGTTAGTTTAGGGTGAGGGTTAGGGTGTGGGTTAATGTTAGGGTGAGGGTGAGGGTGAGGGTGAGGGTTAGGTTTAGTATTAGGGTTAGGGTGAGAGTGAGGGTTATGGTGAGGGTTAAGGTTAAGGTTAGGGATAGGGTGAGTATTAGGGTTAGGGTTTGGTTTAGGGTGAGGGTTAGGCTGAGGGTTAGGGTTGGGGTTAGGGTGAGGCTTAGGTTTACTGTGAGGGTTAGGGTTAGGGTTAGGGTGAGGGTAAGGTTTAGGGTGAGGGTGAGGTTTACTGATAGCATTAGGTTTAGGGTTAGGGTTAGGATGAGGGTTAGTGTTAGGGTGAGGGTGAGGTTGAGGGTGAGGGTGTTAGGGTTAAGTTTAGTGTGAGGGTTAGTGTTAGGGTGAGGGTTAGGTTTAGAATAAGGGTGAGGGTGATGGTTATGGTTATGGTTATGGTTAGGGTTAGGGTGAGGGTAAGGTTTAGGGTGAGGGTGAGGTTTAGTGTTAGCATTAGGTTTAGGGTAAGGGTTAGGATGAGGGTTAGGGTTAGGGTGAGGGTGAGGTTGAGGGTGAGGGTGAGTGATAGGGTTAAGGTTAGTGTTAGGGTGAGGGTTAGGTTTCGGGTGAGGGTTAGGTTTAGAATAAGGGTTAGGGTGAGGGTTATGGTTATGGTTATGGTTAGGGAACCCAAAACCTCACCCTCACACTAACCCTCACCCTAACCATTACCCTAATCCTAACTTTCACCCTAAACCTAACCCTAACCCTTACCGTCACTATAACCCTAAACCTAACGCAACCCTAATCCTCACCGTAACCCTAACCCTCACCCACACCCTAACCCTCATCATCACCCGAACCCTCATCCACACCCTAACACTCACACTAAGTCTAAACCTAACCCTTATCATAAACCTAACCCTCACACTCACCCTAAGCCTAACACTAACCCTAACCCTAAACCTAACCCTCACACTCACCCTAAACCTAACCCTCACCCTCAGCCTAAACCTAACCCTCACCCTAACCCTACACATCACCCTCACCCTAACCCTCACCATAACCCTTATCCTCACACTAACCCTAACCATAACCCTAACCCTCACACTAACCCTAATCCTCAGCCTATCCCTAACCCTAACCCTAAACCTCACCCTATCCCTCACCCTCACCATAACTCTAATGCTAACCCTAACTCTCACCATCACCCTAACCCTCAACCTATCCCTTAACCTCACCCTAAGGCTAACTCTCACCCTCACCCTAAATCTCACCCTAAACCTTACACTCACTCTATCCTGCAAACTAACCCTAACCCTAACCCTAATGATCACCCTAATCCTCACCCTCACCCGAACCCTAAACCTAACCCTAACCCTGACCCTAACCCTAATCCTCACACTCACCCTAACCCTCACCCTAACCCTTAACCTCACACTAGCCCTCTCCCTAACCGTAACCCTAACCCTAACTCTCAGCAGAACACTCACCCTCACCCTAACACTCACACTCACACTAAACATCACCCTAAACCTAACACTCACCCTAAACCTAACCCTAACCCTCGCCCTAACCCTAACCCTCACCGTAACCCTAACACTGACACTAACGCTAACCCTATCCCTCACCATCCCCCTCAACCTCACCCTAAACTAACCATAACCCTCATCCTAACACTCACCCTCACCCTCACCCTAACCCTAACCCTAAACCTAAGCCACACCCTCACCCTAATCCTCAACCTAACCCTAACCCTAAACTTTACCTAACCAAAAACCTCACCCTCACCCTCACCCTAACCCTCAGGCTCACCATAGCCCACACCGTAACACTAACCCTCAACCTAACCCTAACCCTAACCCTCACCCTCACCCTAACCCTAACCCTAAACCTAACCCTAATACTCATCCTAACCCTAACCCTAAACCTAATGCTAACCCTAAAACTCACACTCACCCAAACCCTCACCATAACCCTTACAGTCACTCTAACCCTAACCCTAACCCTCACACTAAACCTAACCCTCACCATAACCCTAAACCTACCCCTCAGCCTAACCCTCACCCTAAACCTAACCCTAACCCAAGTCCTCATCCTATCCTTAAACTTAACCCAAACTCTCACCCTCACCGTAATCCTCACCTTTATCCTTACCCTCACCCAAACCCTAACCCTCACCCTCAACCTAACCCTCACCGTAACATTTTCCCACACCCTAACACTCACCCTAACACGAACCATAAACCAAAACTTCACCCTAACCCTCAACTTAACCCTAACCTTCCCCCTCATCATAATATTCACCCTAAACTTTACCCTCACCCTAACACTTACCCTAACCTTAAACCTAACCCTCAGACTAACCCTAACCTCAACACTAACCCTCAGCCTAACCCTTATCCTAACCCTAAACCTAAACCTAACCCTCACCCTAAACCTAACCCTAACCCTAACCCTAACCCTCACACCAACCATAACCTTAACACTCATAACCCTCACCCCAACCCTAACCCTCATTTTAAACCTAACCCTCACCCTCACCCTCCACATCACCCTCAGCCTAACCCTAATCCTAACCCTAATCCTAACCCTTATTGTAAACCCAACCCTCACCCTCACACTAAATCTAATCCTAAACCTAACCCTAACACTCACCCTCACCCTAACCCTAACCCTAACCCTCAGCCGAACCCGAACCCAAACCCAAACCCTAACAGTCAACCTAACCGTAACATTATCCCTACTCCTAAACCTAACCCTCACCTTAAAACTCACCCTAACTCTAACCCTAAACCTAACCCTAACCCTCACACTCACCCTCACCCTAATCCTCACACTCACCCTAAACCTCACCCTAACCCTACCCCTCTCCGTAATTCTCACCCTAAACCTAACACTAACCCTAACCTTCACCATCACCCTGACCCTCAACCTCAGCCTAACCCTAACCCTAACGCTATTCCTAATCCTAACTCTTACCCTCACATTCACCCTAAACCTAACCCTAACCCTCACCCACACCCTCACCCTCACCCTAACCCTCATCCTCACCCTCACCCTCACACTCACCCTCACCCTAAACAACACTCTAACCCTAAACCTTTGCCTAACCCTAACACTAACCATCACCCTAAACCTAACCTCAGCTTAATCCTCAACCTCACCCTAATCCTCAACCTAACCATAACCCTCACCTAAACGATACCTTCACCCTCACCCTCACCCTAACCCTAATTCTAACCTTAACAATAACCCTAACTCTCACCCTAACACTAACCCTAAAAATCACCCTAAACCTAATAAGAACCCTAACCCTCACCCTCACCCTCATTCTAACCCTCACTCTCACCCTGACTGTCACCATCACACTAACACTCACACTAACCCTAACCATCACCCTAACACTAACCCTCACCCTCACTTTCACCCTCACCCACAGCCTAACCCTAACCTTAACACTAATCCTAAATCTAATCCTCACCCTCACCCTAAGCCTAACCCTAAACCTCATCCTCAACCTTAACCTCATGCGCACTCTCACCCTAACCCTCACACTCACCCTCACCCTCACACAAACCCACAACCTCACCCTAAACATCACCCTAAAGCTAACCCTCACCCTCACCCTAATCCTCACCGTAACCCTCACCAACACCCTAACCCTCACCCTCACGCTCACCCTAAACATCACCCTAACCCTAAACCTCAGCCTAACCCTAACCCTAACCATCACCCTAAACCAAACCTCAGCTTAACCCTCAACCTCTCCCTAATCCTGACCCTAAACCTAACCCTTACCTAAACGAAACCCTCACCCTCACCTAAACCCTAACTCTAACCCTAACAATAACCCTAACTCTAACCCTAACACTAACCCTAAAAATCACTTTAAACCTAATCCTAACCCTAACCCTCACCCTCACCCTCACCCACATTCTAACCCTCACTCTCACTCTGACCATAACCGTCACACTAACCCTCACACTAACCATAACCACCACCCTAAACCTAACCCTCACCCTCACTTTCACCCTCACCCTCAGCCTAACCCTAACCCTCACCCTCACCCTCACCCTCACACAAACCCTTAACCCTAACCCTAACCCTCACCCTCACCCTAACCCTTATCCTCACACTAACCCTAACCATAACCCTAACCCTCACACTAACCCTATCCCTCACCATAACCCTATCCCGACACCTCACCCTAACCCTCAGTCTAACACTTATCCTCACACTAACCCTCACTCTAACTCTAACCATAAACGTAACCCTCACCATCACCCTAACCCTCACCGTCACCCTAACCCTCATCCTAAACCTAAGCCTCAACCATACCCTAACCCTCACCTGAAACCGAACCTGAACCCTCACCCGAACACTAACCCTTACCCTAACCCTCACCCTCACAATAAACATCACCCTAACCATAGCTCTCACCCTAACACTAACCCTAAACCTCACCCTAAACCTAAGCCTCAACCTAACCCTAACCCACACCCTGACACTCACACTAACCCAACCCAAACACTAACACTCACCCTAACCCCTACCCTAACCTTAACACTCACGTGAAACCTAACCCTCACTCTAACAATAACCCTCACCCTCAGCCTAAACCTAACACTCATCCTCACCCTCTGCCTCACCCTCACCCTCACCCTAACTCTCACCCTAACTCTAACCCTAAACCTAATGCTCACCCTAAATCTCAACCTCAGCCTAACCTTCACGCTATCCCTTACCCTCACCCTAATCCTAACCCTAACAATCAGACTAAACCTAACCCTCACCCTAACTCTAACCTTAAACCTCACACTAAACCTAACCCTCACCCTAATCCTAACCCTACCCCTCATCCTAACACTCACCCTAAACCTAACCCTAACCCTAACCCTAACCCTATCCCTAAACTTAACACTAACCCTAACACTAACCCTCACCCTAAACCTAATTCTAACCCTAAACTTTACCCTCACCCTAACCCTTATTCTAAACCTAAACCTAAACCTAACCATAACCCTCACCCTAACCCGAAACCGAACCCTCAAACTAATCCTAACCCTAACCCTAAACCTAATGCTAACCCTAAATCTCACCCTCAGCCTAACCCTCACCCTAACCCTAACCCTCACCCTTACCCTTTCCCTCACCCTCACCCTAACACTCACCCTCACCCTAACCCTCACCCTAAAACTTACCCACACCCTAAAGCTCACCCTAACACTAACCCTAAACCGAAACCTCACCCTAAAACTCACCATAACCCTAAACATAACCCTAAACCTAACCCTCACCCTAACCCTCACCCTAACCCTCACTCTAACCCTAACCCTCACCCTCACCCTAACTGTCACCCTAAACTTTACCCTCATCCTAAACCTTATCCTAACCCTAAACCTAAATCTCACACTAACCCTAATTCTAACCCTCAGCCTAACCCTTATCCTATGCCTAAACCTAACCCTAACCCTTACCCTCACCATAACCCTAACACTAACACTAACCCTAATAATCACCCTAACCATAACTTTCACAGACAACCTAACCCTCACCCTCACCCTCACACTCACCCTCACCCTAACAATCTCCCTAACCATAACTCTAACACTAACCCTAACCTTCACCCTCACCCTGACCCTCAACTTTAGGCTAACCCTAAAACTAACCCTAGTCCTAATCCTAACCCGCATACACACCCTCACCCTAAACCTAACCCTAAACCTCACCCTGACCCTCAAAATCAGCCTAAACCTCACCCTCACCCTAACCCAACCCTCAACCTAAATCTAAACTCAGCTTAACCCTCACCATCACCCTAATCCTCACCTTAACCCTAACCCTTTCCTAACTGAAACCCTCACCCTGACACTCAACCTCACCCTAACCCTCACCTAAATCTAACCCTAACTCTAACCCTAACCTTCAACCCCACCCTCACTCTAACCCTAATGCTAACCCTATCGCTAAGTTTCACCCTCACCCTAACCTTAAACCTAAACTAACAATAACCCTAACCCTAACGCCAACCCTAACCTTAACCCTAAAACTCACCCTAACCCTAATCCTAACCCTAACCCTCATCCTCACCCTCACCCTCATTCTAACACTACCCCTCCCCCTGACCCTCACCATCACAGTAACCCTCACACTAAACCTAACCTTCTCCCTAACCCTAACCCTAACCTTCATCCTTCAATTTCACCCTCAACCTCAGCCTAACCCTAAACCTAACCCTAATCCAAACCTAACACTCACCCTCAGCTTCACCCTAACCCTAAACGTAACCCTAACCCTCAACCTAACCCTCAACCTCAACCTCACCTAAAACCTAACCCTCACCCTCACCCTCACACTAACACTCAACCTCACACTAAACCGCACCCTAACCTTAACACTCACCCTAACAATTACCCTAACACTCACCCTAACGCAAAACCTCACCCAAAACCTTACCCTAAACCTAACGCTAACCCTAAACCTCACCATCACCCTAAACCTCACCGTAACCCTTTTCCTCACACTAACCCTAACTCTCACCCTAACCCTATCCCGACACCTCACCCTAACTCTCACCCTAACCCTAACCATAACCGTAACGTTCACCCTAACCCTAACTCTAAACCTAACCCTAACCCTCACCATAACCCTCACCGTCACACTATTCCTCACCCCAACCCTAATCCTCAACCACAACCTAACCTTCATCCTCACCCTAACCCTCAACCTCACCTGAACACTCAGTCTCACCCTAACCCTTACCCTCACAATAAACATCACCCTAAACCTAACTCTCACCCTAACCCTAACCCTAACCCTCACCCTAACCCTAACCCTCAACCTAAACCTAACCCTCAACCTGACCCTCACCCTAACACTAAACCTAACCCAAACCCTTACCCTAAACCTAATCTTCACCCTAAACCTAACCCTCACCATAACAGTAACCGTCAAACTAACCCTAACACTAAACCTCACCCTCACCCTCACCCTCACCCTAAACCTCATCCTAACCCTAACGGTAAAACTAATGCTAACCCTAAAACTCACCCTCACCCTAACCCTTACCCTCACCCTAACCCTAACCCTAATCCTCACACTAAACCTAACACTCAAACTAACCCTAAACCTACCCTTCAGCCTAACCCTCACGCTAAACCCAACCCTAAACATAATCCTCACCCTATCCCTAAACTTAACCCTAACCCTCACCGTCACCCTAACCCTCATGGTAACCCTAAATCTAACCCTCACCCTAACCCTCACGCTAACCCTTACCCCCACCCTAAAACTAAACCTCACTCTTATCCTAACCATCACCCTAAACCTTACCTACACCCTATCCCTCACCCTTAACCAAACCCTAAACTAATCCTTACCCTAACCCACACCCTAACCCTAAACATAACCCTATCTAATCCTCAACCTAACCCTAAACCTCACCCTCATCCTAAACTTCACCCAAACCTTTACCCTCATAGTAACCCAAACCTTAACCCTAAACCTAACAGTCACACTAACCCTAACATTAACCCTCATCCTAAACCTTATTCTAACACTAAAACTAACCCTAACCCTCACGCTAACCCAAACCCTAACCCTAAACCTAACCCTCAAACTAGACCTAACCCTAACCCTCAGCCTAACCCTCACCCTACCCCTAACTCTAACCCTAACACTCACCCTCACCCTAACCATAACCCTAAACCTAACCCTCACCCTAAACCTAACCCACACACTTACTGTCACCCTCACCCTCAGGGTAACCCTAATCCTTACCGTAATCCTAACCCTCACCCTCACCTCTCCCTAACTCTAAACCTAACACTCACCCTCTCCCTCACCCTAACCCTAGCCCTAACCCTCACCATAGCACTAACCCTCACCCTATACCTCAACCTCACCCTAAACCTAAACATAACCCTAAGCATAACCCTCACCCTAAGCCTAACACTAACCTTAACCCTCCTCCTCACACTATACATCACCCTAACCCTTACCTTCACCATAACCCTAATCCCAACCTTAATTCTCACCCTAACCCTAACATTCACCCACCCCCAAACCCTCACCCGAACCCGAACACAAACCCTCATCCTTACACTCAACATAACCCTAACCCTAACCCTAATCCTAAACCTAACCCTCACCAGCAAACTCACCCTAACACTAACCCTAACCCTCACCCTCACCCTCACAATAACCCTCACGCTCACCCTAACCCTCACCCTAACACTAACCCTAACCCTAACCCTCAACCTAATGCTAACCCTATCCCTAACCGTCACCCTACCACAAAAACTAACCCTAACACTAACCCTCACCCTAACCCTATTCCTCACAAACAACCTAAACCTCTCAATCACCTGAACCCTCACCCTTCCCGGAACACTCATCCTCCCTAAACCTCACCCTCACCCTAAACATCACCCAAACCCTAACCCTTACCTTCAACCGTACCCTAACCCTCACCATAACCATAACCCTCAACCTAACACTCAGCCTCACGCTAATTCTCTCCATAGCCCTAAACCTTACTAAAATAATCCCTCACCCTAACCCTCACACTAACCCTCTCCCTCACCCTAGCCCTCATCCTAAACCTATCCCTAACCCTAACACTCTCCCTCACCCTTAACCTCACCCTAACCCTTCCCCTCACCCTAAACCTAACCTTAACACTAATCATAATCCTCACACTAACCTTAACCCTCACCCTCACTCTAACCCTAACCCTAACACTAAACTTCACCCTCATGCTGACCCCTACCCTCAGCCTAACCCTAACCCTAAATGTATTTGTAATCCTAAACCTCACAACCACGCTCACCCTAAACCTAACCCTAACACTAACCCACACCCTCACCCTCACCGAACGCTCAACCTCACCCTAAACATCACCCTAAACCAAACCTCAGCTTAACCCAAAACCTCACCCTAACACTACCCCTAACCGTCTCCTTCACTCTAACCCTCACTGTCACCCTAAACCTCCCCCTAACCCTTACCCTAACCCTATCCCTAACAGTAACACTAACCCTCACCCTAACAATCACCCTAACCCTTACCCTAAACCTCACCCTAACCCTAATGCTAACCCTAACCCTAACACTAACCCTCACCCTAACCCTCACCCTAACCCTAAGGCCTAACCCTAACCCTCACCCTCACCCTAACCCTCACACTAACCCTTACCCACCATCGAACCTAAACCTAACCTTCAGCCTAAACCTCATATTAAACTTAATCCTAACCCTAACGCTCACCTTACCCTTAACCCTAAACCTAATCCTAAACCTCACGTTAACGCTACCCCTCACACTCACCTTCTAACTCACCCTCAGCCTAACCCTAACACTATTGCTAATCCAAACCGTAACCCTCACCCTCACCCTCACCCTAACTCTAAACCTAACCCTAAACAAACCCACACCCTAACCCTAAACCTATCCCTAAACTTCACCCTAACCCTAACCCTAATCCTAAATCTAAACCTCACCCTCACCCTAAACTTAACACTAACCCTCAGCCTAACCATCATCTTAAAACTAACCCTAACCCTAACACTCACCCTAAACTTAACCCTAGCCCTAACCTTAACCCTCACCCAAACCCTAACCCTCACCCTCACCCTCAACCTCACCATCACCCTCACCCTACCCCTCACCCTCACACTCACTCTAACCCTAACCATAACCCTAAACCTAACCCTAAACCTAACCCTCAAGGTCACCATCACCCTCACCATCACCCTCAACCTAACCCTCACCCTCACCCTCAGCCTAACCCTAACCCTAACTCTAACCCTCACCCTAATCTTTTTTTCAAATTTAATTTAATTTTATTTGTGAACATACTGTACAGAGGGGTTACAATTACATGGGCAAGATAATGCGTACATTTCTTACCAAGCATTGCAGCCTCCTCCTTCGGTTTACCCTTCTTACCAAACACCTAAGCCTAATCCTAAAATTAACCCTCATCTTCACCCTCACCCTAAACTAAACCCTAACCCTAACCATAACCCTAACCCTCACATTCACCCTAACCCTCACCGTCACCCTAACACTCAGCCAAATCCTAACTCTCACCCTTAACCTCCCCCTAATCCTAACCCTAAAACCCACCCTAAACATAATCCTAACCCTAACACACACGATCACCCTCACCCTCACACTAACCCTCACCCTCACCCTCACCCTCAGCCTAAACCTAACCCTAAACCCAATCCTAACCCTAACCCTCACCCTCACCCTAACACTAACCCTAAACCTAACCCTCACCCTCACCGTCACCTTAACACTAACGCTCAACCTCACCCTCACCCTAACCCTCACACTCACCCTAAGCAGTACTCTCACCCTAAGTCTCACCCTAACCCTAACCAAAACCCTCATACTAACCCTAACCCTCACCCTAAACCTCACCCTAACCTAATCCAAAGCCCCACTATAACCCTCACACTAACCCTAATGCTAACCCTAACCCTAACCCTCACCATAAACTTCACCCTAACCCTTAAACTCACCAAAACCCTGACTCTAACCCAAACCCTAATATGCACTCTAACACTAACCCTCACACAAAACCTAACACTCAATTTCACCCGAATCATCAACCTAAACCTTACAATCACCCTAACCCTAACACTAACCCTAATCCTATCCCTATCCCTCACCCTAACCTTATCCCTAACCCTAAACCTAACCATCACCCTCACCCTAAAGTTCACCCTCAACCTAAATAACAACTTAAACCTAACCATCACCCTAAGCCTAACCCTAACACTCACCCTAACTCTAACACCCATGGTAAACATCACCCTAACCCTAACACTAACCATAGCCTTCACCCTCATCTTCACCCTAACCCTCACCCTCACCCTTTCCTAACACTAATCCTAACCCTAACCATCACACTAACCCTAACACTGACCCTAACCCTAAACCTAATCCTCACCCTAACACTAACCATAACCCTAACGCTCACCATCACCCTCAACCTCACCCTCAACCTCACTCTCACACTAAACATCAACATGATCCTAAACTTCACACTAACCCCTACCCTAACCCTCACACTAACCCTAACCCTCACCCACACTCTAAACCTCACCCTAAACCTAACACTAACCCTCACCCTCAACGTCACCCTCAACCTAACACTAAACCTAACCCTAACCCTCACCCTAAACCTAACACTAACACTCACCCTAAACCTAAACCTAATCCTAAACCTCAACCAAAACCTAAACCTCACCCTCACCCTAAACCTAATCCTTTCCCTAACCGTAACCCCAACACTCACCCTAACGCTAACCCTAACACTAACCCTCACCCTCACCCTCAACCTAACCCTAACCCTAACCCTAACCCTAAACCTAATCCTAACCCTCACCCTCACCATCACCCTCACCCTCAACCTCTCCCTGACCCTAACACTCACTCTCAACCTAACCCTAACCCTAAAGCTAAACCTCACCTTCACACTCACCCTAACCCTAACCCTAACAATAACAATAACCCTAACCCTAACCGTAATCCTAACAATAACACTCACCCTAACCCTAACCCTAACACCCACCCTAACCCTAACCCTCACCATAAACCTCACTCTAACCCTAATGCTAACCCTAAACTTCAGCCTCACCCTAACCCTTATCCTCACACTAACACTAACCCTATACATAACCCTGACCCTCACACAAACCTACCCCTCACATTAACCATAACACTAACCCTCCTCCTAACACTCCCCCTAACCCTAACCCTAACGCTAACCCTCACCCAACCCATAATATTAACCCTAACGCTCAAACTCACCCTAATCCTCACCGTCACCCTAAAACTCACCCGAACCCTAACCATCACCCACACCCTAACCCTCATCCTCACCCAACCCAAACCCGAACCCGAACCCTAACCCTCAGCCTCAATCTAAATATCGCCCTAACCCTAACCCTCACCCTAATCCCCACACTAACCCTCACCCTAACCCTAAACCTGAACCTAAACCTCACCCTCAACTTACCCCTCACCCTAACCCTATCCCTCAACCTCACCCTCACCCTCACCCTAAGCCTAACCCTAACTCTAACCCTAATTCTAAACCAAACCTCACCCTCATCCTCATTCTAACCCTAAAACTAACCCTCACCCTCACCCTCAA
This sequence comes from Dipodomys merriami, assembly GCF_024711535.1. NCBI lineage: Eukaryota > Metazoa > Chordata > Mammalia > Rodentia > Heteromyidae > Dipodomys > Dipodomys merriami. The sequence goes on from NW_027203259.1 coordinate 1,744,729, forward strand.
CCTAACCCTAAACCTAAACCTAACCCTCACCCCAACTATAACCCTTACCCAAACCCTCACCCAACCCCTAAACCTAACACTCAGCCTAATCCTCATCCTAACCATCATATTAACACTAACCCTCACCCTAACCCTAACCTAACAGTTCACGCTCACCCTCACCCTCAACCTCACTGTCAGCCTAAACCTAACCCTAAACCTAATCCTAACCCTAACCCTCACCCTCACCCTAACCCTCACCCTAACCTTTAACCTCACACCAACTCTAACCCTAACACTAAACCTAACCCTCACACTAACCTTAACTTTCAGCCTAACCCAAACCCTACCTCTCAACCTAACCCTAACCCTCACCCTAACACTCACCCTGACCCTAACGCCAAACCTCACCCTTACCCTAACCCTCACAGTTGCCCTAACCCAACCTAACCCTAACCCTAACCCACACCCTTACCCGAACCCTCACCCGAACCCTCAGACTCACCCTCAACCTCACCATAAACCTAACCCTCACCCTAATCCTCAGCCTAAGCCTAACCCTCACCCTAACCCTAAACCTTACCCTAACCCTAACCCTAACCCTAACTCTAACCCTACCCCTAACCCTCACCCTAAACATCGCCCTAATCCTAATGCTAACCCTAACCCTCATTTCACACTAATCCTAACCCTAACCCTAACCCTAACCCTCACCTTAACCCTAAACCTTACCCTAAACCTAACACTAACCCTCACCCTAAGCCTCAACCCAACCGTCACCCTATCCCTAACCCTAACCCTAACCCTAACCCACACGTTAACCCGAACCCTCACCCGAACCCTCATCCTCACCCAAAACCTCACCCTCACCATAAACCTCACCCTAACCTTTATACTCATTCTAACCCTAACTCTAACCCTAACCCTAACCCTCACCCTAACCCTAACCCTAACCCTAACCCTCACCTTAAACCTAACCCTAACCCTCACCCTCACCCTAACCCTCACCGTCACCTAAACCCTCACAATAAACCTAAAACTAACCCACACCCTAACCCTCCCCGTCACCCGAACCCTCATCCTCACCCTTACCCTCACCCTCACCCTAACCCTCAGCCTCACCCTAAACATCACCCTAATCCTAACCCTCAAACTAACCCTCACCCCCACCCTAATTGTCACCCTAACCCTAACCCTAATCCTTACCTAACCGAAAACCTCACCCTCACACTCACCCAAAACCTCACCCTCACCATAGCCCTCATCCTAAATCTAAACCTCACCCTAACCCTAACCCTAAACCTGACCCTCACCCTCACACTAAACCTAACGATAACCCTAAACCTCAGCCTAAACCTAACCCTTACGCTTACCCTAAACCTAACCCTCACACTCACCATAAACGTCACCCTAAATCTAAACATAATCCTAACCCTAAACTTCACCCTTACCCTCACCATCATCCTCACCCTAACCCTAACCATAACTCTAACACTAACACTAAACTTTACTCTCACCCTAACCCTAACAATATCCCTAAATCTAACCCTAACCCTAATCCTAACACTAACCCTCAACCAATTCTCAACCTAACCCTAAAAGTCACCCTAACCCTAATCCTAACCCTATCACTCACCATCACCCTCACCCTCACCCTAACCCTCTCCCTCACCCTCACCCTCACCCTCAGCCTAAAATTAGCCCTAACACTAATCCTAAACCAAACTCTCAACCTCACCCTAACCCTAACCCTAAACCTAACCCACAAGTCACTGTCACCCTCACTGTCACCTTAACACTAACATTCAACCTCACCCTCACCCTAAAACTCAACCTCAACCTAAGCAGTACACTCACCCTAACCCTCACCCTAAACCTAACCATAACACTCATCTTAACACTAACCCTCACCTTAAACCTCACCCTAACCATAACCATAAAAATTAACCTCACCCTCACCCTAAGCCACACCCTAACCTGCAACCTTACACTAACCCTAACTCTAACCCTAACCCTACCCCTAACCCTAACCCTTAGCCTAAACCTAATCCTAACTCTAAACCTCACCCTCACCCTAACCCTAACCGTCACACTTACCCTACACCTAACCCTCAACCTCAAGCTAACCCTGACCCTCACCCTCACCCTAACCCACACTCTCATCCTAAACCTCACCCTAACTCTAACCCTAACCCACAAACTAACAGTCACCCTCACCCAAAACCTCTCATCACCCGAAACCTCAATCTCACTCCAACCCTCAGCCTCATCCTAAACATAACCCTAACACTAACCCTCACTCTAACCCTAACCCTAACCCTCACCCTAAACCTAACACTCAACCTAAAGCTCACACTCACCCTAATCTTCACCATAACCCTAACCCTAACCCTTACTTAACTGAAACCCTCACCCTCCCCCTCCCCCTCAGCCTCACCCTAACCCTCACCCTAACCCTAACCCTAACCCTCACCCTCACCCTCACAGTAAACCTAACCCAAACCCTAACCCTAACCATAACCCTAATGCTAAACTAACCCTCACCCTAACCCTGACCCTAACCCTCAGCCTAACCCTAACCCTTACCCTTACCCTAAACCTAACCCTCACACTCACCCTAACCCTCACCCTAAACCTAAACCTAATCCTAACCCTAAACTTCACCCTCACCCTCACTGGCACCCTCCGCCTAACCCTAACCCTAATCCTAACCCTAACCCTAATCCTAACCCTAATCCTAACCCTAACCCTCAATCTAAAGCTAAACCTAACGCTAAAATTCACTCTAACCCTAATCCTAACCCTAACACTCATCATCATCCACACCCTCACCGTAACCCTCATGCTCACCCTCACCATCACCTTCAGCCTAAACCTAATGCTAACCCTAATCCTAACCCTAACCCTCAATCTCACCCTAACCCTAACCCTAATCCTAAACCTCACTGTCACCGTCACCCAGACCGTCACCTTAACACTCACCCTCAACCTCACCCTCATCCTAAGCAGTACTCTCACCCTAACCCTCACCCAAACCCTAACCATAACCCTCATCCTAAATCTAACCCTCACCCTAACCATAACCATAACACTTAACCTCACCCTCACCCTAACCCCCACCCTAACATTCAACCTCAAACTAACCCTAACTCTAACCCTAACCCTAACCCTCACACTAACACTAACCCTCAACCTAACCCTAAACCTACCCCTCAACCTAACCCTCAGCCTAAACCTAACCCTAACCCTAAACCTCACCCTCACCCTAACTCTAACCCTCAACCTCACCCTAACCCTAACTCTTACCCTCAACCTAACCCTAAACCTACCCCTCAACCTAACCCTCATCCTAACCCTTACTTTCACCCTAACCCTCACCCTAACCCTAACCCTAACCCACAAACTAACCATCACCCTCACCTGAACTCTCACCCTCAACCGAACACTCAATCTCACCCCAACCCACAGCCTCACCCTAAACATCACCCTAACCCTAACCCTAACTCTAACCCTAACCCTAACCCTCAACCTAAACCTCAACCTCACCCTAATCCTCACACTAAACCTAACCCTATACCTTACCTAAACGAAACCCTCACCCTCACCCTCACTATCACCCTAACCCTCACCCTAACCCTAACCCTAACCCTCACCCTCACCCTCACAGTAACCCTAACCATAACCCTAACTCTCACCCTAACCGTAATGCTAACCTAACCCTCACCCTAACCCTCTCCCTAACGCTAATGCTAAACCTAACCCTTACCCACCCCCTAACCCTCACCCTAACCCTTACCCTCAACCTAACCCTAACCCAAACCCTAACCTTCACAGTCACCCTAACCCTCACCGTCACCCTAACCCTCATCCTAACCCTAAACCTCAGCCACACCCAATCGCTCAACATCACCCGAACCCTACACTCACCCTAAACCCCACCCATACTCTAAACCTCAGTCTAAACCTAACCCTCATCAAAACCATAATGATAACCCTCACCCTAACACTAAACCTCACACAAACCCTCACCTTCAACCTATTCCTCACCCTAAAAATATCCCTAAACCTTACCTAACCGAAACACTTACTCTCACCCTCACCCCAAACCTCACCCTCATCCTAGCACTCACATTCAACCTCACCCTCACCCTCAGGCTAACCCTAAACCTAACCCTAAACCTAAACCTAAACCTCAAACTCACCCTCACCCTAACTCTAACCCTCACCCTAACCCTGACCCTCACCCTAACTCCAACCCTATCCCTAACCTTCAACCTAATACTAACCCTCACCCTTACCCTAACCCTAACCCTCACCCTAACCCTAACCCTATCCCTAATGCTATCCTTAACCCTCACCTTCACCCTAACCCTAACACTAACACTAAACCTAACTCTAATCCTCACCCTAACCCTTAACCTAAACCTCACCCTCACCCTAATGCTCACCCTAACACTCAATTTAACCCTAACTCTCACCCTAAACCTAACCCTTACCCTAAACCTTACCCTCACCTTAACACTAACCCTAACACTAACCCTAACCCTGACTCTTACCCTAAGCCTAACCTGAACTCTAACACTCACCTAACTCTAACGCTATCTCTAAACCTCATCCTCACCCTAAACCTCATCCTAACACCTACCCTCACCATAACCATAACCCTAACCCTAATCCTAATCCTCAACGCAACCCTAACCCTCACCCTCACCCTAACAATCACCGTAACCTTAACGCTCACCCTAACCCTAACCCTCACCCACACCCTAAAACTCACCCTCACCTAAACCCTCACACTCACCCTAACCTTACCCTAAACCCAACCTAACCCTAACCCTCACCCTAAACCTAACTCTAACCCTCACCCTCAAACTAACCCTAACGTTCACCTAAACCCTCACCCTAACCATCACCCTAACCCTTATCCTCAAACTAAACTTAACCCTAACCCTAAACTGCACATTAACGCTAAAACTCAACCTAACCCTAACCCTACACCTCAACCTAACCCTCACCCTAACCCTAACACTAACCCTCACTCTAAACCTAATCCTAGCCCTCACCTTCACCCTAACCCTCACCTACACCCTCACCCTCACCCTCAACATAACCCTAAACCTAACCCTAAACCTAAATCTCACCCTAACCCTATACCTCACCCTCACCCTGACCCTCACCCTCAGCCTAACCCTAATCCTAACACTAACCCTCTCACTCACACTCACCCTAACTCTATCCCTAACCCTAAAGCTGATTTTCACACTAACCCCAATCATATCCCTAACCCTCAAACTTACCGTAACCCTCACCCTTAGCCTAACCCTAACCCTCACCCTAACCCTAATGCTATCCCTAAACCTCACCCTCACCCTAACCCTCACTCTAACCCTTACCCTCACCCTAACCCTCACCATAACCCTAACTCTAACACTAACACTAAACCTAACCCTAAACCTCACCCTCAACCTAACTGTCACCCTAAAACTTACCCTTAACCTAACGCTAATCCTAACCCTAACTCTAACCCTCAACCTCACCCTAAGTGTAACCTGAACCCTAAACCTCACCCTAACCTTCACCCTAACTCTAACGCTGTCCCTAAACCTCACCCTCACCCTCAACCTTATTCTAACCCTTGCACTCACCATATCATTACCCCTAACCCTAACCTTAATCCTCACCACAACCCTAACCCTCAACCTCACCCTAACCCTCACTGTCACCTTAACCCTCAAATTAACCCTCACCGTCAAACACACCCTAAAATTCCCTCTCACCTACAAGCTCACCCACACCATAAGCTTACCCTAAACCTCACCCTAAACCTAACCCTCACCCTAAACCTAACTCTAACCCTCATCCTCATACTAACCCTAACCCTCACCTTAACCCTCACCCTAACTCTGACCCTAAACCTAACGCTAACCCTAACCCTCACTCTCAACCTAAACCTCACCTTAACCCTTATCCTCACACTAACCCGAACCCTAACCCAAACTCTCACATTAACCCTAACACTCACGCTAACCCTAACCTTACCCCTCAGTCTATCCCTCACCCTAACCCTAACACTAACCCTCACCTTGACCCTAACCCTCACCCTAAAACACACCCTCACCATAACCCTAACCCTTAACCCAACCCTCAGCCAAACCCTCTTCCTAACCCTAAACCTAACACTCAAACTAAACCTAACCCTAACCCTAAACCTAAAACTCACCCTAAACATAACCCTCACACTAACCATCAGCCTAACCCTAAACTTAACCCTAATCTGAACCCTAACCCTCACCATCAACCTAACTCTAACACTAACACTAACCCTGACCCTCACCCTAACCCCAACCCTCAGCCTAACCCTAATCCTCACCCTCACCCTAACCCTAGCACTAACCTTAAACCTCACCCTTACTCAGACGCTAACCCTAACCCTCACCCTCACCCTAAACCTTAACCGTAACCCTTACCTTCCCACGAACCCTAAACCTAGCCAACAGCCTAAACCTCATACTAAAACTAACCCTAACCCTAATCCTCACCCTAACCTTAACCATAACCATAACCCTATCCCTCAACCTCACCCTAAGCCTCACCCTCACCCTCAACCTAAACCTCAGCCTAACCCTAAACCTAACACTTATTCAAACCCTAACCCGCACCCTCACCCTAATTCTAATCCTAAGCCTAACCAAAATTCTCACCCTAACCCTAAACCTCACCCTGTGCCTAATCCTCACCCTAACCCTAACCCTAATCCTAAACCTAACCCTCACCCTCACCCTAACACTTACCCTCACCCTAACCCTAAGCCTAACCCTCATCTTAACCCTAACCCTAACCCTAACCCTCACCCTAACTTTAACCCTAACCCTATCCATCACCCAAACCCTAACCCTCACCCTCACCCTCAACCTCACCATCACCCTCATCCTAAAACTCACCCTCACCCCCAACCTAACCCTAACCATAACCCTAATCCTCACCCTCACCCTCACCCTCAACCTATTCCTTACCCTCATGCTAACCCTAAGCCTAACCTGAACCCTAACCCTCACCCTAACTCTAACCATATCCGTAAACCTCACCCTCACCCTAACCCTCACCTTCACCTTAAACCTCTCTCTAACCCTAACCGCCACCCACACCCTAAAACTCACCAGAAGCCGAACCCTCACATTCACCCTAACCCTACCCTAAACCTCACCCTAACCCTAAACCTCACCCTAAACCTAACTCTAACCCTCACCCTCATACTAACCCTTGCCCTCACCTTAACCATCACCCTAACCCTAAAGCTCACCCTAACCCTCAGTCTCACCCTATCCCTCACCCTAACCGTAACCCTAACGCTCACCCTAATGCTCACCCTCACCCTAAAACTCACCCTCACCATAAACATCACCCTAACCCTAACCCTCACCCTAACCCTAACCTTAATCCTCACATAACCCTAACCTTCACATTAAATCTCACCCTCACCCTAATCCACACCCTAAACCTAACCCTAAGCCTTTACTAACATAAAACCCTCACCCTCACCCTGACCCTCAACCTAACCCTCACCCTCACCCAAGCCCTCACCCTAAAACTAACCCTAACCCTAACCCTCACCCTAAACCTCAACCCCAACTTCAGCCTAACCCTAACCCTAAACCTAATCCTAAACGTAACCCTAACCCTCACACTCACCCTCACCCTAACCCTAATCCCAACACTAACACTAAAGCTAACACTAGCACTCACCCCATCCGTAACACTAATCCTAACCGTAACCCTCACCCTAACCCTAAACCTAAACCTCACCCTAACGCTCACGCTAACACTTACCCTCACCCTCAACCTCAAACTAACACTAATCCTAACCCTAACCCTAACCCTCACCCTAACCATCACCCTAAATCTAACACTATGCCTCAGCTTGAACTTCACCCTAAACCTAACCGTAACCCCAATCCTCACAGTATAGCTAAACCTAACCCTCACCCTCACCCAAAACCTCCCCCTCACCGTATCCCTAATGCTAACAAATAACCCTCAACCTCAACGTAAACCTCACCCTAACCCTTACCCTCACCTTAACCCTATCCCTCACCTTCACCCTCAGCTTAACCCTAACCCTAACACTAATCCTCACACTAACCCTAACACTCATCCTAAACCTAACCGTACATGTCACCCTAACGCTAACTTTAACCTAACCCTAAATCACAACCTAACCCTAACACTAAGCCTCACCCTAAACCTAAGCCTAACCTTAACCCTCACATTACACTCACCCTTACCCTTACCCTCCCCTGAACCCTAATCCTAACACTCAGCCTAAACCTCATCCTAACCCTAACCCTAACCCTAACCCTCACCCTAACCTTACCCCTAACCCTAACACTAAACCTCACACTAACCCTAACCCTAAACCTAAACCTAACTGTAAACATCACTCTAACCCTAATTTTAACCTAACCCTATCCCTAACCCTCACCCTAACCCTTACCCTAACCCTAAACCTCAAATTCACCCTAACCCTCACCGTCACCCTAAAACTCACTCTAACCCTAAACCTCAGCCACACCCTAATCCTCACCGTAACCCTAACCCTAACCCTAATCCTAACCCTTACCCTCACCCTAACCCTAACCCTATCTCTAAATCTAAACCTCACCCTAACCCTAAACCTAACCCTATCCCTCACCCTAACCCTTAACCGCACCGTCACTCTAACCCTCACCCTAACCATAACCCTCATCCCAAACCTAACCCTAACCCTAACCCTCACCCTAACACTAACCCTAACCGTAACCCTAACCCTCAACATAACCCTCAACCTCAAACTCACCCTAACCCTAACCGTAACCCTAACCCTCACCCTAATCATTACCTTAACCCTAATGCTATCCTTACCCCTCACCCTCACCCTAAATCTCACTCTAATCCTTACCCTCACCCTCACCCTAACCCTAACCCTAAAACTAAACCTCAACCTAACCCTCAAATTAACCCAAAACAAAACCTAACCCTCACCCTAACGCTCACCCTAACCCTCACCCTAACCCTAACACTCACCGTCACCCTAACCCTCAACCGAAAACTTTCTCTCACCCTAATCCTAACCCTAACCCTATGCCTAACCCTCACAATAACCCTATCCCTCACAGTAACCCTAACCCTAAACCTCAGCCAAACCCTTTTCCTAACCTTAACCCTAATCCTCAACCTAACCCTAAAACTAAACCTTATTCTCACCCTAACCCTAAACCTCACCCTCACCTTCCCCCTCATCCTCAGCCTAACCCTAACCCTAACCCTAATCCTAACCTTAACCGTCACACTCACCCTAACCCTAACCCTAACCCTGATGCTATTCCTAACCCTCACCCTCAGCCTAACCCTCACTCTAAATCTTACTCTTACCCTAACCCTCACCCTTACCCTAAACCTAAACCTAACCCTCACCCTAACGGTCACCCTATCCCTCAACCTAAACCTAACGCTAACGCTAAATCTCAATTTCACCCTAATCCTCACACTAACCCTTTTCCCCACAGCAACCCTAACCCTAACCCGCACATTAACGCTTACATTCACCCTAACAGTAATCCTAACCTTCACCCTACCCCTCACCCTAACCCTAAACCTAACCCTCACACTATGCTAACCCTAACCCTCAACTTCACCCTAATCCTCACCTACACCCTCACGCTCACCCTTAGCCTAACCCTAACCCAAACCCTAAACCTGACCCTCACCCTAACCCTAAACCTCACCCTCACCCACACCCTCACCCTAAGCCTAACCCTAACCCAAACCTAATCCTAACCCTAACCCTCACACTCCCCCTCACCCTATCTCTAACCCGAATCCTAACGCTGACTTTCACCCTAACACGAACCCTATCCCTAACCCTCAACCTAACCCTAACCCTCACACTAACCCTAATCCTAAACCTCACCTTAACCCTAACCCTAACCCTAATTCTAATCCTCAACCTCAACCTAACCCTAACGTGAACCCCAACCCTCACCCTAACAGTAACGCTGTCCCTAAACCGCACCCTCACCCTAGACCTCATCCTAACCCTGACCCTCACCATAAACCTAACCCTAACCATAACCATAATCCTATCTCAACCCTAACCCTCACCCTCACCCTCACCCTCACCATCACCTTAACCCTATCCCTAAACCTAACTGTCACCCACACCCTAAAACTCACCCTCAACCGAACCCTCACCATCAACATAACCTTACCCTAAACCTCACCCTAATCCTAACCCTCATCCTAAACCTAAATCTAACACTCAACCTCATACTAAACCTAACCCTCACCTTAACCCTCACCCTAACCCTCACCCTAACCCTAAAGCTAACCATAACAATCAATCTCACCCTAACCCTCACCCTAAACCTTATCCTCACACTAACCCTAAATCTAACCCTAACCCTCACATTAACCCTAATCCTCACCCTAACCCTAACCCTACCCCTCACCTTAGCACTCACCCTAACCATAACCTTAAACCTCACCTTCACCCTAACCCTCACCCTAACACTCATCCTCACCCTAAACATCACCCTAAACCTAACACTCACCCTAACCTTAACCCTAATCCTCACCCTAACCCTAACCCTCACCTTAAATCTCACTCTCAACCTGATCCTCACCCTAACACTAACCCTAAGCCTTTCCTAACCAAAAACCTCATCCTCACCCTAACCCTCACAGTAACCCTCAACCTCAACCTATCCCTCACCCTAAAACTAACCATAAACCTAACCCTCACTCTCAACCTCGCCCCCACCCTCAACCTATACCTACCCTTAACACTAACCCTCACCCTAACCCTAACCCTAATGCTAACTCTAAACCTCAAACTCACCCTAACCCTCACCCTAACCCTTACCCTCAACCTCAATCTTAACCTAACCGTAACACTAACCCTAACCCTCACCGTAACCCTCACCCTAACACTCACACTAACCCTAACCCTCACTCTCACCCTAACCCTCACCCTCACTCTTACCCTCACCTTAACACCCTAACCCTAACCTTCACACTAACCCTCACACTAAACCTAACCCTCACCCTAATCCTAAACTTAACCCTAGACCTCAACCTCACCCTAGTCCTCACCCTAAACCTAAACCTAAAACTAACCATAACCCTAAAACTAAACCTAACTCTCACCCTCACCCTCGACCTCACCATCACCCTCACACTAACCCTCACACTCACCCTCACCCTAACCCTAACCATAACCCTAACCCTCACCCTAAACCTAACTCTGACCCTCACCCTCACCCTCACCCTCACCATAAGCCTAACCCTAAACCTAAGCCTAGTCCAAAACTTAACCCTCACCCTCACCCTCAACCTAAATCTATACCTCACCCTAACACTAACCCTAAAACTAGCCCTCAACCTAACCATTAACCTCACCTTCACTCTAACCCTCACCCTAACGCTAACCCTCACCCTAACCCTAAACCTTAGCCTCACCCTCACCCTCACCCTAACCCTAACGCTCACCCTAACCCTAAACCTAAACCTAACCCTACACCTCAACATAACCCTCAACCACACCCTAACCCTAACGGTAACCGTAACCCTCAACCTAACCCTAACCCTAACCCTAATATTATCCTTAACCCTCACCCTCACCATAAATCTCACTCTAAACCTTATCCTCACCCTAACACTAACCCTAACTCTAAAACTAAACCTCAACCTAACCCTCACCTTAACCCTAAACCTAAACCTAACCCTCACCCTAATGCTCATCCTAAACCTAACACTCATCATCAACCTAACCCTCAACCTAAAACTTTCCCTCACTCTAATCCTAACCATAACCCTAAGACTAACCCTCACACTAACCCTATCCCTCACCCTAACCCTAACCCTAACCTCAGCCAAACCCTCTTCCTAACCCTAACCCTAACCCTCACCCTAACCCTAACCTTAAACCTAATTCTCACAATAACCATAAACCTCACCCTCACCCTCACCCTCACCCTCAGCCTAACCCTAACCCTAACACAAATCCTAACCCGAACCCTCACACTCACCCTCACCGTAACTCTAACCCTAACTGTAATCCTGACCCTCACCCTAACCCCAACCTTATATCTAACCCTCAACCTAACTCTAACCCTCACCCTAAACCTTACCGTAACCCTCACCCTAACCCTAACCCTAATGATATCCCTAACCCTCACCCTCACCCTTACCCTCATTCTAACTCTTACCCTCACCCTAACCCTCAGCCTAACCCTAAACCTAAACCTAACCCTAACCCTAACGCTCACCATATCCCTCAACCTAACCCTAACGCTAACCCTAACCGTCACTCTCACCGTAATCCTCACACTAACACTTATCCTCACAGTAACCCTAACCCTAAACCAAACGCGCACATTAAGGATAACCCTCAACTTAAGCCTAACCCCACCCTTCACCCTACCCCTCACCCTAACCCTAACCCTAACCCTAACCTGCACTGTCTCCCTAACCCTCACCTACACCCTCACCCTCACCGTCATCATAACCCTAACATTAACCCTAAACCTGACCCTCACCCTAACCCTAAACCTCACCCTCACGCACACCCTCACCATCAGCCTAAACCAAACCTAAACCTAATCCTAACCCTAACCCTCACACTCCCGCTCAACCTAACTCTACCCCTAACCCTAACGCTGACTTTCACCCTAACACCAACCCTATCCCTAACACTCATCCTAACCCTAACCCTCAACCTAAACCTAACCCTAAACCTCACCCTAACCCTAACCCTAACCCTAAGGCTAACCCTAACCCTCACCATCACCCTACCCCTCATCTAACCCTTACCCTCACCGTAACCCTCCCCCTAACCCTCACCCTAACCTTAACCCTCAACATAACCTTAACCCTAACCCTAACCCGAATCCTAACCCTAACCCTAACTCTATCCTTCACCCTCAACCTAACCCTAACCTGAACCCTAACCCTCACCCTAACCCTGACGTAAACTCTAAAGCTGTCCCTAAACCTCACTCTGACCGTAATCCTCATTATAACCCTTAACCTCACCATAACCCTAACCCTAACCCTAACCCTAATCCTACCGCAAACCTAACCTTTACCCTCACCCTAACTGTCACTGTCACCTTTACCCTCACCCTAACCCTAACCATCACCCACACCCTAAAACTCACCCTTACCCGAACCGTCACCCTCACCATAACCTTACCCTATACCTCACCCTAAATGTAACCCTCACCCTAAACTTAACTCTAACACTCACCCTCATACTAACCTTAAACCTCACCTTAACCCTCACCCTAACCCTGACCCTAACACTAACGCTAACCCTAACCCTCAATCTCACCCTAACCCTCACCCTAACCCTTATCCTCACACTAACCCTAACCCTAAACCTAACCCTCACATTAAACCTAACACTCACCCTAACCCTAACACTACTCCTCACACTCACGCTCACCCTAACCATAACCATAAAACTAACCCACACACTAATCCTAAACATCACCCTCACCCTCACCATGACCCTCACCCTAACCCTCACCCTCACCCTCACCCTAACCCTCACCATAACCCTAACCCTCACCCTAAACCTAACTCTGACCCTCCCCCTCAACCTCACCCTAAGCCTAACCCTACACCTAAGCCTAATTCTGAACCTAACACTCACCCTCACCCTCACCCAAACCTAAAACAGCCTAACCCTAAGCCTAACCCTAGCTCTCACCTAACCCTTACACTCACTGTCACTCTAAACCTAATCCTCAACCTAAACCTAACCCCCACCCTAACCCTAAACCTCACCCTCACTTTCACCCTAAGCCTAACCCTACCCCTCACCCTAACACTCACCCTAACCTTAATCCTCACCGTAATCCTAAACTTAACCCTAGACCTCAGCCTCACACTAACCCTAAGCCTAAAACAAAACATAACCCTAACCTTAAACCTAACTCTCAACCTCACCCTCATCCTCATCATCACCCTCACCCTAACCTTCACCCTCACCCTCACCCTAACCCTAACCATAACCCTAACCCTCACCCTAAACCTGACTCTGACCCTCCACCTCACCCTCATCCTAAGCCTAACCCTAAACCTAAGCCTAATCCTAAACCTAACCCTCACCCTCAACCCCACCCTAAACCTAAACCTCACCCTACACCTCAAGATAACCCTCACCCTCAACCTAATTTAACGGTAACCTAACCCTCAGCCTAACCCTAAACCTAACCCTCACCCTCACCTTAACTATAACCCTCACCCTAACCCTATCCCTAACCGTAACCCTAAACCTCACCATAACCCTAACCCTAACACTAATGCTATCGTTAACCCTGACCTTCACCCTAAATCTCACTCTAACCCTTACCCTCACCCAAACCCTAACCCTAACCATAAAACTAAACCTCACCCTAACCCTCACCCTAATCCTCACCCTCTCCCTAACGCTCAGCCTAATCCTAACACTCACCGTCACCCTAACCCTCACCCTAAACCTTTCCTTCACCCTAAATATAACCCTAACCCTAACCCTCACACTAACCCTATCCCTCACCCTAACCCTAACCGTAACCCTCAGCCAAACCCTCTTCCTAACCCTAACCCTAACCCTAACTCTAACCCTCACCCACACCCTAAGGCTAAACTGAACCCTAACCCTCACCCTCACCCTTACCCTAACTCTAACGCAATCCCTAAACCTCACCCTCACCCTAAACCCCATCCTAACCCTTACCTTGACCATAACCTTATCCATAACCCTAACCGTAATCCTCACCGCAAACCTAACCCTCAACCTCACCCTAAACCTCACCGTCACCTTTCCCCTCACCCTTACCCTAACAGTCACCCACACCCTAAAATTCACCCTCACCAGAACCCTCACATTCACCCGAAACTTACCCTAGTCCTCACCCTAACCCTTCCCCTCACCGTCACTCTAACCCTCATATTAACCCTAATTCTCACCCTAACCCTAACCCTCACCCTCACCCTTACCCTCACCCTAACCCTATAACTAACCCTCACCCTAACCCTAAACCTAACCCTAACCCTAAACCTCAACATAACCCTCAACCTCAACCTAATCCGAAAGGTAACTCTAACCCTCACCCTAACTCTAACCCTAAAACTAAAGCTATCCCTAACCTACACCCTCACCCTAACACTCACTCTAACCCTTACCCACACCCTAACCCTAACTGTCACCCTAAACCTAAACCTCACCCTAACCCTAACCCTCACCCTAAACCTGTCTAACGCTCACCCTCATACTAAACCTAACCCTCAACTTAAACCTCACCCTAACCCTCACCCTAACCTTAAAGCTAACCCTAAATCTCACACTCAAACTAACCCCACCCTAAACCTTACCCCCACACTAACCCTAAAACTAACCCTAAACCTCACACTAAACCTAACCCTCACCCGAACCAAAACCCTAAACCTAACCCTACCTCTCAACATAAACCTCACCCTCAATCTCACCCTAACCCTAACCGTAAACCTAACCGTTCCCCTAACTCTAACCTAAACCCTAATCCTACTCCTAAACCTCACCCTCACCCTAACCCTCACTCTAACCCTTACCCTCACCCTAACCCGAAACCTAACTCTAACTCTAACTCTAACCCTGAAACTAAACCTCATCCTAACCCTCACCCTAACCCTAAACCTAACCCTAACAATCACCCTAACGCTCACCCAAAACCTAACCCTAACCCTAACACTACAGTCACCCTAACACTGACCCTAAACCTTTCCCTTACCCTAATCCTAATCCTAAAACTAATCCTAAACCTTACTCTAACCCTAACCCTCACCCTAAACGTAACCC
Source organism: Dipodomys merriami (assembly GCF_024711535.1). Classification (NCBI taxonomy): domain Eukaryota; kingdom Metazoa; phylum Chordata; class Mammalia; order Rodentia; family Heteromyidae; genus Dipodomys; species Dipodomys merriami. The sequence continues at coordinate 1,760,567 of NW_027203259.1, forward strand.
TCAGCCAAACCCTCTTCCTAATCCTAACCCTAACCCTCAACCTAACCCTAAATCTAACCCTCAACCTATCCCTTACCCCAAACCTGAAACTCACCCTCACCCTCACACTCACCCTCACCTTCACCCTAAATCTAACCCTAACCCTAACCCTCACCCTGACCCTAACTCCAACCCTATACCTAACCCTCAAACTAACACTAACCCTCACCCTTACCCTAACCCAACCCTCACCCTAACGCTAACCCTAACCCTAATGCTATCCCTAAACCTCACCCTCGCCCTAACCGTAGCACTAACACGAAACCTTACCTTAACCCTCACCCTCACCCTACCCCTACCCCTCACCATACCCCTCATCCTAACCCTAACCCTAACCCTCACCCAAACCCTAACCTTCACCTTCACCCTAAACCTCACGTACACTCTCGCCCTCACCCTCAGCCTAACCCTAAAACTAACCCTAAATCTAACCCTCACCCTAACCCTAAACTTCACCCTCACCCTCACACTTACCCTCAGCATAACCCAAACACTAGCCCTAATCCTAACCCTAAACCTCACACTCACCCTCGCCCTAACTCTAACCCAAACCCTAAAGCTGACTTTCACACTAACCCCAACCCTATCCCTAACCCTCATCCTAACCCTAACCCTCACTCTAACCCTCACCCTAACCCTCACCCTATCCCTAACCCTAACCCTAAATCTCACCCTAACATTCACCCTCACCCTAACAATAATGCTAACCCTAACCCTCAACCTTACCCTTACCCTCGCCCTATCCCTTACCCTGACCATAACACTATACCTCACCCTCACCTAACCCTCATGCTAAACCTTAGGCTCACCCTAGTCCTCACCTAACCCCAACCCTAACCCTAACTTTAACTCTCAACCTAACCCCCACCCTAACCTTAATCCTAACCCTCAGGCTAACCCTAACCCTCATTCTCACCCTAACCCTCACCCTAACCCTTATACTCACACTAACACTAATCCTAACCATAACCCTAATCCTCAGCTTAACCCTAAGTGTAAACCTCACACTAAACCTAACCCTAACCCTAATCCTCACACTAACCATAACCCTAACCCTATCCCAATCCTTCTCCCTAAACCTCGCCCTTATTCGAACCCTATCCCTAACCCACATGCTAATGCTACCCCTAACCAGAACCCACACCCTTACCCTAACACTCACAAACACCCTAACTCTCACCCTTACCATCACCCTCACCCTAACTTTAAAAATAATCCAAACCCTCACACTAACCCTAACCCTCACCTTCACCCTCACCCTCACACTCACCCTCAACCTAACCCTAACCCTAAAAATAACAATAACCCTAACACTCACCCTCACATTCACCCTTACCCTAACCCTAACCCTAACACTAACCATAACCCTCACCCTCACCCTAACCCTAACTCTAACCTAACAATCACCGTAACCCTCACACTAACACTCACGATAATCCTAACCCTCACTATCACCCTAACCCTCACCCTAATACTTACCTTCACCCTAACCCTAACCCTAACCCTCACACTAAACCCAACCCTCACTGCAACTCTACCCCTAAACCTAACCCTAATCCTACATCTAACCCTCACACTTACCCTGACCCTAAGCCTAACCCGAACCCTCACCTTGACCCTAAACCTCACCCTCAAACTTAACATCACACTAACCCTAACCCTCACCCTAAACCTAACATTAACCCTCTCCTAAACCTAACCCTCATCCTAACCTAAACCTAACCCTAAACCTCACCTTCACTCTAGCTCTCATTCTAACCGTAATCCTAACAAAAAACCTATACCTAACCCTAAAGCTCAAACTAACAGTAATGCTAACACTCACCCTCACCCTAACCCTAACCCTAACTCTAACCTAACACTCACCCTAACCCTCACACTAACAGTCACGATAATCCTAACCCTCACTATCACCCTAACCCTCACCCTAATACTTACCTTCACCCTAAACCTAACCCTAAGCCTCACACTAATCCTAACCCTAAACTTCACCCTAACCCTCACCCTCACCCTCACCCTAAACATTACCCTAAGTCTCACCCTCACCCTAACCCTCACCCTAAACCTTAACCTCATCCTAACCGTAACCCTAACCTTGATCCTCACACTAACCCTAAAATTACCAATAACCCTAACCCTTAAAGTAAACCTAAACCTCACCCTAACCCTAACCCTAACCCTCACCCTAACCCTCACCATCACCATCACCCTCAACCTAACCCTCACCCTCATCCTCAACCTAACCCTCACCCTCAACCTAAACATCACCCTAACCTTAACCCTCACCCTCATCCTAACCCTAACCCTAACCCTAACCCTCACCCTAAACTTACCCTAACCCTAACGATAATCCTAACCCTCACCCTTAACCTAAACCTCACCCTAACCCTTATCCTCACACTAACCCTAACTCTAACACTAACCCTAACCCTCACACTAACCCTAACCCTCCCGCTAACCCTAACAATACCCCTCACCCTAACCCTCACCCTGACCCTCACTCTAAATCTAACCCTCAACCTAAACTGAAACCGAACCCTCACAATTACCCTAATGCTCACCATCACCCTAAAGCTCAACCTAACCCTAACCCGAACCCACACACTAACCCTCACCCAAATCCTAACCCCAACCCTCACCCTTACCATAACACTCACACTAACCCTCAATGTCAACCTAATCCTCACCCTAAAAATAACGCTAACCATTACCTAACAGAAATCATCACCATCACCTTCACCCTAACCCTCACCCTCACCCTAAACCTAAACCTCAACCTAACCCTCTCCTTAACCCTAACGCTAACGCTAACCCTCACCCTCACCCTAACCCTCAACCTAATCCTATCTCAACACCTCACAATAAATCTCACGCTAACCCTAACACTAACCCTAACCCTCACCATAACCCTAAACTTAAACCTAACCCTCAAGCACACCCTAACCCTCAATTCACCCGAACCCTCACTCGAACCCTAACACTCATCCTCAACCTAAACCTCACTGTCACAATAAATATCACCCTCAACATCACCCTCACCCTCACCCTAACCCTAATCCTAAATCTATCCCTCACCATCACCCTAACCCTAACCCTAACCCTAACCTTCAACCTCACCCTAAACATTACCCTAAACCTAACCCTCATCCTAAACCTAACACTCACCCTAAGCCTAACCCTCACACTAACAATAAACCTAACCCTCACCCACACCCTCACCCTCACCCTAACCTTAACCATAACCTTAATCTTAACACTAACCCTCAACCTCAACCTAACCCTAACCCTAACCCTAATCCTAACCCTAACACTCATCTTCACCTTAAAACTTACCCTAACACTTACCCTCACCATAACCCAAACCCTAACCCTTACCCTAATCCTCACCCTATCCCTAATCCTCGCCTATTCCCTAACCCTCACCATCAACCGAACCCTCATCCTCACCCTAACACTCACACTAACCATAACCATAAAGCTAAACCTAAACCTAACCCTCAACCTCACCCTCATACTAACCCTAACCCTAAACCTAACCCTCACCCTCAACCTCACCCTAACACTCATCCTTAGCATAAACATAACCCTAACCCTCACCCTCACCCTAAAACTAACCCTAACTCTCACCCTACACCTTCCTCTCACCCTAACCCTCACCATAACCCTTATCCTCACACTAATACTAATGCTCACCCTATCCCTAACCCTAACGCTCAAACTAACCCTCACCCTCACCCTAACTCTAATGCTAACCGTAATTCTCATCCTCACCCTAACCCTCACCCTATCCCTTACAATCACCCTAACCATCACCCTCACCCTAACCCTCGCCCTTACCCTTACCCTCAAACTAACCCTATCCCTATCCTTAACCCTAAACCTAACCATAACCCTAACCTGCAAACTAAACCTAATCCTAACCCTAACGCTCACCCTAACACTCACCCTCACGCTCAACCTAATCCTAACCCTAACCCTAATCTTAACACTAAACCTCACCCTCACCCTAACCCTAACCCTCACTCTAACCCTTATCCTCACACTAACCCTAAAGCTCACCCTATACCTAAACCTAACCCTAACGCTTACCCTAACCCTCACCCTCACCCTTACTCTAATGCTAACCCTAACTCTCACCATCACCCTAACACACACCCTAAACCTAAAATTCTCCCTCAACCTAAACCTCACCCCAACACTTACCCTCACCCTAACTCCCAAACTAAACCTAATACTAAGCCTAATATTCACCCTAACCCTCACTTTCACCCTCACACTTACCCTAACCCTAACCCTCATCTTAACCCTAAACCTCACCCTCAACCTGACCCTCACCCTTACCCTTACCCCTACACTAACCCTATCCCTAACAATAACCCTAACCCTAATTCTCACCAGAACACTCACCCTCACTCTAACCCTCACACTCACACTAAACATCACCCTAACCCTAACACTCACCCTAACCCTAACCATAACCCTCACCTTTACCCTAACCCTAATTATAACCCTAACCCTCACACTAACCCTAACCATAACCCTCACCCTCACACTCACCCTAACCCTTACCCTCACGCTCACCCTAATCCTAACCCTAACCCTAACCTTAACCCACACCCTCACCTTAATCCTCACCCTAACACTAACCCTAACACTTACCTGACTGAAAACCTCACCCTCAACCTCACCCTCACCCTAACCCTCACCCTCAACCTAGCCCTCACCTTAACAATAACCCTAACCCTAACCCTAACACTCATCCTAACCCTAACCCTCACCCTCACCCTAACACTTACCCACATCCTAAACCTCACCCTAACCCTACCCCTTCCACTCTCCCTAAGCCTCACCCTAACCCTAACCCTAACCCTAATCCTAACCCACCCCTAAACCTCACCCGAACCCGACCCCAACCCTCACCAGAACCCTCATCCTCACCCTAAGCCTCACCCTACCCTGAACATCACCCATAACCTAACACACACCCTAATCCCAACATTAAACCCTAAACATCATCCACAACCTAAACCTCACCCTAACCCTAAAACTAACCCTAACCCTAACCATAACCTTCACACTAAATGTAACCCTCACCCTAACCCTAAACCTAACCCTAAGCTTCACTCTCACACTGAGCTTCAACCTCAGCCCAACCCACACCCTAACCCTATTCCTAATCCTAACCCTCACCCTCAACCTCACCCTAAACCTAACCCAAACCGTAACCCTCACACTCACCCTCACCCTATACATCAAACAAACCCTAACCCTCACCCTCACCCTGACCCTAACCCGCACCCTAAACCTAACCTCAGCTTAACCCTCACCCTCACCCTAATCCTCACCCAAAACCTAACCCTTACCTAACTGAAACCCTCACTGTCACCCTAAACCTCACCTTCACCCTCACCCTCACCCTCACCCTAACCCTAATCCAAACAATAATCCTAACCTAACCCTAACCATAAAATTCACCCTAAACCTAATCTTAACCCTAAACCTCAACCTCACCCTCACCATCACACTAACACTCCCCCTAACACTAACCCTAACCCTCACACTTACTTTCAACCTCACCCTCAGCCTAACACTAACCCTAAACTTAATCCTAACCCTAAACCTCACACTAATCCTAACGCTAACTCTAAGCCTCACCCTCAGCCTCACACTCACCCGCACCCTCAACCTAACCCTCACCCTCCCCCCACCTTCACACTAACCCTAAACCTCACACTAAACATCAACCTACCCCAAACCCTCACCCTAAACCTTACCCTCACACTAACCACAACCCTAACCTTAAACCTCACGCTAACCCTATCCCTAACCCTAACCCTGACCCTAACCCTAAACCTAAAGCTGACGTTCACACTAAACCCTACACTAACCCTAACCCTAACCATAACCATAACCCTAACCCTAACCCTCACCCTAACACTCACCGTAAACCTAAACGTAACCCTCATCCTAACCGTAAACCTCACCCTAAACCTCAACGTAAATTTTGCCCTCAATCTAACCCAAACACTACCCTAAGCCTAACACTCACACTAACACTAAGCCTAACCCACATCCTAACCCTAACCCTAACTGAAACCCTCACCCTCACCCTAACCCTCCCTAACCCTAACCCTCACCATAACCCTTAACTTAACCCTAACACTCACCATAACCCTAACCCTAACGCTAACACTAATCCTCACACTAAACCTAACCCTAACCCTCAGCGTAACCCTCATCCTAACCCTAACCCTAACCATAATCCTCACCCTCACCCTAACACTAACCCTAACCCTAACCCTCACAATAACCCTAACCCTAACGCAAACCCTAACCCTCAAACTAACCCTAACCCTAACCCTCAGCCTAAACCTCATCCTAAACCTAACCCTTACCCTAAACCTTACCCTCAACCTAATCCTATCCCTAAAAATAAACCTAAACCAAACTCTCACCCGAACACTCACCCTCACCCTAAACATCACCCTCACACTAAAAATTGCCCTAACACTAAAACTCACCGTAACCCTAACCAGAACCCTCACTAGAACCCTAACACTAACACTAACCCTAACCCTAACCCTCACCCTCACCCTCACCCTCACCCTAACCCTAACCCTCATCCTAACACTATCCCTCACCCTAACCCTAACACTAAAACTCACCCTCAACCTCACCTTAACCCTAAACCTAACCCTAACCCTCATCCTTACACTAACCCTAAACCTAATGCTAACCCTAAAATTCACAATCACACTAACCCTCACCCTAAACTTTACCGACACCCTAACCCTAACCCTAACCCTCACACTAAACCGAACCCTCAAATTAACTCTAACCCTACGCCTTAGCCTAACACTCACCCTAAACCTAACCCAACCCTAATCCACACCCTATCATTAACCTTAATCCAAACCCTCACCCTAACCCTCACATTCACCCTAACCCTAAAGCTAACCCTGACCCTCACACTCACCCTAACCCTAACCCTAACCTTTACCCTGACCCTAAACCTAACCCTCACCCTAACACTTACCCACACCCTAAACCTAACCCTAACCCTAACCCTCACCCTCACCGTAACAATAACCCTAACCATCACCCTCGCCCTAACCCTCACCCCAAACTTTACCCTCACCCTAAACTTTATCCTAACCCTAAACCTAACCCTCACACTAACCCTAACCCTAACCCTCAGCCTATAAATAATCCTAACCCTAATCCTAACCCTAAACCTAACCCTAACCCTAAACCTAACCCTCACACTAACCCTAACCCTAACCCTCAGCCTAAGCCTCACCGTAACCCTAACCATAACCCTAACCCTTACCCTCACCCTCACCCACACCATAACCCTAACCCTCACCCTCACACTAACCCTCAACATAAACTTTATCCTCAAACTAACCCAAACCCTAAGCCTAAACCTAACACTCACACTAACCCTAACCCTAACCATCAGCCTAACCCTTATCCTAACCCTAAACCTAAACCTAACCCTCACCCTAACCCTAACCATAACCCTAATACTAACACTAACCCTCACCCTAATCCTCACACTCACCCAAACCTCACCCTAAACCTACCCCTACCCCTCTCCATAACCCTAACCCTAACCCTAACCCTCAAAGTAACCCTAACTCTACCCCTAACCCACACCCTAACATTAACCCTAAACCTAACACTAACCCTCACGCTAACCCTAACCCTCACCCACACCCTAACGCTTACCTTCACCCTCACCCGAACCCTCACCTGAACACTCATCCTCATCCTAAACCTAACCCTCACCCTAAACATCACCCAAACCCTAACCCAAACAATACCCCTAACCATATCCCTAACACTCACCCTCACCCTCACTCACACCTTAAACCTTACCCTCAACTTAACCCTAACCATTAACCTAGCCATAACGCTCACACTAACCGTAACCCTCACCCTCACCCTAACCCTAACCCTAACTATCCCCCTCACCCTGACCGTCACCCTCAGCCTAAACCTAACCCTAACCCTATTCCTAATCCTAACCCTCACCCTCAACCTCACCCTCACCCTAAAACTAAACCTAAACCTAACCCTCACCCACACCGTCACCCTCACCCTGAACTTAAACCTAACCCTAACCCTCACCCACTCCCTCACCCTCAACCTCACCCTAACCCTAACACTCACCTTAACCCTCATCCTCACCCTAAACATCACCCTAAACCTAACCCTCACCTTAACTCTAACCCTATCCCTCACCCTAAACCTAAGCTCAGCTTATCCCTCACCCTCACCCTAATCCTATCCCTCACCCTAACCCATACCTAACCGAAACCCTCACCCTCACCGTAACCATCACCCGTACCCTAGCCCTCACCCTAAACCTAACCCTAATCCAAAATCTCAAGCTCAACCTCCCCTTCCCCTTCAACCTTACCCTAAACCTAACCTCACCCTCACCCTCACCCTCACCCTCAGCCTAACCCTAACCCTAACACAAATCCTAACCCGAACCCTCACACTCACCCTCACCGTAACTCTAACCCTAACTGTAATCCTGACCCTCACCCTAACCCCAACCTTATATCTAACCCTCAACCTAACTCTAACCCTCACCCTAAACCTTACCGTAACCCTCACCCTAACCCTAACCCTAATGATATCCCTAACCCTCACCCTCACCCTTACCCTCATTCTAACTCTTACCCTCACCCTAACCCTCAGCCTAACCCTAAACCTAAACCTAACCCTAACCCTAACGCTCACCATATCCCTCAACCTAACCCTAACGCTAACCCTAACCGTCACTCTCACCGTAATCCTCACACTAACACTTATCCTCACAGTAACCCTAACCCTAAACCAAACGCACACATTAAGGATAACCCTCAACTTAAGCCTAACCCCACCCTTCACCCTACCCCTCACCCTAACCCTAACCCTAACCCTAACCTGCACTGTCTCCCTAACCCTCACCTACACCCTCACCCTCACCGTCATCATAACCCTAACATTAACCCTAAACCTGACCCTCACCCTAACCCTAAACCTCACCCTCACGCACACCCTCACCATCAGCCTAAACCAAACCTAAACCTAATCCTAACCCTAACCCTCACACTCCCGCTCAACCTAACTCTACCCCTAACCCTAACGCTGACTTTCACCCTAACACCAACCCTATCCCTAACACTCATCCTAACCCTAACCCTCAACCTAAACCTAACCCTAAACCTCACCCTAACCCTAACCCTAACCCTAAGGCTAACCCTAACCCTCACCATCACCCTACCCCTCATCTAACCCTTACCCTCACCGTAACCCTCCCCCTAACCCTCACCCTAACCTTAACCCTCAACATAACCTTAACCCTAACCCTAACCCGAATCCTAACCCTAACCCTAACTCTATCCTTCACCCTCAACCTAACCCTAACCTGAACCCTAACCCTCACCCTAACCCTGACGTAAACTCTAAAGCTGTCCCTAAACCTCACTCTGACCGTAATCCTCATTATAACCCTTAACCTCACCATAACCCTAACCCTAACCCTAACCCTAATCCTACCGCAAACCTAACCTTTACCCTCACCCTAACTGTCACTGTCACCTTTACCCTCACCCTAACCCTAACCATCACCCACACCCTAAAACTCACCCTTACCCGAACCGTCACCCTCACCATAACCTTACCCTATACCTCACCCTAAATGTAACCCTCACCCTAAACTTAACTCTAACACTCACCCTCATACTAACCTTAAACCTCACCTTAACCCTCACCCTAACCCTGACCCTAACACTAACGCTAACCCTAACCCTCAATCTCACCCTAACCCTCACCCTAACCCTTATCCTCACACTAACCCTAACCCTAAACCTAACCCTCACATTAAACCTAACACTCACCCTAACCCTAACACTACTCCTCACACTCACGCTCACCCTAACCATAACCATAAAACTAACCCACACACTAATCCTAAACATCACCCTCACCCTCACCATGACCCTCACCCTAACCCTCACCCTCACCCTCACCCTAACCCTCACCATAACCCTAACCCTCACCCTAAACCTAACTCTGACCCTCCCCCTCAACCTCACCCTAAGCCTAACCCTACACCTAAGCCTAATTCTGAACCTAACACTCACCCTCACCCTCACCCAAACCTAAAACAGCCTAACCCTAAGCCTAACCCTAGCTCTCACCTAACCCTTACACTCACTGTCACTCTAAACCTAATCCTCAACCTAAACCTAACCCCCACCCTAACCCTAAACCTCACCCTCACTTTCACCCTAAGCCTAACCCTACCCCTCACCCTAACACTCACCCTAACCTTAATCCTCACCGTAATCCTAAACTTAACCCTAGACCTCAGCCTCACACTAACCCTAAGCCTAAAACAAAACATAACCCTAACCTTAAACCTAACTCTCAACCTCACCCTCATCCTCATCATCACCCTCACCCTAACCTTCACCCTCACCCTCACCCTAACCCTAACCATAACCCTAACCCTCACCCTAAACCTGACTCTGACCCTCCACCTCACCCTCATCCTAAGCCTAACCCTAAACCTAAGCCTAATCCTAAACCTAACCCTCACCCTCAACCCCACCCTAAACCTAAACCTCACCCTACACCTCAAGATAACCCTCACCCTCAACCTAATTTAACGGTAACCTAACCCTCAGCCTAACCCTAAACCTAACCCTCACCCTCACCTTAACTATAACCCTCACCCTAACCCTATCCCTAACCGTAACCCTAAACCTCACCATAACCCTAACCCTAACACTAATGCTATCGTTAACCCTGACCTTCACCCTAAATCTCACTCTAACCCTTACCCTCACCCAAATCCTAACCCTAACCATAAAACTAAACCTCACCCTAACCCTCACCCTAATCCTCACCCTCTCCCTAACGCTCAGCCTAATCCTAACACTCACCGTCACCCTAACCCTCACCCTAAACCTTTCCTTCACCCTAAATATAACCCTAACCCTAACCCTCACACTAACCCTATCCCTCACCCTAACCCTAACCGTAACCCTCAGCCAAACCCTCTTCCTAACCCTAACCCTAACCCTAACTCTAACCCTCACCCACACCCTAAGGCTAAACTGAACCCTAACCCTCACCCTCACCCTTACCCTAACTCTATCGCAATCCCTAAACCTCACCCTCACCCTAAACCCCATCCTAACCCTTACCCTGACCATAACCTTATCCATAACCCTAACCGTAATCCTCACCGCAAACCTAACCCTCAACCTCACCCTAAACCTCACCGTCACCTTTCCCCTCACCCTTACCCTAACAGTCACCCACACCCTAAAATTCACCCTCACCAGAACCCTCACATTCACCCGAAACTTACCCTAGTCCTCACCCTAACCCTTCCCCTCACCGTCACTCTAACCCTCATATTAACCCTAATTCTCACCCTAACCCTAACCCTCACCCTCACCCTTACCCTCACCCTAACCCTATAACTAACCCTCACCCTAACCCTAAACCTAACCCTAACCCTACACCTCAACATAACCCTCAACCTCAACCTAATCCGAAAGGTAACTCTAACCCTCACCCTAACTCTAACCCTAAAACTAAAGCTATCCCTAACCTACACCCTCACCCTAACACTCACTCTAACCCTTACCCACACCCTAACCCTAACTGTCACCCTAAACCTAAACCTCACCCTAACCCTAACCCTCACCCTAAACCTAAGTCTAACGCTCACCCTCATACTAAACCTAACCCTCAACTTAAACCTCACCCTAACCCTCACCCTAACCTTAAAGCTAACCCTAAATCTCACACTCAAACTAACCCCCACCCTAAACCTTACCCTCACACTAACCCTAAAACTAACCCTAAACCTCACACTAAACCTAACCCTCACCCGAACCAAAACCCTAAACCTAACCCTACCTCTCAACATAAACCTCACCCTCAATCTCACCCTAACCCTAACCGTAAACCTAACCGTTCCCCTAACTCTAACCTAAACCCTAATCCTACTCCTAAACCTCACCCTCACCCTAACCCTCACTCTAACCCTTACCCTCACCCTAACCCGAAACCTAACTCTAACTCTAACTCTAACCCTGAAACTAAACCTCATCCTAACCCTCACCCTAACCCTAAACCTAACCCTAACAATCACCCTAACGCTCACCCAAAACCTAACCCTAACCCTAACACTACAGTCACCCTAACACTGACCCTAAACCTTTCCCTTACCCTAATCCTAATCCTAAAACTAATCCTAAACCTTACTCTAACCCTAACCCTCACCCTAAACGTAACCCTCAGCCAAACCCTCTTCCTAATCCTAACCCTAACCCTCAACCTAACCCTAAATCTAACCCTCAACCTATCCCTTACCCCAAACCTGAAACTCACCCTCACCCTCACACTCACCCTCACCTTCACCCTAAATCTAACCCTAACCCTAACCCTCACCCTGACCCTAACTCCAACCCTATACCTAACCCTCAAACTAACACTAACCCTCACCCTTACCCTAACCCAACCCTCACCCTAACGCTAACCCTAACCCTAATGCTATCCCTAAACCTCACCCTCGCCCTAACCGTAGCACTAACACGAAACCTTACCTTAACCCTCACCCTCACCCTACCCCTACCCCTCACCATACCCCTCATCCTAACCCTAACCCTAACCCTCACCCAAACCCTAACCTTCACCTTCACCCTAAACCTCACGTACACTCTCGCCCTCACCCTCAGCCTAACCCTAAAACTAACCCTAAATCTAACCCTCACCCTAACCCTAAACTTCACCCTCACCCTCACACTTACCCTCAGCATAACCCAAACACTAGCCCTAATCCTAACCCTAAACCTCACACTCACCCTCGCCCTAACTCTAACCCAAACCCTAAAGCTGACTTTCACACTAACCCCAACCCTATCCCTAACCCTCATCCTAACCCTAACCCTCACTCTAACCCTCACCCTAACCCTCACCCTATCCCTAACCCTAACCCTAAATCTCACCCTAACATTCACCCTCACCCTAACAATAATGCTAACCCTAACCCTCAACCTTACCCTTACCCTCGCCCTATCCCTTACCCTGACCATAACACTATACCTCACCCTCACCTAACCCTCATGCTAAACCTTAGGCTCACCCTAGTCCTCACCTAACCCCAACCCTAACCCTAACTTTAACTCTCAACCTAACCCCCACCCTAACCTTAATCCTAACCCTCAGGCTAACCCTAACCCTCATTCTCACCCTAACCCTCACCCTAACCCTTATACTCACACTAACACTAATCCTAACCATAACCCTAATCCTCAGCTTAACCCTAAGTGTAAACCTCACACTAAACCTAACCCTAACCCTAATCCTCACACTAACCATAACCCTAACCCTATCCCAATCCTTCTCCCTAAACCTCGCCCTTATTCGAACCCTATCCCTAACCCACATGCTAATGCTACCCCTAACCAGAACCCACACCCTTACCCTAACACTCACAAACACCCTAACTCTCACCCTTACCATCACCCTCACCCTAACTTTAAAAATAATCCAAACCCTCACACTAACCCTAACCCTCACCTTCACCCTCACCCTCACACTCACCCTCAACCTAACCCTAACCCTAAAAATAACAATAACCCTAACACTCACCCTCACATTCACCCTTACCCTAACCCTAACCCTAAAACTAACCATAACCCTCACCCTCACCCTAACCCTAACTCTAACCTAACACTCACCGTAACCCTCACACTAACACTCACGATAATCCTAACCCTCACTATCACCCTAACCCTCACCCTAATACTTACCTTCACCCTAACCCTAACCCTAACCCTCACACTAAACCCAACCCTCACTGCAACTCTACCCCTAAACCTAACCCTAATCCTACACCTAACCCTCACACTTACCCTGACCCTAAGCCTAACCCGAACCCTCACCTTGACCCTAAACCTCACCCTCAAACTTAACATCACACTAACCCTAACCCTCACCCTAAACCTAACATTAACCCTCTCCTAAACCTAACCCTCATCCTAACCTAAACCTAACCCTAAACCTCACCTTCACTCTAGCTCTCATTCTAACCGTAATCCTAACAAAAAACCTATACCTAACCCTAAAGCTCAAACTAACAGTAACGCTAACACTCACCCTCACCCTAACCCTAACCCTAACTCTAACCTAACACTCACCCTAACCCTCACACTAACAGTCACGATAATCCTAACCCTCACTATCACCCTAACCCTCACCCTAATACTTACCTTCACCCTAAACCTAACCCTAAGCCTCACACTAATCCTAACCCTAAACTTCACCCTAACCCTCACCCTCACCCTCACCCTAAACATTACCCTAAGTCTCACCCTCACCCTAACCCTCACCCTAAACCTTAACCTCATCCTAACCGTAACCCTAACCTTGATCCTCACACTAACCCTAAAATTACCAATAACCCTAACCCTTAAAGTAAACCTAAACCTCACCCTAACCCTAACCCTAACCCTCACCCTAACCCTCACCATCACCATCACCCTCAACCTAACCCTCACCCTCATCCTCAACCTAACCCTCACCCTCAACCTAAACATCACCCTAACCTTAACCCTCACCCTCATCCTAACCCTAACCCTAACCCTAACCCTCACCCTAAACTTACCCTAACCCTAACGATAATCCTAACCCTCACCCTTAACCTAAACCTCACCCTAACCCTTATCCTCACACTAACCCTAACTCTAACACTAACCCTAACCCTCACACTAACCCTAACCCTCCCGCTAACCCTAACAATACCCCTCACCCTAACCCTCACCCTGACCCTCACTCTAAATCTAACCCTCAACCTAAACTGAAACCGAACCCTCACAATTACCCTAATGCTCACCATCACCCTAAAGCTCAACCTAACCCTAACCCGAACCCACACACTAACCCTCACCCAAATCCTAACCCCAACCCTCACTCTTACCATAACACTCACACTAACCCTCAATGTCAACCTAATCCTCACCCTAAAAATAACGCTAACCATTACCTAACAGAAATCATCACCATCACCTTCACCCTAACCCTCACCCTCACCCTAAACCTAAACCTCAACCTAACCCTCTCCTTAACCCTAACGCTAACGCTAACCCTCACCCTCACCCTAACCCTCAACCTAATCCTATCTCAACACCTCACAATAAATCTCACGCTAACCCTAACACTAACCCTAACCCTCACCATAACCCTAAACTTAAACCTAACCCTCAAGCACACCCTAACCCTCAATTCACCCGAACCCTCACTCGAACCCTAACACTCATCCTCAACCTAAACCTCACTGTCACAATAAATATCACCCTCAACATCACCCTCACCCTCACCCTAACCCTAATCCTAAATCTATCCCTCACCATCACCCTAACCCTAACCCTAACCCTAACCTTCAACCTCACCCTAAACATTACCCTAAACCTAACCCTCATCCTAAACCTAACACTCACCCTAAGCCTAACCCTCACACTAACAATAAACCTAACCCTCACCCACACCCTCACCCTCACCCTAACCTTAACCATAACCTTAATCTTAACACTAACCCTCAACCTCAACCTAACCCTAACCCTAACCCTAATCCTAACCCTAACACTCATCTTCACCTTAAAACTTACCCTAACACTTACCCTCACCATAACCCAAACCCTATCCCTTACCCTAATCCTCACCCTATCCCTAATCCTCGCCTATTCCCTAACCCTCACCATCAACCGAACCCTCATCCTCACCCTAACACTCACACTAACCATAACCATAAAGCTAAACCTAAACCTAACCCTCAACCTCACCCTCATACTAACCCTAACCCTAAACCTAACCCTCACCCTCAACCTCACCCTAACACTCATCCTTAGCATAAACATAACCCTAACCCTCACCCTCACCCTAAAACTAACCCTAACTCTCACCCTACACCTTCCTCTCACCCTAACCCTCACCATAACCCTTATCCTCACACTAATACTAATGCTCACCCTATCCCTAACCCTAACGCTCAAACTAACCCTCACCCTCACCCTAACTCTAATGCTAACCGTAATTCTCATCCTCACCCTAACCCTCACCCTATCCCTTACAATCACCCTAACCATCACCCTCACCCTAACCCTCGCCCTTACCCTTACCCTCAAACTAACCCTATCCCTATCCTTAACCCTAAACCTAACCATAACCCTAACCTGCAAACTAAACCTAATCCTAACCCTAACGCTCACCCTAACACTCACCCTCACGCTCAACCTAATCCTAACCCTAACCCTAATCTTAACACTAAACCTCACCCTCACCCTAACCCTAACCCTCACTCTAACCCTTATCCTCACACTAACCCTAAAGCTCACCCTATACCTAAACCTAACCCTAACGCTTACCCTAACCCTCACCCTCACCCTTACTCTAATGCTAACCCTAACTCTCACCATCACCCTAACACACACCCTAAACCTAAAATTCTCCCTCAACCTAAACCTCACCCCAACACTTACCCTCACCCTAACTCCCAAACTAAACCTAATACTAAGCCTAATATTCACCCTAACCCTCACTTTCACCCTCACACTTACCCTAACCCTAACCCTCATCTTAACCCTAAACCTCACCCTCAACCTGACCCTCACCCTTACCCTTACCCCTACACTAACCCTATCCCTAACAATAACCCTAACCCTAATTCTCACCAGAACACTCACCCTCACTCTAACCCTCACACTCACACTAAACATCACCCTAACCCTAACACTCACCCTAACCCTAACCATAACCCTCACCTTTACCCTAACCCTAATTATAACCCTAACCCTCACACTAACCCTAACCATAACCCTCACCCTCACACTCACCCTAACCCTTACCCTCACGCTCACCCTAATCCTAACCCTAACCCTAACCTTAACCCACACCCTCACCTTAATCCTCACCCTAACACTAACCCTAACACTTACCTGACTGAAAACCTCACCCTCAACCTCACCCTCACCCTAACCCTCACCCTCAACCTAGCCCTCACCTTAACAATAACCCTAACCCTAACCCTAACACTCATCCTAACCCTAACCCTCACCCTCACCCTAACACTTACCCACATCCTAAACCTCACCCTAACCCTACCCCTTCCACTCTCCCTAAGCCTCACCCTAACCCTAACCCTAACCCTAATCCTAACCCACCCCTAAACCTCACCCGAACCCGACCCCAACCCTCACCAGAACCCTCATCCTCACCCTAAGCCTCACCCTACCCTGAACATCACCCATAACCTAACACACACCCTAATCCCAACATTAAACCCTAAACATCATCCACAACCTAAACCTCACCCTAACCCTAAAACTAACCCTAACCCTAACCATAACCTTCACACTAAATGTAACCCTCACCCTAACCCTAAACCTAACCCTAAGCTTCACTCTCACACTGAGCTTCAACCTCAGCCCAACCCACACCCTAACCCTATTCCTAATCCTAACCCTCACCCTCAACCTCACCCTAAACCTAACCCAAACCGTAACCCTCACACTCACCCTCACCCTATACATCAAACAAACCCTAACCCTCACCCTCACCCTGACCCTAACCCGCACCCTAAACCTAACCTCAGCTTAACCCTCACCCTCACCCTAATCCTCACCCAAAACCTAACCCTTACCTAACTGAAACCCTCACTGTCACCCTAAACCTCACCTTCACCCTCACCCTCACCCTCACCCTAACCCTAATCCAAACAATAATCCTAACCTAACCCTAACCATAAAATTCACCCTAAACCTAATCTTAACCCTAAACCTCAACCTCACCCTCACCATCACACTAACACTCCCCCTAACACTAACCCTAACCCTCACACTTACTTTCAACCTCACCCTCAGCCTAACACTAACCCTAAACTTAATCCTAACCCTAAACCTCACACTAATCCTAACGCTAACTCTAAGCCTCACCCTCAGCCTCACACTCACCCGCACCCTCAACCTAACCCTCACCCTCCCCCCACCTTCACACTAACCCTAAACCTCACACTAAACATCAACCTACCCCAAACCCTCACCCTAAACCTTACCCTCACACTAACCACAACCCTAACCTTAAACCTCACGCTAACCCTATCCCTAACCCTAACCCTGACCCTAACCCTAAACCTAAAGCTGACGTTCACACTAAACCCTACACTAACCCTAACCCTAACCATAACCATAACCCTAACCCTAACCCTCACCCTAACACTCACCGTAAACCTAAACGTAACCCTCATCCTAACCGTAAACCTCACCCTAAACCTCAACGTAAATTTTGCCCTCAATCTAACCCAAACACTACCCTAAGCCTAACACTCACACTAACACTAAGCCTAACCCACATCCTAACCCTAACCCTAACTGAAACCCTCACCCTCACCCTAACCCTCCCTAACCCTAACCCTCACCATAACCCTTAACTTAACCCTAACACTCACCATAACCCTAACCCTAACGCTAACACTAATCCTCACACTAAACCTAACCCTAACCCTCAGCGTAACCCTCATCCTAACCCTAACCCTAACCATAATCCTCACCCTCACCCTAACACTAACCCTAACCCTAACCCTCACAATAACCCTAACCCTAACGCAAACCCTAACCCTCAAACTAACCCTAACCCTAACCCTCAGCCTAAACCTCATCCTAAACCTAACCCTTACCCTAAACCTTACCCTCAACCTAATCCTATCCCTAAAAATAAACCTAAACCAAACTCTCACCCGAACACTCACCCTCACCCTAAACATCACCCTCACACTAAAAATTGCCCTAACACTAAAACTCACCGTAACCCTAACCAGAACCCTCACTAGAACCCTAACACTAACACTAACCCTAACCCTAACCCTCACCCTCACCCTCACCCTCACCCTAACCCTAACCCTCATCCTAACACTATCCCTCACCCTAACCCTAACACTAAAACTCACCCTCAACCTCACCTTAACCCTAAACCTAACCCTAACCCTCATCCTTACACTAACCCTAAACCTAATGCTAACCCTAAAATTCACAATCACACTAACCCTCACCCTAAACTTTACCGACACCCTAACCCTAACCCTAACCCTAACCCTCACACTAAACCGAACCCTCAAATTAACTCTAACCCTACGCCTTAGCCTAACACTCACCCTAAACCTAACCCAACCCTAATCCACACCCTATCATTAACCTTAATCCAAACCCTCACCCTAACCCTCACATTCACCCTAACCCTAAAGCTAACCCTGACCCTCACACTCACCCTAACCCTAACCCTAACCTTTACCCTGACCCTAAACCTAACCCTCACCCTAACACTTACCCACACCCTAAACCTAACCCTAACCCTAACCCTCACCCTCACCGTAACAATAACCCTAACCATCACCCTCGCCCTAACCCTCACCCCAAACTTTACCCTCACCCTAAACTTTATCCTAACCCTAAACCTAACCCTCACACTAACCCTAACCCTAACCCTCAGCCTATAAATAATCCTAACCCTAATCCTAACCCTAAACCTAACCCTAACCCTAAACCTAACCCTCACACTAACCCTAACCCTAACCCTCAGCCTAAGCCTCACCGTAACCCTAACCATAACCCTAACCCTTACCCTCACCCTCACCCACACCATAACCCTAACCCTCACCCTCACACTAACCCTCAACATAAACTTTATCCTCAAACTAACCCAAACCCTAAGCCTAAACCTAACACTCACACTAACCCTAACCCTAACCATCAGCCTAACCCTTATCCTAACCCTAAACCTAAACCTAACCCTCACCCTAACCCTAACCATAACCCTAATACTAACACTAACCCTCACCCTAATCCTCACACTCACCCAAACCTCACCCTAAACCTACCCCTACCCCTCTCCATAACCCTAACCCTAACCCTAACCCTCAAAGTAACCCTAACTCTACCCCTAACCCACACCCTAACATTAACCCTAAACCTAACACTAACCCTCACGCTAACCCTAACCCTCACCCACACCCTAACGCTTACCTTCACCCTCACCCGAACCCTCACCTGAACACTCATCCTCATCCTAAACCTAACCCTCACCCTAAACATCACCCAAACCCTAACCCAAACAATACCCCTAACCATATCCCTAACACTCACCCTCACCCTCACTCACACCTTAAACCTTACCCTCAACTTAACCCTAACCATTAACCTAGCCATAACGCTCACACTAACCGTAACCCTCACCCTCACCCTAACCCTAACCCTAACTATCCCCCTCACCCTGACCGTCACCCTCAGCCTAAACCTAACCCTAACCCTATTCCTAATCCTAACCCTCACCCTCAACCTCACCCTCACCCTAAAACTAAACCTAAACCTAACCCTCACCCACACCGTCACCCTCACCCTGAACTTAAACCTAACCCTAACCCTCACCCACACCCTCACCCTCACCCTCACCCTAACCCTAACACTCACCTTAACCCTCATCCTCACCCTAAACATCACCCTAAACCTAACCCTCACCTTAACCCTAACCCTATCCCTCACCCTAAACCTAAGCTCAGCTTATCCCTCACCCTCACCCTAATCCTATCCCTCACCCTAACCCATACCTAACCGAAACCCTCACCCTCACCGTAACCATCACCCGTACCCTAGCCCTCACCTTAAACCTAACCCTAATCCAAAATCTCAAGCTCAACCTCCCCTTCCCCTTCAACCTTACCCTAAACCTAACTTTAATCCTAACCCTAACACGCAACACCACCCTAACCCTAACTCTAACCCTAACCCTAACACTAACACTAACCCTCACCTGAACCCTCACCCTAACCCTAAACCTAACCCTAACAATAACCCTAACCCTAGCCCTAACCATAACCCTAACCCTAAAACTCACCCTAATTCTAATCCTAACCCTAACCCTCACCTTCACCCTCATCCTAACCCTCACCCTCACCTTGACCCTCACCATCACACTAACCATCAAACTAACCCTAACCCTCACCCTAAATCTAAACCTAACCTAAATCCTCACCCTATCCTTAAACATAACCCAAACCATCACCACAACCCTCACACTCACCTAACCCTAATGCTAAACCTAACCCTCAACCTCACCCTAAACCTCACCCTAAACTTACCTTCGTCCTAACCCTAACCCTCACCCTCAAACTAACCCTCACCTAACACTTACCCATACCCTAAACCTCACCTTAACCCTATCGCTAACCCTCACCCTAACCTTAACCCTAACCCTAAACCTCACCCTCTCCCTAACACTCAACCTGAATTTTATCCTCATCCTAAACCTAATGCTAAACCTTACCCTAACCCTCACACTAACCCTAACCCTAACCCTCAAACTAACCCTCATCCTAACCCTCATCCTAACCCTAACCCTCACCCTGCCCTAAACCTAACCCTCAACCTAACCCTAACCGACACCCACACCCTCCCCATCACCCTCAGCCTAATCGTTATCCTAACCCTAATCCTAAACCTCACCCTCACCGTCACCCTAACTCTAATGCTAAACCTAACCCTAACACTCACCGAAACCCTCACCCTAACCCAAATCTATCCCTATCCCTCACCCTTACCCTACCACTCTCCCTATACCTCACCCTCACCCTAACACTAAACCAAAGCCTAACCCTCACCCTAAACCTCACCGTAACCCTAACACTAACCCTAACCCTCATCCTCACCCTAAACATCATCCTAACCCTTACTCTCACCATAACCCTAAACCTTACCCTAACCCAAACCCTCACCCTAACCCTAACCCTCACCCACACCCTAACTCGCAACCTGACCCGAACCCTTACCCTCACCCTAACACTCTCCCTAACCCTAACCTAACCCTAATCCTAAACCTAACCCTCACCCTCAAACTCACCCAAACCCTAAACCTAACCCTAACCCTAACCCTCACCCTAACCCTAACCCTCACAATCACCCTACAACTCCCCCTAACTCTAACCCTACCCTTCTCCCTAACCCTAACCCTAACCCTCAACCTAACCCTGACCCTACCCCTAACCCTCACCCTCACACTAAACCTAACCCTAACGCTAACCCTCAACCTAATCCTAATCCTCACCCACACCCTATCCCTCACCCTCACACTCACCCTCAACCTCACCCGAACCCTCATCCTCTCCCTAAACCTCAATCTCACCCTAAACATCACCCAAAACCTAACACTCACCCTAATCCTAACCCTAACCCTAACCCTCACCCTAACCTCCCCCTAATCCTTACACTCACCCTTTCCTTAATCGTAACCATAACCATAACCCTCACACTAACCATAACTCTAATAACTCTAACCCTAATGTTAACCCTAACCCTAACCTTCACCCTCACCCTGACCCTCACCCTCAGCCTAACGCTAACCCTAACACTATTCCTAATTCTATTTCTCACCCTCAACCAGACCCTAAACCTAACCCAAACGCTCACCCTCACCCTAACCCTCACCCTCACCCTAACACTTACCATCAACATCACCCTAAACATCACCCTAACCCTAACCCTCACACTAACCCTAACCCTCACCGTAATGCTAACCCTCACCCTAACCCTAACACTAACCCTAACGCTAACCCTAAACCTCACCCTCACCCTAACCCTCAACCTAAATCTTATCCTCACAGTAACAATAAGTCTCACCCTAACCCTAACCCTAACCCTAAACCTAACCCTAAACCTAAACATCACCCTCACCCTAACACTCACCGTCACCCTAAGCCTCACCCTAAGCCTAACCCTCAAGCAAACCCTAACCCTCACCCTCACCCGAACCATCACCCTCACCCTAATACTCCCCCTCACCCTAACCCTCACCCTCACAATAAACATCACCTAATCCTACACCTCAGCCTAACCCGAACCCACTACCTAACCCTAACGCTCACCCTGACCTTCACCCTCAACCTAACCCTGACCATAACCCTCACCATAACCCTAAGCGTCACCCTAAATCTAACTCTCACACTAACCCTAACCCTCACACTAACCGTAACCCTAATCCTCACCCTCACCTCACCTTCATCCTAACCCTAAACCTAATCTTAATCCTAACACTAACCTTAACCCTCAACTTAACCCTAAACCTCACCCTAACCCTTACCTTCACCATAACCCTAACCCTAACCCTAAACCTACCCCTCAGCCTTACCCACACCAAAAACGTAACGCTGACCCTAAGCCTAACCCTAACCCTCAACCTAACCCTAACCCTAACCGTAACCCAAACCCTCACACTAATCATAACCATAACCCTCATCCTCACCAACACCCTCATCCTCACCCTAACCCTCATCCTAACACTCACCCTCACCCTCACCCTCACCCTAACCCTCACCCTAACCCTAACCCTAAACCTAACCCGCACCCTAACACTGACCCTTATCCTAAACCTAACCCTAACCCTAAATCTCAACCTAACCCTAACCCTAAACCTAAACCTCACCCTCACCCTAACCCTAACCCTCACCCTCACCCCCACACTCACCCTAACCCTAAACCTAACCCTAAACCTGACCCTAACCCTCACCCTCACGCTGACCCGAACCCTCACCATCACCCTCACTCTCAAACTCACACTCACCCTAACCCTCACCCTCACCCTCACCGTAAACATTACCCTAACCCTAACCTTCACCCTCACCCTAACCCTAACCCTAACCCTAATCCTAACCCTCACCCTAACCGTAACGATAACCCTTACCCTCACGTTCACCCTAAAACTCACACTAAGGTTTTATCCTCATACTAACCCTAACTGTAACCCTAACTCTAACCTTCACACTAACCCTAACCCCCTCCCTAAACCTAATTGTAACACTCACCCTCACCCTAAGCCTCACTGTCACCCTAACCCTCACCATAAACCTAACCCTAAACCACACCCTAGCCCTCACCCTCACCCTCACCCGAACCGTCACCCTCACCCTAACCCTCAGCCTCACCCTAAACCTCAACCTAATCCTAAGCCTCAATCTAACCCTAACCCTAACTCTCAATCTATCCCTAACACTGAAAAGAACCCTCATCCTCAACCTAATCCTCACCGTAACCCTAAACCTAATCCTTCCCTAACTGAAAACCTCACCCTCACACTCACATTCACCCTAACCCACAACCTCACCGTAGCCCTAACCCTAAACCTAAAACTCACCCTAACCCTAACCTTAAACCTAACCCTCACCCTCACCCTAACCCTAACCCTACCCCTCACCCTAAACCTCACCCTAACCCTAATCCTAACCCTAACCCTTACTATAACCCTAATCCTAAACCTCACCCTAACCCTCACCTTAACCCTAAACATAACACTAACCCTCACCCAAATCTTAATGCTAACCATAACCCTCACCCTCACCCTAACCCTCACTCTTGTCCTCATCCTAAACCTTACCCAAACCCTAATCCTAACCCTAACACTAGCCCTCACTCTAAACCTCACCCTAACCCTTATGCTCACTCTAACCTTAAACCTAACCCTCACCCTCCCCCTTCCCCTAATTCTAACCCTAAACTTAACCCTCAATCTAACCCTAACACTTACCCTAACCCTAACCCTAACCCTCACCCTAACCCTAACCCTAACCCACACCCTCACCCTCACCCTCACTCTCACCATAACCCTAACCCTAACCCTAACCTTCACCCTAAACCTCACCCTAACCATAACACTAACCCTAACGATAACCCTAATGATAACCCTCACCCTGTCTAATGCTTACCCTAACCCTAACTCTAAATCTCACCCTCACCCTAACCCTCACCATCACCCTAAATTTCACCCAAACCCGAATCCGAACCCTAACCCTAATCCTAATACTAACCCTCACACTCACCCTAACCCTCACCCTCAAACTCACCCTCACGTTAACCCTCACCATCACCCTAAAATTCACCCTAAACCTAACCCTCACCCTCACCATCACCCTAACCCTAAACGTCACCCTAACCCTAACACTTACCCTAACCCTTACCCTAACCCTTAGAAAAACAATCACCCTTACCCTAACCCTAAAATTAACCCTCACCCTCACCCTCATCCTCACCCTCACCCTAAACCTAATCCTCACCCTAACCCAAACCCATAACCTAACCCTAACCCTACCCCTCACCCTAACCCTCATGCTCAGCCTAACCCTAAACCTAAACCTCACTCTAACACTTACCCCAACACTAACCCTTAGCCTCACCTTAACCCTAACCCTAACCCTAATCCTTACCTAACTGAAAACCTCACCCTCACCCTCAGACTCACCCTAACCCACACCCTCACCGTAGCCCTCACCCTAAACCTAAACCTCACCCTAACCCTAACCCTAAACCTCACCCTCACCCTCACCCTACCCCTAACACTAACCATCACCCTAACGCCCACCCTCAACCTAACCCTCACCCTAAAACTAACCCTCACATTAATCCTCACCCTAAACCTAATTCTAACCCTAACCCTCACCCTCACCCTAACCCTCAACCTAACCCTTAACCCTAACCCTAACCCTAACCTTTACACTAACCCTAACCCTTACACTAAGCCTAACCCTACCTCTCACCGTAACCCTCATCCTCAACCTAACCCTAAAACTAACCCTAACCCTAACACTAACCCTCATCCTAACTCTGACCCTAACACTCACCCTAACCCTAACATTCACAATAACCCTCACATTCAACCTAATCCTCACCCTAACAATAACCCTGACTCTTACCTAACAGGAACCCTCAAGTTCACACTCATTCTCAACCTAACACTCACACTCACACTAGCCGTCATCTTAACCCTAACCGTAAAATTAACCCTAATCTTCACCCTCACCCTCACCATCACCCTTAGCCTTACCATAACCCTAACCCAATTCGTAACCCTTACCCTCACATTCACCCTCAAACTCTCTCTATACCTCACCCTCACCATAGCCCTCACCCTGAACCTAAACCTCACCCTAACCCTAAACCTAAACCTCATTCTTACACTAACCCTAACCCTAACCGTAACACTAACCCTAAACCTAACCCTAGCCCAAATCCTAACCCTAACCCTAAACCTAAAACTCACCCTGATCCTAATCCTAACCCTAACCCTCACCCTCACACTAACCCTCACACTAACACTAACCCTCACCCTAACCCTAACCCTAACCCTCATCCTGACTCTCACATTCAGCCTAACACTTAACAAAACCCTAATGCTAACCCTAACCATCACACTCACCCTAACCCTAATCCTGACAATAACCCTCACCATCACCCTCACCCTCACACTCACCCTAAACCTCACCCTCAATCTCATCCTCACCCCAACCCTCACCATCACCCTAAACTTCACCCCAACCCTAACCCTAACCCTAAACCTAACCCTAACCCTCACCCTCACCCTAAACCTAACCCTAAACCTCACTCTAAACCTAACCCTAACATTAACCCACAGCCTAACCCTAACTCCAACTCTCACCCTAACCCTAACTCTTACCCTAACCCTAACCCTAATCCTAACCCTCACCCTAACACTAACTCTAACCCTCACTCTAAACCTAACGGATACCCTAACCCTATACCTAAACCTTACCCTAACCCTAAACCTAACCCTAACCCTAACCTTCAACCTCAACCTCACCCTAAACTTAACCCTAACTCTCACACTCACCCTAACCCTAATCCTAACCCTAACCCACACCCTCACTGACAACCTCACCCCAGCACTCACCGTCAACCTCACCTTCATCCTAACCCTCAAACTAACCCTAACCCTCACCCTCATCCTCACCTTAACCCTCACTCTAAAACTTACCCTCATCCTCACCCTAACCGTAATTCTCACCCTAAACCTAAACCTCAAGATCACCCTCACCCTCACTGTAAACGTCACCCAAACACTAACCCTCACCCAAAACCTAACCCTAACTCTAACCCTCTACCTAACCCTAACGATAAACCTTTCCCTCATGCTCACACTAAAACTCACCTTAAGCTTTATCCTCATACTAACCCTAACTCTAACCCTAACACTAACCATCACACTAACCCTAATCCTCTCCCTAACCCTAAACCTACCCCTCAACCTAACCCTCATCGTAAAGCTAACACTAACCCTAAACCTCACCCTAACCCTAATCCTAACACTCAACCTCACACTAACCCTCACCATCACCCTAACCCTCACCATAAACCTAACCCTAAACGACACCCTAACTCTCACCCTCACCCTCACCCCAAATCTCACCCTCACCATAACACTGAGCCTCATCCTAAACATCACCCTAAACCTAACCCTCAATCTAACCCTAACCCTAACCCTCACCCTAACCCTAACACTCAAACTAACCCTCACCCTCAACCTAAACCTTACCCTAACCATAACCCTAACCCTTACCTAACGGAAAGGCTCACCCTCACACTCACACTCAACCTAACACTCACCATCACTGTAGCCCTCACCCTAAACTTAAACGTCACACTAACCCTCACCCTCACCTTCACCCTAACCTTAACCCTAACCCAAACCCTCACTCTAACCCTCAACCTAACCCTAACCCAAACTATAACCATAACCCTCAACCAAACTCTAACCTTTACCCTAACCCTAACACTAAGCTAAATCTCACCCTAACCCTAAACCTAACCTCAACCCTCACTCTAAACCTAAACCAAACCCTCACCCAAACCCCCACACTCACCCTAACCCTAACCCTAAACCTAACCCTCACATTAATTAATCCTCACCCTACACCTAATGCTAACCCTAACCCTCACCCTCACCCTAACCCTCAACCTAACCCTTACCCTCAACCTGGCCCTAACCCTAACCCTAACACTAACCCTCACACTAACCCTAACCCTCACACTAATCCTAACTCTCCCTCTCACCGTAAACCTCACCCTCACCCTAACCCTAACCCTAACACTCTACCTAAACTTAACGATAAACCTTACCCTCATGCTCACTCTAAAACTCCCCCTAAGCTTTAGCCTCATACTAACCCTGACTCTAACCCTAACTCTAACCGTCACACTAACACTTACACTCTCACTACCCCTAATCCTACCCCTCAACCTAACCCTCATCGTAAACATAACCCTAACCCTAACCCTAACCCTCACCCTCACCCTAACCCTCACCGTCACCCTAACCCTCACCATAAACCTAACACTAAATGACACCCCAACCCTCACCCTCACCCTCACACCAACCCTCACCCTCACCGTAACACTCAGCCTCACCCTAAACATCATACTAAGCCTAACCTTCAATCTAACCCTAATCCTAACCCTCACCCTAACTCAAACACTCAAACTAACCCTCACCCTCAACCTAATGCTCACCCTAACCATAACCCTAACCCTTACCTAACGGAAACCCTCACCCTCACCCTCACACTCAACCTAACACTCACCATCACTGTAGCCCTCACCCTAAACCTAAACGTCACACTAACCCTCATATTCACCTTCACCCTAAACCTAACCCTAACCCCAAAATTCATTCTAACTCTCAACCTAACCCTAACACTAACTATAAACATAACCCTCAACCAAACTCTAACCCTTACCCTAACCCTAACCCTAAGCTAAATCTCACCCTAACCCTAACCCTAACCCCAACCCTCACCCTCACCCTAACCCTCACCTTAACACTAACCCTAACACTCACCCTCACCCTATACCTAACACTACACCTAACCCTCACCCTCACCGTAACCCTCACCCTAACCCTTATCCTCACACTAAGCATAACCCAAACCCTAACCCTCACCCTCAACATCACCCTAACCCTAACCCTTACGCTCACCCTCACCATCACCCTAAACATAACCCTAAATGTAACACTTACCCTAACCCTAACATTTACCCTAACCTTAACCCTAACCTTCAAAATAACCCTCACCCTAACCCTAACCCTAAACCTAACCCTCAACCTCACCCACACCCTCATCCGAACCCTAATCCTAACCCTCAAAATAACCCTCTCCCTAACACTAACCCTAAACGTAAACCTCACCATCACCCTAACCCTAACCCTCACACTAATCCAAACCCTCACCCTAACCCTAACCCTACCCCTCACCCTAAAACTCACCCTCAGCCTAACCCTAAATCTATACGTCACTCTAAACCTAACCCTAACCCTAACCCTTACCCTCACCCTAAACCTAACCCTAATCCTTACCTAACTGAAAACCTCACCCTCACCCTCAGACTCAACCTAACCCACACCCTCACCGTAGCCCTCACCCTAAACCTAAACCTGACCCTAACCCTAACCCTAAACCTCACCCTCACCCTAACCCTAACCCTAACCCTAACCCTAACCCTCATCCAAATCCTCACCCTCATCCTAACCCTACCCTAAAACTAACCCTCACATTAATCCTCACCCTAAACCTGATGCTAACCCTAACCCTCACCCTCACCCTAACCCTGAACTTAACCCTTACCCTCAACCTGACCCTAACCCTAACCCTAAGCCTAACCCTCACACTAAAGCTATCCCTCACACTAACCCTAACCCTACCTCTCACCATAAAACTCACCCTCACCCTAACTGTAAACCTAAGCCAAACCCTAACCCTCAGCCTAACTCTGACCCTAACTTTAACCCTAACCCTAACATTCACACTAACCCTCACATTCAACCTAATCCTCACCCTAACAATAACCCTAACTCTTACCTAACTGTTATCCTCACGTTCACCCTCATTCTCACCCTAAAACTCACACTCACACTAGCTGTCATCTTAACCTAACCCTAACCCTAACCCTAATCTTCACCCTCACCCTAAATGTCACCCTCAGCCTTGCCATGACCTTACCCCAATTTGTATCACTTACCCTCACACTCACCCTCACACTCACCCTAAACCTCACCCTCACCATAGCCCTCACCCTGAAACTAAACCTAACCCTAACCCTAACCCTAAACCTCATTCTTACCCTAACCCTAACCCTAACCCTAACAATAACCCTAACCCTAACCCTAATCCTAATTCTAACCCAAATCCTAACCCTAACCCTACACCTAAAACTCACCCTGATCCTAATCCTAACACTAACCCTCACTCTCACTGTCACCGTCACCCTAACCCTGACACTCAACCTCACCCTCACCCTAACCCTCACACTAACCCTAGCCCTCACACTAACCCTAACCCCAACCCTCACCCTCACACTCACACTCAGCCTAACACTTAACCAAAGCCTAATCCTAACCCTAACCGTCACACTCAACCTAACCCTAATCCTAACAATAACCCTCACCATCACCCTCACACTCACCCTAAACCTCACCCTCAACCTCACCCTAACCCTAACCCTCACCATCACCCTAAACTTCACCCCAAACCTAACACTCACCCTCACACTAACCCTAACCCTAACCCTCACCCTCACCGTAACTTTAACCCTAAACCTCACTCTAAACCTAACACTAACCCTAACCCTCACCCTAACCCAAACACTAACCCTCACCCTAACCCTAACTCTTACCCTAACTGTAACCGTAACCTTAACCCTCACCCTAACCCTAACTCAAACCCTCACCCTAAACCTAATGCTTACCCTAACCCTAAACCTAACCCTTAACCTCATCCTAACCCTAACCCTAACACTCAACCTCATACTCATCCAAAACTTAACCCTTACTCTCACACTCCCCTAACCCTAATCCTAACCCTAACCCACACCTTAACTGTCACCCTCACCCCAGCACTCACCGTCAACCTCAACTTGACCCTAACCCTAACCTTAACACTAACCCTCACCCTAAAACTAACACTAACCCTAACCCTCACCCTCACCCTAACACTCACCCTAACCCTTATCCTCAAACTAACCCTAACCTAAAACCTAACCCTCACCCTAACCCTAACCCTAAACCTAACCCTCACCCTAACCCTAACACTTACCCTAACCCTAAGCCTAACCCTCACAATAACCCTCACCCTAAAACTAACCCTAAACCTTACCCTCATATTAATCCTCACCCTAAACCTAATGCTAATCCTAACCCTCATCCTCACCCTAACCCTCAACCTAACCCTTACCCTCAACCTGACCCTAACCCTAACTCTAACTCTTACACTAACCCTAACCCTCACACTAACCCTAACCCTAACTCTCACCGTAACCCTCACCCTCACGCTAACCCTAAACCGAACCCTCACCCTAACTCTAACCCTAACTCTGACCCTAACACTCACTCTAACTTAACCTAACATTCACACTAACCCTCACATTCAACCTAATCCTCGCCCTAACATTAACCCTAACTCTTACCTAACCGAAACCCTCACGTTCACCCTCATTCTCAACCTAACACTCACATTCACTCTAGCTGTCACCTTAACCCTAACCCTAACCCTAACCCTAATCTTCACCCTCACCCTCACCGTCACCCTCAGCTTTACCAGAACCCTAACCCAAATCGTAACCCTTACCCTCACACTCACCCTCACACTCTCCCTAAACCTCACCCTCACCATAGCCCTCACCCTGAACCTAAACCTAACCGTAAACCTCATTCTTACCCTAACCCTAACAATAACCTTAACCCTAACCCTAATCCTAGTTCTAACCCAAATCCTAACCCTAACCCTATACCTAAAACTCACCCTGACACTAATCCTAACCCTAACCCTCACCCTCACACTCACACTCAGCCTAACACTTAACCAAACCCTAATCCTAACCCTAACCGTCACACTCTCCCTAACCCTAATCCTAACAATAACCCTCACCATCACCCTAACCCTCACCCTCACCCTAACCCTAACCCTAAACCTAACTCTAACATTAATCCAAACCCTAAACCTAATGCTAACCTTAACCTTCACCCTCACCGTAACCCCCAACCTAACCCTTACCCTCAACCTAACCCTAAACCTAACCATAACCCTAACCCTAACACTAACACAAACCCTCACAATAACCCTAACCCTACCTCTGACCGTAAACCTCACACTCACACTAATCCTAAACCTAACCCTAACCCTAACCCTCACCCTAACTCTGACCCTAAGACTCACCCTAACCCTAACATTCACACTAACCCTCACATTCAACCTATTCCTCACCCTAACATTAACCCTAACTCTTACCTAACCGAAACCCTCACGTTCACCCTCATTCTCAACGTAACACTCACACTCACGCTAGCCATCACCTTAAACCTAACCCTAACCCTAACCCTAATCTTCACGCTCACCCTCACTGTCACCCTCAGCCTTACCAAAAGCCTAAACCAATTCGTAATCCTTAACCTCATACTCACCCTCACACTCACCCTAAACCACACCCTCACCATAGCCCTCACCCTGAACCTAAACCTCACCATAACCCTAACCTTAACCCTAACCCTCACCCTCACCCTCACACTCAGCCTAACACTTAACCAAACCCTAAGCCTAACCCTAACCCTCACACTCACCCTAACCCTAATCCTAACAATAAAACTCACCATCACGCTCACCCTCACCCTAACCCTCACCCTCAACCTCAACCTCAACCTAACCCTCACCATCACCTTAAATTTCACCCTAACCCTAAACCTCACCCTAACCCTAAACCTAACCCTAACCCTCAACCTCACCCTAACCCTAACTCTAATCCACACTCTAAACCTAACCATAACCTTAACCCTCACCCTAACCCAAACATTAACCCTCACCGTAACCCTAACTCTTAGCCTAACCCTAACCCTAACCCTCACCATAACCCTAACTCTAACACTCACCCTAAACCTAATGCTTACCCTAACACTAAACCTAAAGTTTACCCTCAACTTTACTTAACGCTAACCCTTACCCTCAACTTTACCCTCACCCTAAACTTAACCCTAACTCTCACACTCACCCTAACCCTAATCCTAACCCTAACCCACACCCTCACTGTCACCTCACCCTAACACTCACCGTCAACCTCACCTTCCCCCGAAACCTCAAACTAACCCTAATCCTCACCTCACCCTCACCCTAAACCTAACCCTAAAATTAACCCTCATCCTCACCCTAAACCTAAACCTCAAGTTCACCCTCACCCTCACCCTCAACCTCATCCTAAACCTCACCCTCAACTTCACCCTCAGCTTAAACCTCAACCTCACCGTAAACATCACCCAAACCCTAACCCTCACCCTAAACCTAACCCTAACCTTAACCCTCACCCTAACCCTAACGATAAACCTTACCCTCATGCTCAACCTAAAACTCACCATAAGCTTTATCCTCATACTAACCCTAACTCTAACCTTAATGCTAACCGTCACACTAACCCGAACACTCTCCCTAACCCTAATCCTACCCATCAAACTAACCCTCATCGTAAACATAACCCTAACCCTAACTCTAACCCTAACACTAACCCTAATCCTCACCCTCACCCTAACACTCACCGTCACCCTAACCCTCACCACAAACGTAACCCTAAACCACACCCTAACCCTCACCCTCAACCTCAGCCGAACAGTCACGCTCACTGCAACTCTCAGCCTCACCCTAAACATCACCCTAACCATAACCCTCAATCTAACCCTAACCCTAACCCTAACACTGAAACTAACTCTCACCATCAACCTAATCCTCACCCTAAACATAACCCTAACCGTTACCTAACAGAAAGAATCACCCTCACCCTCACACTCAACCTAACACTCACCATCATCGTAGCCCTCACCCTAAACCTAAACGTCACACTAACCCTCACCCTCACCTTCACCGTAACGCTAACCCTAACCCTAACCCTCACTCTAATCCTCAACCTAACCCTAACCTTAACCATAATCATAACCCTCACCCTAACTCTAACCCTTATCCTAACCCTAATCCTAACCCTAAATCTCACCCTAACCCTAACCCAAACTCAAACCCTCACCCTCACCCTAACCCTCACCTTAACACTAACCCTAACACTAACCCTCAACCTAAACTTAAAACTAACCCTAAGCCTCACCCTCACACTAACCCTGACACTAACCCTTATCCTCACAAAACCTCACCCTCACCCTCACCATCACACTAACCCTAACCCTTACCCTCACCCTCACCATCACCCTAACCCTAACCCTAAACCTAACCATCACACTAACCCTAACACTTACCCTAACCCTAACCCTAACCCTCACAATAACCCTCACCCTAACACTAACCTTAAACCTAACCCTCACCCTCACCCTCACCCTCACCCTCACCCTAACCCTAACCCTCACCCTAACCCAAACCCTCACCCTAACACTAACCCTACCCCTCACCCTAAACCTCACCCTCAGGCTAACCCTAAACCTATACCTCACTCTAAACCTAAACCTAACCCTAACCCTTACCCTCACCCTAAACCTAACCCTAAACCTAACCCTAATCCTTACCTAAATGGAAACCTCACCCTCACCCTCAGACTCACCCTAACCCACACCCTCACCGTAGCCCTCACCCTAAACGTAAACCTCACCCTAACCCTAACCCTAAACTTCCGACACTCCCTCACCCTAAACCTAACCCTAACCGTAACCTAACCTTCACCTTTACCCTCACCCTCACCCTAACCCTACCCTAAAACTAACCCTCACATTAATCCTCACCCTAACCCTAACGCTAACCCTAACCCTCACCGACACCCAAATCCTCAACCTAACACTTACCCTCAACCTGACCCTAACCCTAACCCTTTACCCTAACCCTCACACTAACCCTAACGCTCACACTAACCCTAACCCTACCTCTCATCATAACCCTCAACCTCACCATAACCCTAAACCTAACCCTAACCCTAACCCTCACCCTAACTCTGACCCTAACACTCACCCTAACCCTAACCCTCACACTAACCCTCACATTCAACCTAATCCTCACCCTAACAATAACCCTAACTCTTACCTAACCGAAACCCTCGCCTTCACCCTCATTCTCACTGTAACACTCACACTCACGCTAGCCCTCAACTTAACCGTACCCCTAACCCTAACCCTAATCTTCACCCTCACCCTCACCGTCACCCTCAGCCTAACCCTCACACTTACCCAAATCCTCAACCTAACCCTCAACCTCACCCTCACCCTAACCCTAACCCTAAACCTAACCTTCACCCTCACTCTCACTGTCATCCTCAGCTTTACCATAACCCTAACCCAAATCGTAACCCTTACCCTCACCGTCTCCCTCACACTCACCCTAAACCACACCCTCACCATAGCATTCACCCTAAACCTAAAACTAACCCTAAATGTAACCCTAAACCTCACTCTTACCCTAACCCTAAACCTAACCCTAACAATAACCCAAACCCTAACCCTAATCCTAACCCTAACCCTCATCCTAACCCTAACGGTAACCATCACACTCACTCTAACCCTATCCCTTAACCTAACAATAACGCTCACCATCATCCTCACCCTAACCCTCACCCTAACCCTAACCCTAACCCTACCCCTCACCCTAAACTTCACCTTAAACCTAACCCACTCCCACACCCTAAACCTCATGCTAACCTGAACCTTTACCCTCACCCTAGCCCTCACCCTCACCTGAAACATCACC
Source organism: Dipodomys merriami (assembly GCF_024711535.1). Taxonomy (NCBI): domain Eukaryota; kingdom Metazoa; phylum Chordata; class Mammalia; order Rodentia; family Heteromyidae; genus Dipodomys; species Dipodomys merriami. The sequence continues at coordinate 1,796,214 of NW_027203259.1, forward strand.
CTCACACTCACCCTAATCCTAACCTTAATCCTAACCCTCAACCTAACAGTAACCCTCACCCTCACATTCACCGTCAACCTAACACTCACCCTAAACCTAAACCTAACCCCCAACCTAACCCTCACCCGAACCCAAACCCGAACCCTCACCTGAACCCTCACCCTCACCCTAACACTCAGCCTCACACTAAACATCACCCTAACTCTAACCCTCATTCTAAACCTAACCCTAACCCTAACACTAACCATAACCCAAACCCTTACCTAACCGAAAACCTCACACTCACCCTCACACTCACCCCAACCCTCACCCTCACTGCAACCCTGACCCTAAACCTAAACCTCAACATAACCCTAACCCTAACCCTCACCCTAACCCTAACCCTAACCCTCACCCTAACCCTAACCCTAACCCTAACTGTAACCGTAACCCTAACCCTCACCCTAACCCTCACCCTCATCCAAACCCTAATGCTAACTCTCACCCTCACCCTCGCCCTCACCCTCATGCTATCCGTTACCCTAACCGTAACCCTAACCCTAACCCTCACCTTCACCGTAACCCTAACCCTAACCCCAATATTCACCGTCACTGTAACCTTCACCGTCACCCTCACCCTAACACTCACCGTCACCCTAAACATCACCCTAACCCTAACCGTCACCCTAACCCTAACCTTTACCCTAATGCTAACACTAGCCCTCACCCTCACCCAAACCCTAACCCTAACACAAACCCTCAACCTAACCTAACCCTAAACCTAACCCTAACCCTCACAATAACCCCAACCCTAACCATATTACTCTGCCTAACCCTCACCCTACACCTAACCCCAACACTAATCCTCACCCTATCCCTAACCTTAACTCTAACCGTCACCCTAACTTCACCCTCACAGTAACCCTGATGCTACAAATAAACCTCAACCTCACCCTAAACCTCGCCCTTACCCTTACCCTCACCTTAACCCTACCCTCACCCTCACCCTAACCCTCACCCTAACCCTTACCCTCACACTAACCCTAACCCTCACCCTAACCCTAAACCTACCTCTCAAACAAACCCTCACCCTAACCCTAACCCTTTCCCTAACGCTAACCATAACATTAACCCTCACCCTCATACTAAACAACACTCTAACGCTACCCCTCACCCTAACCCTAACCCTAGCCCTCACCCTAACCCTACCCCTCAACCTAACCATCACCCTCCCCTAATCCTCACCCTAAATCTAACCCTAACCCTTACATAAACGAAAACCTCACCCTCAACCTAACCCTCACTATAACCCTTAACCTCACCCTAAACCTAACATTAAACCTCAACCTAAACCTAACCGTCAACATAACCCTAAACCTACCCCTCACCCTAACTCTCACCCTAACCCTCACCGTCACCCTAACCCTCAGACTTACCCGAAAGCTAACCCTAAACCTCACCCTAAACATCACCCTAACCCTAACCTTCACCCGAACCCTCACCCTCACAATAAACATCACCCTAACCCTACCCCTCAGCCTAACCCTAACACTCTACCTAACCCTAAACCTCACCCTGACCCTCACCCTAACCCTTAGCCGAACCCTAATCCTCAACCGAAAAATAACCCTCACCCTAACCCTAACCCTCACACTAACCCTAACCCTAAACCCACCCTCACCCTCACCCTCACAATACCCCTAACCCTAACCCTAATCTTAAAACTGATCCTCACCCTCACCCTCACCCTAACAGTAAACCTAAGCCTAAACCACAGCTTCACTCTCACACTTACCCTCACACTCACCCTAAACCTCACCCAACCCCTACCCCTAGCATTCTCCCTAACCCTCATCCTAACCCTAACCCCAACGCTAACCCTACCCCTAACCCTCACCCTCACGGTAAACATAAACCTAAGGTTAGCCTTCACCCTAACCCTAATCCTCACCCACACCCTAATCCTCAACCTCACCTGAACCTGAACCCTCACCCAAACCCTCATCCTCACCCTAACCCTCACCCTAAACATCACCCAAACCCTAACCCTAACCCTAAACCTAACCCTAACCCTAACCCTAAACCTTACCCTCACCCTCACCCTAACCCTCACAGTCACCCTAACACTCACCCTAACCCTAACCCTCAACCACACCCTATACTTAACTGGAACCTGAACCCGAACCCTCACATGAACACTCACCCTCACCCTAAACCTCACCTCACAATAAACATCAACCTCACCCTAACTCTCACCCTTTCACTAACCCTAACCCTCACCCTAACCCTTACCCTCAACCTAACCCTAACCCTCACCCTGACCCTCACCCTACCCCTAACCCTAACCCTCACCCTAAAACTACCCTAACACTAAAGCTCACCTTAAACCTAACCCTCACACTAAACTTAACCCTAACACAAAACCTCACCCTCAACCTCACCCTTACCCTAATCCTAACTCTCATCCTAACCCTAACCCTAATTCTAATGATAAACGTAAACCTCAACATCACACTAACCCTAACCCTGACCCGAAATCGAACCCTAACCTTGACCCTCACCCGAACCCGAACCCGTACCCTCACCCTAATCCTCACCCTCACACTAACCCTAAACCTAACCCTCACCCTCACCCTCTCCCTCACCCTAACACTCACCCTAACCCTAAACCCACACCATAAACCTAAACTTAACCCTCAACCTCAGCCTAACCCTAACTCTAACCATAACCCTCACCATAACCCTCACACTAACACTCACGCAAATCCTAACCCTCTCTCTCACCCTAATCTTCACCCTAATATTTACCCTCACCTAACCTTAACACTAAACCTCACACTAAACCTAAACCTTTCCCTAACTCTAACCCTAAACCAAACCCTAATCCTAAACCTAACCCTCACACTCACCCTCACCCTAAGCCTCACCCTCAAACTCAACCTCACCCTAAACATAACCCTCAAACTAAACATCACCCTTACCCTAACCCTCAACCTAAACCTAAACCTAACACTCACAAAAATCATAACCCTCATCCTAGCCCTAACCCTAACACTCACCTTCACACTAGCCCTCATCCTAACCCTAATCCTAACAATAACCCTAACGCTAACCCTAAGACTCACCCTAACCCTAAACAAAACTGTAAAACTCACCCCCTTCCTCACCCTCACCCTAACCTTCAACCTCAACCTACCCCTCACCCTAACCCTCACACTAAGCCTAACTCTCAACCTAAACCTAACCCTAACCCTCACACCTAAACCTAATAACCCTCACCCTCACCCAAACCCTCTACCTCAGAATAACCCTAAATTTAAACCTAATCCTAAACTTAACCCTAACCCTAAATTTAACCCTCACCCTCACCCTCAGCTTAACTCTAAACCTCATCGTCACCCTAACCCTCACCCTAAACCTAACCCTTAAACTCATCCTCACCCTAACCCTAAACCTAACCCTAACCCTAACGCTAACCCTCACCCTCAACCTAACCCTAACTCTAACAATAACCCTAACCCTCACCATACCCCTAACCCTCACCCTCACCCAAACCCTAACCCTAACCGTAACCCTCAACCTCAACCTCACCCTCAACCTAACCCTCAACCTAACCCTCACCCTAACCCTCACCCTCACCCTAAACATCACCCAAACCCTAATCCTCACCCTAACCCAAACGCTATCCCTAACCCTAACTCTCAACCTAAACCTCACCCTAACCCCAACAATAGACCTAACACTCACACTCAACCTAACCCTCACCCTAACACTTATCCTAAGACTAACCCTAACTCTAAACCTAATC